>NC_054539.1:18953933-19294433 GCF_017654505.1 Polyodon spathula
CATGTTAGCGACCTGAAGTTTCAGGAGTTCTTGAATGGCAGGCTGGTCTGGTTGCAGCTCTTGTCCGTGGGTTTTCAACTCGTTGATTTTTTGTTCAAATTCTTTCAGGCTCTCTTCTGACTCTAGAATTGCCTGTAAAACAATTTTGACTGTTTTAACCATTCAATTCATAAGTAGGGCCTGATTCACAAATAATAATAATCATCATCATCATCATCATCATCTGGTTGGTGAACATGACTTGAATTGCAGATCAAAAGCCTGGCAAAGTAAAATGTATATTGGTGGGGAAAAAAAACTGCAAATGGCATTTAATGCTAGGTTATCTTTTGCTCTGAGTTAGCTATATAGCTAAATATGCACACATGCCTGAGCACAAAACAACAGATATCACTACATTTAATACAAAAAACCTTATAAACAATACCATTCTTACTGCAAGTAGATGTGGAACAGGAATGAATATCACTTTTTTTTTTACCTCCATTTGCTTTGCAGCAGGTCGCTCCATTGCCTCAGCCAGTTTGTGGAGAATTAGGTATTTACTGTCAGCCAGGGCAGTAAACAGCATCTTCAGTTCAGCCTGCATCAGGATAAAAAAATTGCAATTCAGTTGCACAAGCTCAAGGTATTATTACTGCAAGTTTCTTCAGCACATTATAACAGAATAATTACATTAACTAAATAATTGAGTGAATATGGCAAAAGTCAGCTGATTAATAGTAAGAGTAAAAACATGTGTATATGTTTTTTACAGTGTACAGAGAAAACATACTTTAACCAAAACATACTATAACCCCAAAATACAGTGTATCTTTTTTTCTATGATGCCTGACAACTGTATAATATTATATACAGTGGACAATCAAAGGAACATATGGGCCCTATTCACAAAACTTTAAGGACCGTTGTAAGAAATGTTTTGTTAAGGAACCTTTTTTTTCAAATCACATTTTTATTTTTTCAAGCTCGTAGTTCATTAAAAACAGTTTTAGAGATGGTTCATTCGCTTATTCTCATTATCTTTATAAAACACTCATAAAACATTCTCTAAAGATTGGTGGGGGCCCCATGTTTCGTGATAAGGTAGTGGTAACACTGCCTTGCCTGAAACTGTGTGAGTTCCTGGAGCCTGGTCTTCATGTGCTCACAGCGCTGGTTCACCACTGAGTCAAGGGCACCAAGCCGCTCCTGCAGACAGCACAGGGTCTCATCAATCACATCCTGGTTCTCCCTGCACTGCTGAGCCGCTTGCAGAAATAGGTCCCTGTTCTTGTCCACATCTTCTGTCACTTCTCTAATATCCTCACCAAGAACCTGCCGCAAGAAGAAAAAACACCAAACACAGTGCTCAGGACAGACTACCTGTTTTTTTTTTTTTTTTTTTTTTTATCATTGACAAGCACCTATCAGCTGTCTTGGCTAAATTAGCCACAAAAAAGCATTAATAATCAAATATCTACATTGACACATACATAAATACATGTTTCACTTACTTCTTGGTTACAGAGTTGGGTTTCTGCATCTTCAGCAAGGAGCGCGGGGCCAGCAAACAGGCTGTTTTCAACCCCATCCAGCCAGCTGGACGAGGCACAGACAGCGCTATACAGTCTCTGCTCCAAGTCAAGGCCTTGCTTCTCCATACCTCCAGCCTGGGGGCAGATCAATACACACAAACACATCACAGACATCTGCTCCAAAAATTCTACAGTAAATAAATAAATCAATAAACGTCACTGTACCTGAGAGGAGACGTCTTCAAAGGCCTGCTTGAAACTGCTAAATAAAGTCCTAACGGATGACTTATCCTGCAGTGGAAGTTCTCCTTTGAACAGAGGTGCTGTGGAAGAGACTCTGATGGCTCTGCTATAGACCTGTTCAAACAGTGTTTAAAACACACATGTTTTATAAATAGTATTTCTAAACAAAGTCGCTGTCTATTTATAAAAAATTAAAGCCTATAGCCACTTCTTACTCCAATGCAGTTAAAATGCAGCAACAGAGGAGTAAACTGGTATAACTACAATGCAATTATATTTTGCAACCGTTTAACTTAAAATGCTGCTTGCTGATATATAGTAGAAATCTCTAATTACATTTACAGTGTAGAACAGCATTAGCGGTAACAACACAGCTGTAGTCTGGCTAAAATCCACTGCTAGTAACATGCACTGTTTTTGCATATGAACCCCTTTATGTTCATAAATATTAACACAATAATGTTAGGACAAAAAATAAATAAAAAAATATCTACCAGTTCAGTTTATTTCATTTTAAAACTTCAGTATTAAGAAAACAGTTTGTCATGTAAGTGTCATTCCTTGAAAACGCATTTTAAAACAATGTTAAAGTACCGGTTGACTGTGATCTTGTTGGAGTGTGTTCTGTAGAAGCTGCTGCTTGGTGATGAACTCTTTGTTTAGACTTTCCCATTTTTGTCTCATCTGCTCCTGTGCTGCTAGCTTCTGTCCTTCCAAATCTAACTCCCGCGGGACTGAAGCAGGATTTTCACTGAGGAGAGAAAATAAGATAACATAATAACATGAAAAAATTCATGTAATTCAACAACAGGGTTAGGTAACCTTGTCCATACAGTCACCACTATGTGTATATCCTACCCTTTGAGTCAGTCAATTAATTTCCAGCTACATCCTCTGTTCTTGGTTTTTAGACTCACTGGGGGTAATTAAAGGGGGTAGTGGGGATGGGTTGTTAAGTAAGTTTGATGTTAAGCATTAACTACAATTCAGCAGATCAGGACAAACTCCCCATAACACAGAAATTTACAATATTGATACTTATGCTATGTACAGAAATGTACCACTTGGCAGAAGACCCCCACCCCCCATAAAAAGAGTACACAAGGGTGTAGTTGGGGAAGGCGAAGGGATGCGAATAAATCACACGTAAGAGAAGGGTCAGTCACTCTATTTTGCGAGGCCACAATTGGATGATGTAAATTGTATAGGGGGCAGTCCTTCCTCTTAAACTTCATGTGATATATTCAAATCCAATTATGCCATCAAATAAGTTGCTATTGTCTGTGAGAGTTCTTGTGTCCTATACCAGTGAAATAATGAGAAATACTGCGAACTGAATTCCATCCTGTATCCTACAGCTACCACACTGCTTTAATGCTCCACTTAAACGTGCATGTCACTGACATAAACAGTACTGCTGTTGTCTTCCATTAAGGTAGACCTATATAACTATAGTCATTTGATGCAGGGTGGCTGTGCTTACCTCAAACTCTTCGTAGCAGTCTGTTGGGTTAGAAGCTCTTCTCCACGGCTTGCTACTGACTGCAGAAGCTTTTTCTGCTCCGCTAGCTGCTCCTCCAGCTCCTACAGCAAAGAATCAGCACAAAGGTGCAGGTGAAAACATGCACTGAATGAAACCCCTAACTGCAGGGTGTCCCACAGGTCAGCCTTCATACTGCTGGCGTAATTTTAAATAGCAGTTGCATCTCTAGTTCTTTCAGGTGTCTTTAAGCAAAATTAAATCAGATAATTTTGATGTGTGACGCAGATAGTCAACAGGGCTATACTGTACGTCTTGTGATTGAGCTTTTTAATGAGCTCTCTAATTATCTACTGACTTTTTCACCAAGACCTTACAAATGGACAAAAAAGAACACAGACACCTGCCCTCTGAAGGACCCAGTATTTGCAAATGGTAGTACCTTCTCCATAAACTGGTACCTACAGTATTTCTAAAGCACTGATATGCAGCTGTACTCATTCACTTATTGATCTGCAGCTCGCTCTGTATATGGTTGAATCCCCCATACCCTCCGTCTCTGCAAGCTGTCCTGATGCTGTTGAGACCTTGTTGTCCTAGCCTGGGCCAGCCACTCCTGGATGCTGGGGCTGGGACAGATGGCAGAGCCCGGCTCGCCGTCCTCCTTCTCCTGCAGAGTGCCCTGCTGGGATAGCAAAGTGGTGTTAGGAAAGAGCTTTGTTCACCTGACACAGAGAGGCAAAAACATGCAGTATGCCTCTCAATTTGCGCAAGTGCTCAGGTAAGTGGAATAAAAACTGATTTTTGGAGAAAAGAGAATCATGGTCAAAATGTATGTGACTGCACACAAGTGTTTTACTTTGTTGTTCTTAGGAATGTTTTGTTACGGACCGTTTTTTATGCCTATTTTAATTAAGAAAAATCAAGTTTGCAATTACTCTATTTTTTAAAAGCACCGTTTGCCCCAAGAGAATGTTCATCAAACTTCTAAAAAATACATTCCTAAAGCAGTCCTTAACGTTTTGTGAATAATCCTGCTGTAGATCGTTCCACTTTTCCTTATCTGATTGGCAGAATTACAGGGATATCACATTTAATAGTAGAAATAAAAATCAACATAACACTGTTTGATTACAAAGCTAAAAAAAGCACACCCAGAACACAATCACTGTAGAGGCTGGTACTATAATCCTAGTTAGTATCTGTATAATAAACTGCTATTTGAAGTCACTGGTATTGTAAATTGCAGCCAAACAGCACTGTGCAGTTTTTGTTTGTTTTTTTCATTTCAATTTAATTCAGATTCATTAAACAATTGTCATTTTGGGTGCAGTAAATTTGACTTAATGTATAATTTGAAGATGTATAAACATACTGTGGTAGCGGTTCAATTAAATTCTTAAACAAAGTACCTAGATTCAAAGTGGAAAAAAAAGTTTATAATCTAATTACAGCAGAAGACAGCTGTGATTGATAGCTGCCATTAAAATGGTCTGAAACAGATTCGCTTTGAATCGTATGTCAAAATGCTACACAGAAAACTTGACCTAGAAGACATAACTATTATATGTTAAAGTTCAGAATATTTGCAGCTGTTGTTTTAAAACATTTTTCTCATATGAAATGGTAATTGAATATATGATAAACAGTGATTTCTTGTTTAATAGTGTCGATAATCACGTTTTAAATGCTTTTTTTTTTTTTTTTTTTTTACATAGAACACAGTCACACCCAGTGGCCAAATTGCTTTTTATTTTTTACACAGCAGACAGTACTGACATGCTGTACAGTAGACAGCATTCAGATGTAATGGCTATTCCATCAGTCTACCAGAGGTACTCTGTCTCAGTGTGATCACCTCTAGGTGGTCTTTGTGTTCAATCACAAACATTGATTTGCACGGCAACCCTAGGAAGACAGTGAAACACAACAAAAAGAGGTCTATCAAACAAAGCATAAACCAAGACTATTACATGCTGTCTCTGAGGTGCTTTCAGCTCTTCCCATGCAAGTGTCGCCTGGAGAACAAATAGGGAACTGTCAACAAGGATCTATCTCACTCAGACAGAACATGAATGAATGGCCTCAAGTCCAGCAATATAAAAGCAAATATACAGTATCTATGGTGTTTAAAATACATTAAGAAACACAGGATGTTGATATTTACTCACTGGTTTACATGTAACTCTAATTTAGCCTTCATTATTGAACTAAATATTGTAACTATTTTTGCTTCATTGATTTTACTTGATGAAGGTACTAGCTGAAACATTTACTTTACTTATAATTTGTACCACACTGTAACCTTACTCATAAACTCAAAACCTCATACACTATTTAGTAGCTGGCACAGAGGGCAGTGAATGAAGAATGGGGGGCAAGCTTACTTGGATGTTGATCTGCTTATTCTGCAACATTCTCTGGAGTTCCAACAGGCTGCCCTTGAGTGTGCGCAGCTTGTGTGTGAGCTGCTCAGCCTCCTCCCGGGTGTGCACCTTCCCCTCCATCAGCAGGGTCTCACTGTGCACTGAGAGCTCCGAAAGGGACACCACCTTCAGCTCAATCTCCAGCAGCATGTTCTGTAGCAGCAGGAACAGAGAAGCAAACTCAAACATGCTGCTGCTGCTGCTGCTCCTGCCTCTGGCTGTTACACACACTGCTTGAGGCAGCTTCAACGGCAAGGGAGCCTGGGGCCTACCTCGCCCCCAGCCAAATTCACAAAGCACCGAGGTCTTCCCATCATAGGGCTGTGTACACTTTCTCCTACACCATTAACGCTCTGGTAGCGTCCACTGCTAAGTTTTCCACACTGAGAAAAAGAAACATTTAAAATGATTTTCTAAATTGGAACAGCAAACAGGACTTGTATTAAAAAAAGAAAGAAAAATAGATTACAAAGTTTAAACCAGTTTAGCAGGCCCTGTTGTACTTCAGTGCCAACTGCTGCTCAGAGGATTCCTGACCCCAATGCTTCTTTCTTTCAGGGCCGGACCATGACGTCCTCAGACAATGCCTCTGAATAGATCACTCACAGGCCCGCTAGTATTGCTGCTGCTTTACTGCTTCTAAGCCTGACTTCTTGTATATGCAATGAGGCTTCCCTTTCCCCTCCTCCTTCAACTCACAACCCACTGACTATTGATCAGCTAATGCTGTAACTCCCAGCGACCCACTGCTGCTGAATAGCCCTCAGAAATCCAAAGACATTTGTATAATCTTCTTAACACACAGGAGCTTAAGAGCCAAGCTACTGTATGGCTTGTTTAGAACAGCTAATAAGTTTGTTTATGTGATGATGCACAGAACGAACAGATATAGCACACAATTCTAGTGATCTTCCCTCTTGTGTCATGCAGCTGATTTGCTCAGAAAGCAGTTCAATTTCCCTTGGCAACTATTTTGTCGTGCACAAAGCTTGGCTCTGTGAAAGAAATGTGTCAGACACCAGTGCAAAATCAGGGAAAAGGGAGAAAATAAGGGAAACCTTTCCTGAGGAACAAAACACTTTTTTTTTAAACTTTATGAAATAAGTTATTAAATAACCTTTATTTACTAAAATTGCAATTGGATTATCTTACTCAGATACCTTTTGCTTAAAAACTACAGCTGTTAAAGATTTTTACACTGATAAAGACACAAGACTAAATATTTGTGTGTCTCTTATACATTGTACATTAATATCTATGATTGAAGCAATAGGTCAAGTTTTTTGAAAGCCAATAAATTATATTTAATAGTACCTTGTATTTATTTAGTTTCAAAACAATGTTAATACTTTATCTACAAAGACGAATGAACAGTTTACCTTTAGTTGATCTGGGTTAGTAGATATAACTTTATAAAGAGAGAGAATACATTAGAATTTGATATTAATCAGTAAAGTACATTTTGACTGACTTTACAGTAAATGGCTTACAAAACTGGTATGTACTCTTAACCTTTAATAATACATCCCCCCCGGGGCAGATTCATATAAAAAGAGTATCAGTATTCAAGGCTGTTTAGACCATTAAAATAGACCCTTTTCTTATTTAGAATCCAGCACGCAGCAGAGCTCTATCCATTGTTTCTGCATCACACCTCCACATTGTGAAGTATGAGGGCTCCTTGGCCGAGCTGCAGTACCTGGCAGTCGTTGAGCTGCTCCTCCATGTGCATGTGCTCCTCGGCGGGCTGCAGCGCTGTCTTCAGGGTGGCCTTGGTGCTGAGGAGCCAGTGGTCGAGCTCGTCAGCCTCGCTGTGGTACCTCTGCAGGGCCTGCTCCTGACGCTGCTCTTCCAGCTGGTCATTCAGCTTCTCCTGCAGGGACAGTACATACAGTCAGGTTGGCCTAACACACCTTACCACACTGCAGGTGCACATGTCAGGTGGGCAAGTTGAGAACATGCTGCTGTCATTGAGGAAAAGGGGGCTACAAGCAGGTATATATGCACTGTCCAAATGGTAGCTAGTTGAAGAGGCAAAACTGAAGAAAGCTAAAGTTTTTACATTGATATAAGTATGAAACAGATTCTATTTAACCTCTCTCTCCCTGCCAGATATAAAACTGATGAACAGACACAAAAATGCCAATTAATTACACTCCTGTTACAGTAACTGATACTTTATATGAAATATGGGATCTAGCAACTTCCTGAATATAGTGTTTTCTGTTTATTATCCAGTATACAACACTGCAGATGTCTGTACAAACCAATACATACACACACTAAAAACAGATTCTTAATCAATAGTAGACTGCTCTGTTCTGCTGCAGTGACTTCCAGGATGTTTTGACTCATTTCCTTAACTCTTCCCCACAGCTGCTGAGTCAACACATTGCGAGGTCACTGCATTTATAGCAGCACTGAATACAGGAAAGCAGCACTTCAGTGTTTCAATTCCATCTCAGATTGTATTCACTCATAAGACCTTGTACACTTGAAGTGTCCTGTATTTATATATGTAACTCCCTTTACCACATTACGTGCATACATTTCATATGGAGAGTGATAAACCAGACTTATTCAAAAACATATGGGCAAATAAAACTACAGGCTACAGGCTTAGCATAATTTGTATGTAAATTAATCAAATGAACAACTCTCTTGAATACAACAACATATCTTTTTCAAGGGTAGCTACTTACTATACTAGTATGTCACAAGGAAATTGTGACATTAAAGCTTTGGAATCAATATTATTGTGTGGGGAAGCAGAGATTTGTAATTCCTTCTATTACCTGTCTAGTTAATAATGAATCAAATTTTTTTTCACAAGCTGTCTTGGACTGATCTTTGCATTAACAGTCTTTCTAGACATTTATACTGTAGTGTATTACGTTTATAATGCATTGTTACAAATACTACATTGCCCATATATTCTAAATGTCAGACGCAAGCACTAGACAACTAAACATGTGGTATAATAAAACACGATGAAATCTGCAATTGCATGCTGAACACTTCATGTTCAAGGAGGTCTTTAATATGATTGCTCAAGACAGCTTGGCTTGTCTTGAGTTATTACTGCTAGTGATGCACTACATCATATATATATATATATATATATATATATATATATATATATATATATATATATATATATATATATATATATATATATCTCACCTAGTTATTAGTGGATGCAATGTCACTATTTTTCAGTAATGGGCTTAGCTCTCCCTACTACAAGTTGCAATTGCAGATAGAAAAAGCCCACTGTAGAACATAACTTACAATGCTCAAAGAGAAGACCAGCAGAAAGCTCAGAACTTTGCTGAAGTGGCCATGCTGCAGCACCCTTTTTAACAGGGAAAGAACTGTGCAGTAGCTTAAAAAAAACAAACGTGTCATGGAATGGATTTGTGTGGCTATACATTTTTGTATCTATCCCCAGGAAACGCCTGTGGTCACGTCTCCTACAGTACAGGTACACGCTACACAGGTTGTCCCTGCTATTACTTACTATCAAACATGTGATGTGCATCATTTTAATAACTATTTCAAGTTAGGGTGTCACTAGATTAGAATTGCAAACCCTTAGCGATTTCCCCTGTCACAGTACTAGCTCCTGAAAAGGAATCCTCTACCTATTGAACCATGGTTTATAAATCCTGCATTGATTTGTAGATGTGCCAATACATGTGTTGTTGTCACATTGTTTAGGTATGTCCTTAACCGTTCTTTTTTCTCTTCCATATTAAGTAAAATGCGCGCACTGGTTCTAGAAAGTATCCTGATTCACATTCTACCTGGTAAGTTTAAACCACTGGGACAGTATCCTGACCTAGAGTTCTTACACTGTAAGGGGCTTTAGCCAGTGCAGGGGGAAGACCTTAAAATAACTGAAAGAAAAAAAACAGAATTGAAAGTGAATAAAAGCTTGAAATTAGGAAATGCAATGGAAGGAGGATGCAGCAAGCAGCTAGAAAAGCCTTCTGTTTTCACCTCAAGAAGCTGTCGTTTCCCAGAGGCCTTCATTCTGATGGTGGCCATCCTCTCTGCCAGGACTATCAGCGTGGACTGCATGGCCAGCTGGTCGGCAGTGTCAGTGTCCAGGGTGTCAGACACCAGCTCCTCTGCAAAGGAAGTCTGCAGCTCATTGATCTCATCCTGCAGCATCAGGATCTCGTCCATCAGGGCCTGAGCAGGGCCAAGAACAGCAGGTTTATACAGAATACAACAAAGGATAATCAGGCACACTGGTTGCGTGCTTGGAAAACTTAAGGCAAAATGAAAAACAGCTACAGTGTATATATGTGTGTATATATGGATAAAGGCTATATTTGCATCCTGAGCCATTCAGAAAAAAAGGCATAATACCACAGCAGTGACATCAAAAAGTGATAAGGAAAATATACTTCAGCGTTGACCCATTCGACTCCTCGAGACCATCACTTTCAATTTAAACACAAAATGTCTCGTTTTCAATCAACAACACCCACAGTACAGAAATGTTCATTAATAATCAACAAAATGAGAATACGTTAAAAAAAAAAAAAGATGTAAAGTTGGTACAGTCATATCTCAGAGAGACTGGAGAAACGACCTTGCACAGTAGTGAAACACTACGTTTAAAAAAACTAAACTGTACTGCTGAATCTCGTCTTCTTTAATATTAGCATCACAAGGGTATCCATGTATTATAAAAAATAACAGATGGGCCTCTTCAGTGAGTTACAGGAAAACAATTCCATCTCAGGTTTCTGTGACAGTTTATAAAATTACTCGACCTTCGGGCTTGTAATTTATGACGTCACAGAAACCCTTGATAGATAGATGGATAGATAGATAAACAGACAGATATAGATATTAATGTCTCTGCAGAGTTTAAAAAAAAAAGTTAACAGCAATGGCGTATGTGTGCGACCAGCCATGAGACTTAACCGCTAATATTATGCATCAGATACCTCTTATATTTTGTTTTAAAAAACGTTTTATTATATGAAAGAAAACCAAAAACAAACTAAATGCGTTTCGATACATAGTGTGTCTGCATCAGGTGTTGCACCCCTACATGTCAGCTGTGCTCTTCAAGCTCAGAGATGCTGGCTGTTCCCTTGACAGGTGTGTCACTCGGGGAGGTTGGAGTTTCTCCACTAATACTCAATTGATTGATTGATTGATTGATTGAACTGAAATATTGTAACCTGGCCAAAATAGATAATACATTCCAACAATATACAATTGTTGCACCATTCTGATTATTGTATTAATGTTATTACATGCTAGAATTAAACACATGTAGAATATTAGGTTGCTATTTAATGTGTTATTTTATTCTAAATACAGCAAAAATGATGGCACTATGTTGTGTACTGCACAGCTAATGTGGTGTTGTAGCTTTAACTGGAAGACCGACTCGCACTGGGATGTTGCTGTTCACTGCTTGATTTAGGTTGTGTCTTCGGATGATCTTCTTCAGATCGGGTTCGGGTTCAGTGAATTTTCTGCATCGCGATGGGGTCACTCGCAAGACAACCCCACCGTGAACAAGAAAAAAGATTTTGGGGTTCTAAAAATTTTAATTAACCCTAACCCAATGGGGTTGACCCGATCTAGATGAGGACATATTTCGGGTTGGGGTCCTAACATATATATATCAGGGTTCTCCCCAGGAATTCTGTACAGCCGGGCAGCAGAACACTATAGCCGGGAGCACTTTTAACAGAAAAATAAACTTGCCTTACCTTAAATATGTAACACGACAAAGAACTTGAATAATGTGAATAGTGTTCAGCTGCTATCCCATCACGCCCTTCTTCTTAAAGGCATACAGCCTCTATACTGAATCCCTAATAGCTCTCACAAGCACCTGAATACATATTTTTTTATGATATCAAAAGGAATTCGCTTTTTTTTTTTTTGGGGGGGGGCATATGTATAGCTTGTATATTTATGTATAGCTTTTGTAGTATATATAACCTTACAGTACAATAATACAACAAAAAATTGGCCAAATGATAATACCCGAGAATAATCTTAATATATTTTTAATAAAGTAGCCGGCGCAAATATAGTATTAGGCGGTGGACTTATTTTGAAAACCCTGCATTCACTGTCACTATTTTTTATTTGAAAATAACCAGTTATCTTTTTTAGCAGTCATTTCAACGTTTTAACCTCTCAAAGTGCTTAATGCAGAAAACCCACCCCTTCAGCTCTCTGACTGGTTAAATGTTGTGTCAAGATGTAACACAGCTGTCATGTGGTTCCAAGATTTCTTTTTTTTACCCAAAAATGCGCAAGTGATCTAGTCTGGTAGAAGCACAATCAATCCTTAATGTTAAAAGAGAGAATTCAAAAACAGCAAACAGCTCTATATCCTAGGAGAATCAGGATCCAACAGGATACTCGATCATCGGAAGATGGAACTTTGCAGCTAATTATTTAAATATTGAGTTTTCAGTTTATCAATTACTTTTCTTCTTCATTACACACACACACACACACACACACACACACACACACACACACACACACACATATATATATATATATATATATATATATATATGTGTGTGTGTGTGTGTGTGTGTGTTTTTTTTTTTTATGTACTCAAAAGGTTTCAACTATTAGGAAAAAAAAAATTCAGGAAATTACAGACCACAACCAACAAGAAAAACAACTGTAGTGATACAGCAATTAAATTTCTCAGCAGTTTCCCAGATGCTGATTTTATATACAGTATCTACACAGCAATCCTCCTTTATATCTCTGACACTTAACGCTTAAGAAATCATGCTATGTGCGTTCTGCCTTATAACAGAGTGCTTGTGCCAGTGCAAACGCATTATAGTACAAATGGATCATTCTTCTTGTAACCTAATTCTAACCTTAACAGAGAAATATATATGGGATTCCACTGTTTCAATATGTCAGTAAAATAACAACAAATCTTAGGAAAAAAAAAACAACATCTCACCTGGTGTGCTGCCATCTGGCTCTCAGGAGTCCTGTTGGCTTCCAAAGCTCCATTCAGTTTGGTTTCGATAGACTCCATCTTTGCGGATATCGACTGAAGTGAGTCCTGAAACTTCTGCTGGCGTTCGAGGGCTTCATACAAAGTTCTCTGTTTTTCACTGATCTGAAAAAAACGATTGAACACCCTGTTTGTGATCAGTCAGAATAAAAATAACAAAAATAAAAAAATAACAAAAACTAACTTTTGAATTTCTCCTGTTATATATATATATATATATATTATATATAAAATTAAAGTAATATTTTAAAATCAGTTTTGATCCTCTGTAAAAAGAGTTAAAATATTAAAATAACAGTGAATTCGTAAATATAATAGTTACTAGGTTTGAAAACAAAAGGCACATATGCTTTAGACTTCAAACAGATTTCTACAATAGCATACCGACTGGTGATTTCAATACAACAACTAAAGACACACTGTACTGTTGAGTTGTCTTGTAGCTAGGATGCCATGCTAATTCTTCAAAGATATTAACAAAGTACTCAGTAACTTATGAACAAAAGGAATGCACCACCGGCTGTGTGTTGTTACAAAGTTTTCCTGCATGCTCCATGTTGCTTTGTGAGACTCACCACATTCTTCAGCGTCTCCCAAGAGCGCTGTAGGTCGTCAAGTTTGGCGACAGCAGCGGACTCCAGTCCAGACTCACAGAGTTCCTGAGCTGGTGATGTGCTGGGCTGAATCTCAGCAGCTGCTGTCTGCAACTGTTCGGCAGATAAGGCTTGGTAATAAGCAATGTCCTATAAGCATGAAGCACAGTATAGCACTTTCAAAGGAACTGGAATGGAGACATTTAATCAAATAATCCAAATCTTTTTCTTATTACAGCAAGAATAATTGGAACAGTTAAGGTTTCTCAGAGAAGAGAACAGAAGAGAAGAGAAATTTGAGGCAAGGGAATCCAGTTCAACTTTTTTCATACGCTGACCATGACTGAACCACAGGAATTTTTTAAACTCTGAAATTGCAGTACAGTTGTTGGCTATGCCCTTACTGTCTAGTAGCTGAACTTGAAATACTTGCATACTTTTATTATTTCGATTTAATATATGGTATTTGGACATACTGAGGCATGTCTAGTGTCTTACCATCTCAGAATAAAAACAGAACTACAATGGCAGGTATGAAATGTGTCATTGCGTGCTGAGGAAGTCAAATCAATTACAGAACACAGCTGTAAAATTTGTCACAGATATGGTATATTAACTGTTTTTTTCTGGAATGACCAAGTCATATAACATTGGTCAGACTATTTTTCAAGTATTCAGGAAACTAAACCAGTCAACATTAGAAAAGGGTTAAATTAGCTAGCTGCATAAGGTTTGTAATGATTTTCAAATAACATACAGTACAGTCACTATGGTTAACTTTCTTATCAGTAGAATGAAATAACTAGATTCTCCAAACGTCCTTATATAAGAAAGACTTCTAGTAGATGATCACGTGCATTCCTGCTGTGAAATTCCATGCCAAAAAACATTACCAGCTACAAAAAGGTCAGGAATGTGTAAACCATCCAACAGTTCAGACATACACTGGTTAGCACGAAAGACCTTAAAGGGCACATAAGGACCTTTTTATTTTATTGTGTTACATGTTCCCATGTGTTCCTAACTGTTTACGTAAGGTGTGTGTATCGTTTTAATTATTATTATTATTATTGTTTTTGTTTGCATTTTGAACACTTTTTTAAACTTTTAAATTGTATTCCCTGCCTCAAGATGGCCTCCCATGTACCTGCATGGACCTCTCAGCACTACATTTCCCATCATCCTCCTCCTCAGATATGTAACTGAGATGGATTTACCATGGAGCAGGAGGATGATGGGAAATGTAGTTCTGAAAGGTCCATGCGGGTACATGGGAAGCCACCTTGAGGCAGGTAATACAATTTAAAAGTTTAAGAAAGTGTTCAAAATGTAAACAAAAACAAATAATAATAATAATAATAATAATAATAATAATAATAATAATAATAATAATAAATAATAATACCCACACCTTACGTAAACATTTGTAGCAACACATGGTTACATGTAACACAATAAAATAAAAATATCATTTTGTACCCTTTAAGTGACTATAACAACCCAAAAGACTATAACAACCCAAAAGATCTCAAGGGAAGCTGATTTAATCTTTGAAAAATATTTGAAATCTCTCAAGCTTCCCTTCCTGCACATAACTTGAATGTCACAAGTAGTACTACTAGTTGAAGGAGAAATATTCTGCTGAATCGATATCCATTGTTTGTTTTTTGTTCAAATTCAGATATACAAACTTGGTATAACAGATGTCAAGGCTGAGATACACACCTCTAGTAAGTCATAGTTAATGTCATTTTAAAATGTAGGTAAATGTAGATTTCTAACAAGCATAGTAATGTTGTGTACAGCTATGGCCAAAGGTTTTGCATCACCTACAATTTTAAGATTGAGAAAAAAAAGCTATATGAACAGAATTTAGATATTTTATTTACATCATGTAATGAAAGAAACTACAACATGATATCACAATTTTTCGTTAAGTATATAGAAAACTGCAAAGCGGGGTATGCAATTCAATATATTAACGTAATAAAATGGAGCAACAGAGCAAAATGTGTTAATTCTATAGGCTGCTGCTGAACTTTTGGCCATAGCTGTACAGTGTTGTTGGTCTAAACATTTTGATATACCTGTTGGGGGGGGGGGGGGGGGGCATTGGAACCTCACAATAAATATTGTGCCTTGTTCAAAGAAAGTGCTGCATACATCAATGAAGCCCCTTTAGTGTGATGAATGCTGTGTTAGCTGGATATATTAGGACTGCTGAAAGGCATTGTTGTAAGAGGGTACTCTAAATGCAAAAGGTTTTCCAGTGACTCGTGTAGTACACGCTTACACTTTTTAATTGTTACAGCGTGTTACCATCAGCAGAGTTGTGCATGAGACATGCTTTCCAAAGTCAAGTGTTCAAGCCTTTATTAAATAATCATACAATTAGGCATTTTTTTTAAATGAAAATGATAAGGAGTTTTTTTAAACTCAGAAAATAATTTGAAATATTGAGAGTTGTAAATAAGTGAAGGGTCCTTTCATAGTTAGGTAGAGTACATGTAAAGTACATTTCCTGTCAACATGCCTAAATGTCAACAAACTGAACTCATGCATTGTTTAGTAAAACTTTTTTTTTTTTATTTTTTTTTTATAAATTTATATGATTTTTGTGTTTTATAATTTTATCAATTCTGGTAATGCCAACCTTACATCAAAACAAATCCCACTGGCATTGCTTAAAATAAATAGAGATTTGTATATTCCTCTTTCAGTCAGTTGACATAATAAACATTCCTTCTCATATCAATATAGGCTTCTAGAAGGGGCACTGTTAAAAGATGCCTATTCTTGTTGTGCTGCCATGTAGAGGGGCACTGACTGGCCTTGACAAAACTTTCTGGCAAAAGCTCTTTAACAGCTGCTCTTGCCTATTAATTTATAATCTGGGCAGGGATTAGTGATGCAATGGTCTTAAGGCTTGAGCTTCAACACTGCCGGCCTGTCCCATGCAAAAGCCTGCAGGCAGGATGACATAAAAGTCCAGTAGGTGGTACCTGGTTAACAGAAGCGTCAGTGTTAGGCACAGGTGAGGGGGAACGACAGGTAGGTGGGGAGGAAATCTCACTGTTGGTCCCCTCCTCCCCAGACTCCTCAGTGACAGGTGAGAGAAGAGTGTGACAGCGACCAGCGGTCATCTGACACAAAGAAGCAAGTCGCCCCCACAGGCAAGAAGATTGCAGGTTGGAAAAGAGCAGACAAAATCAAAAGAGGGAGACGTATAGCATAATCATTAAGATAATCGAGCAATAATGAGCTGTTTAAAAGGTGGAATAATAGACTAATACCAATTCATTTGTGAACAGGACTAAAGTGTTATTAACTCCTGACAACACTGTATTCAGGCAGCAACACTATGCAACATATTATTTTTTAGTTATTTGCATTATGCCACTACATTTTTGGTTTATGAATAAATTCTAATTTCAGGAAAATGTTTTTCTTCATGGATTGTTACACCTTTAAAGTACAGATTCTTGTGAATAAAATCAAGTTTGATAGCAAAACCTATTTGGTGATGCTTTTACGAACTACAGTTGCCTCTATATCATATCTGATAGGCTATACATGCTGGGATTGTTATAATGCACTGTGCTGCATTTACTATATGGAAGCAGTGAGATTGCCTTGCATGTCACTTGTGTTTTGAAATACATGGATCCTTCTAAAAGTAACTGAAAACATGTATTACTGTATTTCCATTCAGCATGTATTCAGAAAGAGTATGCAATCACATCAGCTCTCTGAAAAGACTAACCTGATTATGCATACAAGCAGTGATTTAAAGTAAATAATACTCCATGTCAGTGGCAGTTCTCATGAAAGGGCAGCTGCTTTGCAGTTGCTTGTTACAGCAGTGCAATGTACTAAAATCAGGCAAGCAGAGGGCAAAGTCAGTTAGAGCTGAGGAAATGCTGTACGAGTACTTTTAGCAGCAGTAGCAGCTGGGGAGCTTACCATCACCACAGAGGGATGAGCAGGAGAATGTGTGGGAAGGAGCTCGGCATCAAACTCGTCCAGCCCTTCTGAGAGCCCTTCCACCTCTGTTACAGTCAGCAGCATAGTGGCATGTTTTGCTTTCATTGTCAGCATCTTGCACTTGGAGTTCAGTGAGGCAATCTGCTCCTGGTAACCTTTAATCTTCTGGGCCAGTGCCTACGAAAACATTTCCATGTCAGTCTTCAGAACAACCAAGCAGCAACGACAGTGACCGAAACAAATAAATGTGAAAAAAGCTAGTTAAAATAGTATACCACAGATCAAGAGTGCTATGAGGAGGAGTTCATCTTGCTGTTTCCGAGAAAGCAGAAGCCTTGCCCCTCCGTCAGAGCAGCAGACCAGTGAGGCCCCAGCTTGGGCGCTGGCAGAAATACTACATCACCATCAGCACTGCTGATTTTCAGCTGCAGACAGGATGTTTTTGGCGGTGAGAAACCGCACAGCAAAGAAACAGCACATCCACAGGAAGTGAGCTTCAACAAACCCTGTCCTCTCCTGTTACAACATATTCTTCTGAACAAAGGGGCGGAAAATCAAAACTCAAAAGCTGCTCTGTCAAAGCTAAAATCAACACAGCTAACTCCCTGCTTCTAAATGGAGTTAGGCCCAACCCCTCCCCCTGCCCCCCTCCAGATGGCCAATATCATGATAATTAGGTCATGTGATGAGAAACTGTAAAAAATGCACTGCATAGCTCCCTGAAGACTAAATACCAGTGAGCCACACAAACAGTGTATCCCAGAATAAGGGTTGTTAAAAACAGTGACGATGTTTAATTCATTTAGACATTTTATAACACATGATTCCTTTAAGAAGTAAAATTATATTCCTTTAAATAAAGACTGGAATGGACCGTGGAATTATTATTCTAACAGAACACAGTGTTTTTGTTCAATCTGGCAATATCATCCAAATGCTTTTAAATGGAGTACAGCTGTATAAATTTATTCTGTGACTAAAACAGTCACTGTTTTATTATACTTTAACATGTATACACTATTGTGAGTATGCAACACAATTCCAAAGTTCGTACTTTTACACATTCTGAAAGCTAGTGGGGTGATAAAACTGACCTTAAAATTGGTTGCAATTTCGTAGAAACTAAATAGCCTGTTTGTAAAACAATTTTAAAAAGCAGACTTCTCCTATTACTGCATTTTGCTTGAACGAACAAAAACAATCACACTTCATTGCACAGACATAAACTACCAAGGTGTAAAACAGTGAAATCATCTGAATGGTCAAACGTATGAATCTTAATGAGGTTTTTATGATGCAACTGACAATTTCTCTCGTTCATTTTGTGGGTTCTTGGTCTGAACAATCTTATAGAATCGGCATGTTTACAGTAAAGCTTGTATAACTTGCGTATCAGAACTATGCAAACGGAAAAAGATCCTGGTACAGAGTTAACATAGGACTGGTTCAACATGGACCAAAGCAGTTCAAATTCTATTAGAAAATGAAAATGAGATTCAAGCTACCAGGGGCAAAGCCTTTGGAACAAAAAAACCCTTTCCTAAAATAATTACATCAGAATGTGTTTACCTCATGGTGTGAGATCTGAGCCTGCAGCTCCTTGATGTTACTGGTTGAAACGGGTCTGTCCTGGATGACCCGGTGAGCTTCTTCAATCAGCCGCTGCAAATGCTTCACCTCCTGCTCATATTGGTCATACTGCACCAACGCCTCCTGCAGTGGGAACATTAGAGAAGAATTCAAACACGCTTCCCTCCCTAAGCCCTTCTGGTCAATCTGCCCGCTTGTGAAGAGAATATGATATTAAACACAATGCATTATCTTAAGAGTCCAAAAAAGGGTCTATTTCTTTTGCAGGACAAAATAAATCATACATCCTAATCAATGTTACTGTCTTTGATGCTTTTCTTTGATTTAACATTGTCATATTTATTTTATTGTGTCTATAAAGGACTATACTACTTATGATACATTTCTGCATCAATCGGGTAATATTGTTAGAGATACTAGAGGGTTTATGTTCTGTAATGCACATATTCCATTCCACTTTAAATACAATAAAAACACTTGGATTCTTGTCATTTGAACACACTAGTCAGGCACTGTTATAATTTGAGCTGGTACTGTGCTGCAGGTGTTGGTAAAGGTGGCAGGAGTAAACCCACCTGCAGTATGTTGCACTGCTGGATAGTGGTGTGCTGCAGTCGACTGGCCTCCTCCTGCAGTCTCAAGGCAGTGTGACAGATTGCAAGGTTAGTAACCACCTCTTCAGGGATTCGCAGGGCACTCTGGCATCCCTGCACAGCCTGAACTTTCTGCTTAAATGTCTCCATTTCAGTAAGCAAACTCTAAAAGTCAAGGTAAAGACAAGCAAACACTACAGTGAGTCCTGGACATGCAGGTATCAGAATATTGAATATTATATATTTGTATTGCTCTTTCCTTATACTCCAGACTTAATTAGCTGAATCAATTTCAAGGTCCTTTAGCTGCGTTTAATAAAAGATAAACGTATGCACATTATTAATTTCCAAATTTACTGGTTAAATACATTTTAGGTGGTATTGGTGTATGGACTTTAAAAGCAGCTTGTTTTCTTCTATTTGTTGAGAATGCTAACAATTGAAAATAACCTGTATCGGAGCTACAGTAAATTAAACAGACAACCTTGTACTAAAGAATGTATTAATTACACAAATGTATCTACTGAATGTAAATTATTGGTCTACATTTTGTGTAAAAATCAGTGAAATAAACAATGCTTACCTTTTGGTAAGAATACAACATTTCTCAGTAAAAACCTTGATTATTTTCTGCTATATTGTTAAAGTTCAATTGTTACTCAGTGACATGCTACACTAGTTGTTGTATATTCCCTAACCCTAATGTATTGTGCTTGTTAGATGCTGTACCTGTCTGTGAGATAGTTGCTCCCTGAGGCTCAGACGTGCCAGTTCAGGTGAGGTCAGGGTAGCCTGGGCTTGCTCCAGAGCAGCATGCAGTGCCTTTACTTCAGATTCAAATCTCTCCATGTCCTGAGAAGCAGACATTTGATTAGAACAGGATGTATGTCTTGCAGCATTGGTCTTAAGAGACAACTTACTATCAATAAACAAAGTGGAAAGCATGCGTTCCATACACATCACCTAGAGCTGCCAATGTACACATTGTGTAATGTATGCTCTGTATTAAAATACATGTTTGCCCATATTACTATCACAATCTCCTGAAACTATATATATATATATATATATATATATATATATATATATATATATATATATATATATATATATAGTATATGAAGACATACGTTAGTCGACCTGAATGCAATTCCCTGTATGTCGAAGTGGATTGTAATACTATAAAGTACAGCAGTAACTGTCTACAGTATTACAGTATTGCACAGCTCTTCCTTTAATGATTGTAAACAGTGAATCAATGAGATGACCATTTCCACACACAATACATGACGACGAATGCTCCAGTACCTTAGCAGCATCCTGCAGGCTCTGAAAGCGAGACCTGAGCTGCTGCTGCAGCTCCTCTGTCTGCCTGCTGAGCTCAGACACCTGCTGAGACATCCCCTGTGTATGATACACCTCAGAGAGGTACTCAATCTTCTCACTCATGGCCTCCAGGTCGCTGTGGATCTCTCCAGACTCCTGCAGAACAGCCTGACATGGGCAAAAAAACACACACCTCATTAGAAACACCACCAGGACTTTCTAACACAAGAACTGAAAAAATGCACTTGGCTTGCTCTGTAGATTTATAGTCAAAAAACCTCACAAACTTGCCACTGTACCTGGTAAGTCCTCAGCTGATCGTGAAGCTGGGAAGCTGAACTCCAGACTATGTGGCTTTCCACAAGGGCCTTAGCTTTTTCTGACCACGTCATGATGAATTCATGCATTTCGTTGAAGTCTTCTAAATGTGTAGCAGCCTAGAAAGATCAGACAACAAACATACTTAGATGAATGCACCCTCATCAAGGGTATACAGGTGTGTATTACATCATAATACATTTAAACCTTGTGCTCCTGACACAAGGTTTCTTACAATAACTTAACTTCTTACCAGAACTGTTATTACAACAGTTCTGGTAAGAAGCTAAAAGATCAAGCAAGCTCGCTTTATTATTTTCACATCAATGTTTTGGTAGACTGTAATCCTTGTCTAATACAAATGGATACTGTTTCAAATAAGCATCAGCACACATTTACAAGTAAACGACCATTTACTGTTTTTCCTCAAAGCCTGCTTTTTACAGATGCTTTTGTTTAAAAAATATTGTACTACAATTAAGGCTGCCATTTTGACACAGTCATTGTTAGTACATGTCACGAACCAGGTGTGGCAAAAAAACAAGAATTCACAGAAAGTTCACCAAATAATATAGTTTTAGCTACATCAACATACACAAGAGCTTTTACAGGTGTATGCGCCTGGCGTATCACAGTTTTTGACGACTCTGAAACAAACAGCATGTTGTAAAGAAAGACACTTATGTTGTCTGATGCATTTGTTCTTTTGTCTTTACATAAAACAGTTTACTCACAATTTTTTTTGTGCATTTTAGCTGTCACCAAACTACATGCTTCCTTCTATTTCATTCGCTGACTACATAGCAACTTGTACATGCTGTGACCAAACAAGTTACAGACACTCGCAAATGTGTATTTTCAGTGCATGACATACTGCATTTTTTAAAGGAAATAAAGAAAGCGTCTAATCAAAAGTGTTTTACATCCATTTCTAAGATTTCACTGACGTTTTTTAAGTATAATGTGCTCAGTGTACCTTTTTGAGTTTTGCTGTTCTGTATTCTGCCAGCCTGCGGGTATGACGGTGAATCTCAGATAGCTTCCCAATGGCATCACTCACGAGTTTGGACAGCTGTGGGTTTTGTTCTGAAAAATCTTGCACTGAAGCATCCAGTTCAACCAGTTTAATACCACAGCTCTCAAGTTCCTCACACAGACCCTAAAATAACAAAACAAACCATGTTCACTTAAAAGTTAAAACACTTGTGTGAAAAAGCAAAATGCTTAAATATTTAATATAGTTTTGTTATAAATTAGATTGATAGTTGTATAGTTGATAGTTGAACTTGCATTGTGCCTTTCTTTGTATCATTTTATTCAAATTTGTTGTTGCATGCATGTTTCCCAAGATTGTATTGAAAAAAATGCTTCCTGCTCAAAGCATAATATGTAAAACCAACAGAGAAACATTGTCTTGTAAAATCAAGTACAGTATACTGGCAGGGAGTCAATCAGTTACCAGTGACTTGCTCTCAGACAGATTACATCTAACTAATTAACTGGGTCACCTCTGAAACAACAGATGTTACTGAGCTAAAGCTTAGCCAACCACATGCATTGTCTTAATATTCCAACACCAGACAATGTAAAATACCTAGGCAAAAGACAGATAGATAGATAGATAGATAGATAGATAGATAGATAGATAGATAGATAGATAGATATAAGTAAATAAATATACAGATGGATACGTTTAAAGATAGACAGACAGACAGACAGACACACATTGTAAACAACAAAACAGTTATAACAAAATGCTTACCTTTATTTCCTCTTTAGCCTGCATAATATCTGTTGTTTTTTCCTTGAGTTTCAATGAAATTGTCTTCATTGTCTCTGAAATGTCTTGGATTCTTGAACTGAAGTCCTCGTTTACAGCTCTGGTTTGTTGGATTTCTCTTTCCCTTGTTTGGACCTAAAACATTAACACACCACAGCGTTTTCAGAACAAAAAAGGTAACACGTGATTCCCTGTCCTCTACATAGCTGTCTTTAGATATACATATGCAAACATGGATACGATTTAAAGTCATATATACATGTGAACAGTTTGCAGTGAATATGCTTATTTAATGGTATAGTGCCACCTGGTGAAGCAACGTAAACCAACTATACAGTTAACTAGGTCTGCTTTCTCATGAGTATACACAATGCAGAATCTAAGTCTTGGATTACAGGTAAGTTGAAGAGTTAACTTCTGACGTGCTGTTTAAAAGGGAAATATAATGACTGCTGATTATACCTGATCCTCAATGGCCCCCAAGGCCAGAGTCACCTCAGCCAGCTGCACAGAGATCTCTGAAGGCAGGATGGTGTACAGATCCAGGTACTTGTTCTGCTGCTGATCTGCAACCTTCTCAACAGTCTGATGGTGGGAGATCGCTTCCCTGAGCTTGATCTGGAAACATAAAAGATCAAGCACCTATAAATATGCTGTTTGCTATATACTTATCAAGCATCTAACCATCTTTTTGTAGTTTCAATACACACTAGTTCAAAATGCTCTCACTACTGGTCAGTGCTGTAGGGGTTTTGTAGCCTTATTCTTACTTACCATGGCTCCCATGCTGCCAGTTAGCAACTGCCCTTTACAGTTAATTTCAAATAACTGAAGGCTATTGGCAGAAACAAACACTTCCATATCATTGCTTGCAAGTGACTTGGCTCCTGACACTGCAATCCCAGCATGCAACTGAACTCAATTGTCAGTAACCATCTAATGTTATTTTTAACATAAACATAATTTTAGCTTTACAAGTTTACCTCTAGTTCTTCTAGTTGAGCATCCAGATCTACTGTGGGGTTCAGAAGATACTCCCGTGTGTCCTGGATCCATGTCTTCACTGTATTTAGCTCCTTTTCCACATCTTCACGTTCTTTCAGCTCCTGCTGAACCAGCTTATTGCTCTTCCTTACCTTCTGCAGAATGCTTTGAACACAAAGCATTTTATTCACATCACACTGATGATATACAACAAGCCAACAGCTAGATATTGGCACTATTTCAATGCATCATTGCATTCTGTTGCCAGTTCAAATTTGGCAGCAGACTCAAACTCATTACTACAATGCCAGTATCTCTCTTTCTGATAAGGGAGCCTCTGTCCCTTTGGGGTTGGTGAAAGCAAACCCACATTATGTTTTGCGTTCTTGTCAAAGCTTATTTTTTCTGACGCAACTAGTATTTACTGAAGCATACTGACCATTTAAGTAATTTATGACATCCCTGAATGTTCATTGTTTTTTGGTATTGGCATACTTCATTATTTAACACATATATTTGGTCCCACATGTTAAACTGTTCTGTTTATTGTTCCATGGAAAATAAATATTTTATTTTTTTAATACAATTTGTAACACAAATGAAAGATACAAATACTAATATGAGACCATTTGGTGTGGTAATGGCAGGCACCTTTGTTTGTCCTTTTATCTTTAGGAAAACAACAGAAGTTTTTGAAATTTTTGATACAAACATACAGCAGACTGACACTGGCTTACTTTTCATATCGATCCTGCATTGCCTTAATTTCCTGCATGCTGGGCAGCTCCTCCTGGGAAGGCGATGGGATCTCAATGTCTCTGAGAATGTTGAGGGCGTACTGTCGGAGCAGAGCCAGTGCTGAGTACTCTCGCTCCACCTCACTGCTGAAGGAGTCATGGTATTCCAACAGCTCCAATAACCCTGCCTTCGAGGCCTTCTCAACCGAGCAGTCTGGGAGCCTTTCCTGCAGCTGCTCGACAGTTACCATCGCCTTGTCCATCTACAAGACAACAAGCAGAACTGTGAACTTCCGAAGGTGGACTGACACATTCTGGAGGCTTACTGGTCTCAACTAAGTCATCATCACTCCAACACAATTTGCTGCACTAGCTAGTCTCTATTTGAGACTGACATAAATATGTCGGGTGGTGAGAAAGCTGAAATTATACAAAACCAGTAGATTCCCAGAGTTTCAAAGACACATATTTGATATTTTGTCTTTATATTGTTTGTCATAACACAAGACATTGTGCCCCTTTTCTACCATCAGAGGAGAAAAAAGACCTTGTTACAGTACAGTGAACGCCAAAGCAAAATTCTTACATCAGCTTAAGTTCTCATCCTTTAACACCACAAATGGGTTTCCCTTATTTTCCAAGCTATTCCAGTTTATTAAAAATCCTACTTAAGCCACATTTGGTTTTGCAGTTTTTGACTCCAACACACTTAAAATCTAAAAAAGATGTACTACAAAATCCCAGCACTCCCATAATTACCTTATTCCTGAAACTTTTCCATTCCTGATCTGTATCTTCCAGAACTTTCTCCTGACCTCGTGCAACACTGCGTAGACGGGTCCAGCGCTGCCATACGGTGGTCATTGACCTGCTGATGATGGCTTTGCTGGCATCATTGCCTATCTCTTCTAGCTGGGATGCCTGTTCCTCCAGTCCAGTAATCTTTTCATGGAAGGCATTCACCATGGAAACCAGAGACTTAAGAAACAAAACAAATAAATACAAAGGAAACCCACTCCAAGACTACTGATAAAGGAAAAGTGTATGTGAAACATTTAAAATAGTGTTTCTAAAAATCTCTATAACTTCGAACTTATATTACAGCTTTAGAAAAAAGCCATTGCCATTTAACCCACAAGAAAGGGATGGGTCATGTAGGGTTAACACAAATCATGACCAATGAATATTTCACAAGCTATTTATGTTTATGTTGGATTATAATTTATAATTAAGAGGTTGTATGAAACTGGTCTGGTGACCTGACATAACTACAGAAATCAGTTTCAGTGCTGAAACCTCTATACCTTATGGTTTTTCAGTTTTTCTTCAGCTTCTTGACTTGTAGCTGCCTTGGCTGTTGAAAATTCAGTTAACTTTTTCTCCACCTCATTCATTAGATCAATAACCTGCTGTCTGGCTGTCTGGTAGGCATTCCACTGTGAAACACATCTAAAAAATGAACATCATGGTTACTGTAAATTTCCTTTCTCTGATGGGAGCAATTTAGGAGACATAAAACAAGTAATTGTAATAAATAGATTGTGCACTCCAAAATAAATGCCCAACTGCAGTTTTAAAGTATGTGTCAACATAGCCATGTGTGACAAAACTGTGTGTGTCTGTAATTGTGGATTGAACAATTAATCAGAGTTTAAATGTGTCTGCAGCCCTTCCAGTATATCACTGCATAATAATACTGAAAGCATAAATGAAACTGATAACTCAGAGCCTTAGTTAAATCTTTTTTAATGGTAAAAATAATATTCTGAACCTTCTTTTCTTTCCACATATGGTCATATTATGTAGTAAAAGTTAAGAAAAAAGGGTGTTTGTACCATACTAACAAGGCTGAATCAAATGTCAAGATTGAGACTCTGTATTTGGCATTTTCCCTAAGGATGTCCAAGATTATAAATAAAATGCAGCGACAGTAAGAAAATGCAGCCAAATTACATCCATGTATCCATACATATAACATGTAGGCCGAAGGATATGTGAGAAAAGAAAACGAATACAATATATTCAAAAGTTGTGAAGCAGTACCTCTGCAGAAGTTCCTTCTGGCTGTGTGCTTGCTGAATGACCCCTATTCCTCTGTGCTGTAAGGATGCGACAGTCTGTCCAAGCTGGTCATTCACTGTTGCACTCATGAAGGGTTCCAGTTGAGGTAACAAAGCCTCAAGTCCTTGCAAATGACCGTGAAACTGAGCCTCCGTGCTGAAGAATTCGCTGTGATGCTTGAGGGACTCCTCAGAGTTCTCCACGTCAAGCCCATTGCTAGCCTGCTGCAGCAAAGCATCAGCATCCTCCAGCCAATCATTGGCAGACTGTACTGTTGAATGGTACCTCTGGCACAACACAAGAATCTGCTCCAATGTAGTCTGTAAAACATGTTGTAAAAAAACTATTCAAGCAGAAAACAATTGTGAGCAATTTTAAGAGTGTGCAGAGAAGCCGATACTCATACCTGAGACTGAAACCGGACGTACGATTAAAGACGTATTTTAATTTTTTATTTAACAATAATATTCTGAGTCCTAAAACTGTGTCATAAACAACATGTACTCATGTATTACTCATAGTCGGATAACTGCCATACACAGTACAGATACTTATTTATAATTGTTACTCAGCACACCCCTAGTAAATTCATGCTTTGCTTTAAGACTGCAGTTTTTTTACTTTAACATGTCTTGCTAATCAATGCTATGTCTTCACCATGGTATATCACAGTGCACCTTTAAAACTATGTAGAATCCAGTAACTATGTAGAATCCAGATTTGTTAATACTTCTAAATTTAGAAAAATCTTGGGACAAGATATATGATTATGCTATAAATTAAGCTATAAATCAGAACCAATCACAAGCAGCCCTTCCTGTGTATAATGTGGAATTGTTTTTACTGACACAATCTAGTTCAACCGCCATGTACAAAAGTAACGTTTTCTATAAATGTTTAACACATTTGTAACACACTGTACTAAAATTGTCACATTTTCTCTAGTGTTGTTTAAAACAGAACTTACAATTGGTGATGGGGGAGACTGTTAATTATGAAAGCAAAACTTAAATCACCTGCTTGTTAGTCAAGGCTTTTTGAACATCTGTTTCCAGCTTTGAAAGCTCCTCAAGTGTGGTTTCCACACCGCTGGGAACAAGCTCCTTGGCTTTGGCATATTTCTGCTTTTCCTTGGAGCTCAAGGCAGCCATAATCCGAAGCCTTGATTGCACCTCCTCCTGCAGGATCTGGAGTTTCCTGATGTCTTCTTGAATCCTCTGGACTTTGACATCCAAACACAGCGGAGCACTTAGCTCATCCCTGATCTCCTGCAAACACTCCAGAGTTCTGCAGATCTCAGTCTGGAAGTCTTTGCTCTGGATAAACCGGCTCTCACATTCTACCATCCTCTCCCCTGCTATGGTCTGCAGGGACTTCAGCTCTTCCTGCCTTGAGGTTATCTTCTGGCTGGTGGACTGATAAGCTGCTTGGTCAAGCTGAGGGGACAGAAGCTCAAGTTGCTCCACAATACTCTTCAGTAAAGAACTGGTGTCTTGAACACTGCCTGCCAGAGCATGGTAGTTTTTGAGCTTTTCTTCAGCAGATAGAGTCTCCTCATTTATTTTGATTAGCTCTTCCTTGATGGTCTTCAGCTGAGTTTCCAATTTCAAAGTCATGGTTTCATGGTTTTGGAGAGATTCTACAGTGTCGTCCAAACCACTCACTCTTTGCTCAATACGCCTCTTCAGTCCATTATAAAGGCTCACAAGCTGAACCATTTCTTCTGGTAGCCAGGGCTGACCTGTACTGCGGAAACCCTCCTTCTTCTGATTTAGTTCATTGACAGCCGGCCCTAGGTTGGTCACTTCAGCAAGAAGAGATTTATAATCACTCTGTAGTTTCACAATATCTTTTGACTCAAGGCTAACAGGATTTTTGGCCATGTGGTGAAACTGCTCTTCCAGTTCTGACAAAGCCTTTTTTGTTAATTCTATAAAGGAGGCATACTCTTTCCGCCCGAGAATTGCCTGTTGAATTTTCTCCCTTTTTTCTTTAGCTAAAGCTAAAATACTGTTGTATTGTTGAGGCAGAGCGTTCAGTTTTTCATCCAAGTAAGAGTGATCCACTTCACTGAGAGAGGGAAGTATCTCTTGACCAGTTCGCTGCACAATGAGTAGAAGATTCTCATATTCCATTGCCTGCTCTAATATCTGTTGGTACTTGGCAAGCTGGGAATACAGCTCTGAGTCTCCACTCATGAGGTTAATTTCAGGGAATGTGACAATATCTACTTGTTTCAACCACTGGCAAGTTTTATCCAAATCCATTTTAAAGTACTTCCTGGAGACCAGCACCTTTTCCAGCTCCTGCAGCCTCTGTGTGCATCTCTGTAAAGACATCTCATAAATGTTTTGTAGCTCCTGCAGTTTACTCAAAATGTCCACCTTCTCATCTTCTGTTGTCTCTTTCATCAGTTCCCTTCCTTGAGACCACAGTGAAGTAAGCTCACTTTGATATGCTTTCAGGTTGCTTTGAACGTTCTTGCAAATCCTAATCTGTTTGTTCAAATCCTCCGGCAAAAGGGCAATGTGCTCTTCGGATATGGCCTTCCTCTCGTTCTGCTGAATGCAGATGATAGCCTGATGTGTGGCCAGCAAGAACTGTGTTTTTTCAGAGAAAGCTTTGCTGAGATACTTCCTCCGTTGGCCAACTATGTCACTAAGAGACACAACTTCGCTTTGTACAGCTGAGATTAACTTTTGCAGTCGTTGTCGTTCATTCAAGCCAAGGTTTGCCATAACTCTGTCTGCATCTGCAATTGCTGCCCCCAGGAGTAGTTGCTTGGAATCCAGTTCACTACAAATACTAAGATGATCAAATAGGAAACTCTGAGCTAGTTCTGGATGGGGACTCATCTTCATGGCCTCAGATAAGGCAGGTTGTTGCTCCTCCGCCCATTCTCGAGCCTCCTTCAGTCTGGTCTCTACTTGGCACATATCCTCCAGGGTAGTCACAGAGTCCTGGATCTTCTTCACGATCAGGTTCTCCAAGTGGGCCCAGCGCTGCTCAAAGTGACTAGTTTGCTCCTTCACCAGCTCTTTATCATCCAAGTTCAGGCGGTCTATCACTTTCTGTCTATGGTCTTTCAGATCATCAAGGGTGGACCTTTGATCCTCTAGTGCTGCTGCTAGTTTCTTTAGGGCCTCTAGATGTTCAGCTGTGCTCTCTGTGTCAGTTCTAGAAAATCAAGTTGGTAAAAGATTGAAAACAGCAAAAAGCAACAGAAATAACTGACATGTTATTCTTGGGGTGGTAATTTAATAAATCAATAATGTACACTACATTGTATAAGTATGTTTAATACACATTTTGCTTGCTACAAACAGTAGGGGTAGAGACAGATTTTTTGTCTATTGCTGCAAAGGTTTTTACCTGGCCAGGTTGTCCCATTCTTTAGACACCTTGTCAAAGAGCACCTCTATGGCACTAACACAGTCGTGGTAGTCTCTGGTTCTCTGCAAGTCTCCCTCCCTCTGCGATACCAGCTTGTTCAACTGGTGGCAGAGCTCCAGCCACTGGTTACTCAGGCAGCCGATCTCTGCATGCTCCGGGGACTTCTTTCCCTCCGTCAGACTGTTCACTCTCTCTGTCATCCTTGTGATGATCACCTGCTTCGCCTGGAGCTGCTGACTGAACTCCTGTTTAGAAAAAAAGAATAGTCTGTAAATACACTAACACGTCTATTTATTGTTGTTGGCGGCTAAGTGGGTTAATCTTTCAGTGAATTCCTTCCAAGGAGAAACTAAACTATAAGACAAGGCAACCTTGATGCAACCATTATTAATCAATAGTTTTTCATCAAGTGATATACAGATGCCTCATGTGTACTGAACCACTTGCCAGTATAATAATAATAATAATAATAATAATAATAATAATAATAATAATAATAATAATAATAATAATAAACTTTACTTTATATAGCGCCTTTAAAAGTAACATCTCAAAGCGCTTTACAAACAAACAAAACAGAAAATAAAAGTCTTTCTATAAAAGTAGGTCTTTAAGATTTAAACGCATAGATCGCACCCTAGCAATGTTTCTAAGGTGGAAAAATGCCTTAACAGTAGTTTGCACATGAGGTTCAAAAGTTAATCCAGGATCAAAAATAACTCCCAAATTTCTCATTTTGACTCTAAACTCAAGCATAGTACTATCAACTGACAAGTTTACAGCATTGGTTTTACCTAACTGTTAGGTAGTGCCTAGCAACATAACCTCGGTCTTGTCACAGTTAAGATGCTTCATTTAATGTTTGGCCTTTAGGTCTGGAACTTATGTAATTAGTTTAAGGGATCCACACCTGCACTTGTAAGAGCATATTGTGTGCTATCTTGGGCTCTAGCTCTGCTGGTCTCCTGTTGAGGTTCTGCAGCTGAAGCTCCATCTCCTGGAAGTGAGTTGTAAGCTCTGCTTTCTCCTGTTTGACTTCTTCCCATCCTTTGGCCATCTCTTGAGTTTGAGACATCATTTCTTCTATCTAAATAAAATAAAAACACATTAGAGTTGAGTTCAGGAAAATACCAATTGAGATTACTTGTAGTTTTCAAGGAGTCTCCCTGTGAGACAGCAACATCACTTATTAACATCCAGTTACTACTATAACAGTGATATTCAATTACTATTATAAAACAGTTAAACAAAATTGTAATTTTGCGATGCTGTTGTGAGAACAGCCTTAAAGAGGCTTAGCAGGGTTCCAAAAAGGATAGCATTACACATCACTATGCGTTGCTACAACTGTTTAAATAATGTACCTGTCATTTTTCGTTTCATTGTTAACATCCTGACAACTTTTTACACTTATAACTATAAAGTCGGTTTCAAAGCTCTTTTCAAAATGACCGCTCTTGTGCACTGGGGTTTCAGATCTTTCATATAAATTAGTGGTGCGCAAAGTGTAGGGGGGGGGGCTATGACTAATGGGGGAGTTCTATAACAATTTTTTTTTTAAAACATTTTAAATAAATACATAAATGACAGCTAATTAGTCCAAGTTCTTACCTTTCAAATGAGCTGTTGTTGATCACTCTAGGACTTGTAGAACTAGAGAAATTATGTTTGAAGTGGCAGGTGTCAGTGAAGCTGTAGTTATTTAAACAGTTGAAGCAACACATGGGGATGTATAACGGTATATTTTTCGGAACCCCGCTACTTACTCTTTAAATACCCTGATGTGTTTAAGTTTCAGCCTGGACTAAAAATTAGTTTCTTCTATGTTTAACATCATACACTTGCTATAAGCTTTGGTCTTGTATGCTAATAAAGCATTGTGGGGTTTGAAAATTGCTTAGTCCTACCATCTGTTTTATCTGCTGGATTTCTGCTGCAGTCCTTCTCACAGATTCATCTGAAAGGTCACACATTGAGCAGACGAGATCTAGGTAAGTACTGGCTTGTTCCTGTAGTGCTCTGTAGTGTTTCACCTTTGAGAATTAAAAACAGAAGAGAACGGAATATTTTCAAAATCTATTTAATCCAGCATGGTCTGCTAGCTCAGAGGCCTTATCTGGACATCAGCTGCTGCTTCATTCCATTACAGTGTATTAAGACCAAGGACATCCAGTGAGCCTACAGCTATGACTTCCTATGTCTTAATACAACACAGCACATTACTAACACTGCTACAAAACTGCACTGCAGATATATTATTTTTAATACACCTAGAATTGCATGCCAAATGACAATACAGATTTGTCAAAAAATATTGTATTTTGCACAGTTTAAACTGGTTCACCTCTTTCAACACCTCTTGCAGACTCAAGGGGGGGTGTGTATGCAGCTGTAGCTCCTGCTGGACAGTTGAAAGCCAGGTTTGGCACTGCTGTAATGTATCCTGATGGCTGACATGCTTCTGAAGCTCTCGATCTAGGCCCTGGTATACCTGCAAAATGAGAATCCCTATCATAATTGAGTGCACATGACATAGATACTGAAGACTGTTAAACATTTTGATGGTCTACAGTAGCTACTCTAACAAAGAATTGCATTGGTTCTTTACTTACCCGCTGGGCTGTGCTACAGATGGCAGAATAGCTGTCTCTAGTCCCCTGCTGATGGGCTTGTATCTGCTGTTTGATTTTCTCTTGAAGATGTTCTGTATAGCTGCTGATAAGATAGTCTCCTGAACTCTTCAGGCTTGTCAAGTGCTCCTCAAAACCAGCAATCTCCTCCATTATTGCCTGTCAATTTAAAGATAGTTTGAAAAGCAAAGATTTATTGTAGTTTCAGAATTCGGCACTTTGTAACCTGTAGGGTCTTCTCCCTGGTGGTCTTCAGGAATCCACGACCTGCCTCAATATCGCTCTGTAACAACTGCACAGGCAAAAGCACACTTGTTTGTTTATACACAGCCTACAGTTTTTTTCTTCTTTTTTCTTTGATCTAATTTTATTTAATCAATTAAGCATCAAATCACAATTTGGATAGTACTGTATCAGTGTATTGGTTTGTTATTTAGCTTAAGGGGATATTAACAATCATTTAGTCTACATATCTGACTGCTCATTTGATTTATGCTGACAATGCTTCATAACTGAAGAAGAATTTCTTCTGAGTCTCAGAATTGCAAACTTTCAAGAGAGAATAATATCAATGTTATATTCTCAAATATAGCATATCTTTTAGTTTTTCATAAAATGTTGGTATCTGTTGGTTTTATTGTAGTTTCAGAATTCTGTACTTTACACATTCTTTGCACATTCTTTACAGAGAGCTGAACGCCTACAGGTACTGCTGTATGACTAGAGGAACATGAGTCCCCCATTCAGCAAGAAGTGAGCTTTAAAAAGAGCATGAATATTTAATCAAAAGTGCTCCCTTATTTCCACCCCAGTCACTTCTCGCTGTTCTGCACCTTGTGCCTGGCCAGCTGCTGTGTGGCCATCTCCAGATTGCTGCTCTGCATGGAGTCGGAGGTGACCAGGCGACTCGACATCTGCAGCAGCCACCTTTCCACCTCCTGCAGGTCGCTATTGTAAGCCTCGTGTTCCTTCACTCTTGTCACCAGGTTCTGTACATGTGTCTAAAGAACATGAATGCACACAGACTGAAAACAGCAGCATATTTTATATTTAAAAAATACTTCCATTTTATTCCTCAATACCTCTAAAATATATCTTATAGCTATTCATAAAACATAAAGCCTACTGTGACTGGCATTAACAGCCTAGAAGAGTTTCATAAAAACCACATTTATTTTGGATTCTGTTAATTAATTAATTTATTTCTCATTTATATGATCCTGTTTTTATAAAATGTGTTTTTAAATATTTATTCTTACAAGATAAGAATCACTACTATAAGTATAACAACAGTGATGTAAGCTACAGGTTGGGGAAAGGAAGGTTCATGTTTTGAGCATCCCAGTCTGCCTTTGCCTCATTCCACTGCTTATTAAACTGAAACTTCTTACCACAGCAATATTGCAGAGCTTGTGATATTCGGCCTGAAGTTTATTCATGTTGTTGCTGACAGAGGGGTCCCGGATGGTGTCAAGCAGGGCCTGTCCCTTCTCAATCACTGACTTTACTGAAGACTCATGGGACAGGACTGTCTGCTGGATAGTCTGAAGGAAGAAACACTGTGTTTAGGACAAGGTGCATCCCAGGCTTTCCACTTACACATACTGCACATTTTACTGACAGGCACTATAACAGTTAACAACATACGTGCACCGCCACAGACATCAACACAAATGTAGAGCTATGAAGTAGATTACCGTCTTGAATGAAGTGTGACATGTAGAAAATCTACAACAGTGCCAACTTAAACCACTACTGTACACTGAAGGCAATAGCAAAAACCTTTCGTCTTATAGTTTTACCTGAGTTGGAGCCACTAATACTTTCAGTTTTAGACAGCACAAAAACTCTCAAACACTCCAAGGAAATGCAATGTCTGTGGCTTGTATACCTTGTATTTTGCTAACTGAGCTTTCTTCTCATAGAGCTCCACTTTGGGCTCCACGGGAGTGTGCAGTAGGGTCTGGGTTTCCATCAGCCACTGTGCCTGGCCCTTGTACTTGTCCAGGAACTCTTTGGACAGGTACATGCTCTTCTCCAGCGTGCTGTACTCTACCCGGGTGGCTCCTATCAGCTCATCGAGCTGGGAAAGCTGGGTGTCTACTTCTTGCCTCAGTTGCTCAGCTTCTGCTTCCTCCATGTAGGCCATGGCTTTCTCAGTCTTCTCCCTGGTGGCTTTCAGGAATCTGTGACCCACCTCAATATCACTTTGTAACAACTGCACAGGTAAAAACACACTAATTGTTAATATATAGCCTACACATTTAAAAAAAATATTTTTGCTTTGATTTAATTATATTCAATCAGTTATTAATCAAATCACAATTTGGAAAGTATCAGTATATTGGTTTGTTTTTGAGCTTAAGGGGACACTAACAATCATTCAGTCTATATGTCTGACTGCTCATTTGATTTATGTTGACAATGCTTCATAACTGAATACGAATTTCTTCTGGGTCTCAGAATTGCAAACTTTCAAGAGAGAATAATATCAATGTTATATTCTCAAATATAACATATATTTTTGTTTTTTATAAAATGTTGATATCTGAACAAGCCTATAAATATTTCCTAGTACCTAACCAAATTACTATATTCTAGTCAATCTAGTGCATCTTTTTTTTTTTTTAAATACATATTTTCATCTCTGTTCTTTATCTCTTTTACCTCCAGTTTCTTCATCTTGTTCTCCATGGCAACTCTGTCGACCACGTTGATGCTAACTGCTATGTTTTTGAAGTTCTTCTGAGCTGCACTGAGCCAGTCAGTGTAGGAGCTGAAGACAGTCCTTGCCTCCTCGATACTTCTAATTTCTTCTTCAAGCTGCTTCATTGTCTCCTAAACAAACAGAAATAATTATATACCAAAACAAGTGCGATTTGAACTGTTTGGGTCTGACAGTTTAACCTTTTTGCCTGCTTGAAGCTCAGTGGGCTGTTACTGTGTGTACTAAGGTGTTTGTAAGGACTAGAGAATCTGTATTTCCCATGCCTTTGAAATTTTGTTTTTTAAAAAAGTACCATGTTCACCAGATACTAAACATAATAATTGAATTACAGTTGACACACTTGTTGTTACTATCCCCTCTAGATCCTTGATGCACTTGGCAGCACTGTGTTCAAGTTAAAATCTCAACCAAATGAACAGCAGTGACAATATTTTGCCGCTGCTGGCAATGTCTAAGACTACAATAAGGATTTTACCAATAGATGAAGCAGGAGAGCCTGGTATCTCGCAGTGAGCTGTGTGGCACGGCTGCTAACCCTGCTGCTGATGTGGGTCTCTTCCAGGACCTGCTGGGCCAGGGCACTGACACCTTCCACTTCATCTTTATACACCAGCGTCTCTTCATGCCAGCTCTGAACACGGGCACAGAATAAATACAATTGCAATTAAGCAACTCCTTGTTTGATTGCATTCTCAACGGGAGCACAAAATAGAAACTTAACTGGCAATTACAAAATAAAAAAAAGTGATACTGAGTCAACTATCAACTTTTTCGTTTTCATTTTTTAAACCTATACCACTACCAAAACTAATCATACTCAGTATAAACAATCAAATTACTAATATCTATGGCTCAACTCAATAGCAGAATTAAGTTTAATTCTGAACAAAGAAGTCTGTACTTGTAAACACCTGCTTTCTTCCCCCCTCTCAGTCTTGCTTCCCCTACCTTCATCATCTGCAGCTGAGCTTCCTTGGTGTCTCTATCGGAGCGCCTGTCTGTGCGAATGTTCCCCTTGCTCTCCATGTTCCTGAGCCATGCATCCAGGTGCTGGAACTTCTGCTCCATCTGCCGCAGCTTGGTGAGGGTGCCATTGAGCTGGACCCTGCTCTCTGCCAGCCTTGCCTGATACACCAGCCAGTCCTGCTCCACCGTCTCCAGGGCGCGGTCCTCTATCTGAGGGACTCCCCAGGGGATCACCTGCTCCCGACTGCCTAGCACTGTGTCCAACAAAGCCTGCCCCTCAGTGCAACGCACCTGGAGGTCCTAACGCAGAGGAATAAGAAAGGAAATTCAGCTCGCTCAGGATGACAATAACCTAATCCATGCATACAGTTGAAAAAAAAATCAGTGGTACAAACAGCAAAGTGTAGTTTGAATGAAGTGTAAACATGCACTATATTCTGTTACAGCAATCAACCATATCACAGTAGTGGCGTGGCCATCTTTGATTCCAATAGTCTTTTTTTATTGTGTTACGCAGATGCCATCAGTCACAAGATTTACTAATAGGCAGATTAGTGAACAAACTCTACCGTAGGGGACAGCATGCTTTTTCCATCTAAAGATTTTTAACCTAGTATGATAGTAATTCTACTTTGAAAAAAAGCTCAGGGTAGCTCTTACCTGTAGTTCCAGCAGGGTATTTTCTAATGTCTCCATATCTCCCTCCATCTGGGAGTAGCATCCCAGTTTTTCCTGCTCCTGCTCCAGCCAGTCCTCAAACATGTGAAGACCTCGCTGGTATTCCTGGTGTGCTAGGACCAGCTCCTCAGCTTTAACCATTGATCCCTAAAGAAAATAACAACCAAATAAAAATAGCCTATTAAACATGCAGTATGCCCCTGTTCCACTTCCATTTAGCAGGTGTATGAGTTCAACACCATTGTGTTTGTTGTCAGCTATTATTAACCTGTAGTACTACATCTGTAATTTAGTTTTATTATCAGGTTCTTGTAAAGTATGAGATCATCCTACTGTTAGAATAGTTGATTGTGGTATACAACTGCAATATCTGCTAAGAAGGCAATAACATAACAGGGTGTTTAAATGTGATCCCATATCTGCACACCTAGGGGTGTGGCCTAGGGGTATCCAAACACTATATTTGAACACCCTGGGAAGGTCATAAACAGCCTTGGTGTGCAGATTTTTAACTGCAGTATGTTATTGAACTTTTCAACAACTGGCAGATCATTGAATAGTGTTTTTACCACATCTGATTTTGAAATGTATCTTGCATACATTCAAATCCAACAACAGAATAACAGAGTGAATGGCATGGATCTGAATTAAATAATAGTGGAGCTTAATATAAGGAAAGTCATTTTTCATGAAAATGGCCATAAACACCTCACTCCCTGTTATTCAGCCATCCTCATTCATGAAATAACCACGGTACTCCCTATGTATTGCACAATAAAGGAAAAGCATAGCCAAACATGAAAATAGTCTGGTAGAGAATTCAAAGAGCATCAAAACCACACAACTACAGTAACAAACATGACAAAATACATTCAAAAAGTAAAAAGTAAAAATAGATGAATTAATATAAAACACACACACAAACACACCCATGCACACACATGTTTGTACTCCTATATTTGTGGGGACTTCCCATTGACTCACTATATTTTTATTTACTATTTCTAACTCCAGTCAGACAAAACTCCACACTGGGTGAAAGTCGACAACAAGCTAAATATTTTGACACTTTTTTTTGTTTTGTTTTGAAGGCATATTTAGTTCTTTTAGAAGGGGATGTCCCCACAACGTCATTTTTGCAGGAGTTACTATCTTTGCGGGGACATTTTCTCAAATTTTGTACGCACATTGATAGTAATACATATCCACACACACACACACACACACACACACACACACACATTTAGTTTCTTAAACCTCAAAGTGCTGTCAGAGTAATAACAGTTCTAGATCAAGGATAGTAATAATAGTACTAGATCAAGGATAATAAAGATCATGGTTTAAAAACCTTAGCCTTGTCTTTGACAGCGCTGTATCGCTCCTGAAGGTCCTGAATCTCCAGCTGGGTTTCGTAGTGTTCAGCCATACTGGAGCCTTTCATGGCAATGGTTTCCAACAAACTGTTATGACTCAACACTTCTTCATGCAGTAACTGAAAAAAAAAAATGAAATAGTTTTGGGCTTGTGTCATTAGCTAGATTTAACAAAGGTATTTTCTTTGTGCTCAAATGCCTATTAAGAGAATGGAGCTGTCCTCCCTGCTTCTTCATTCTACATTTCTTACAGTCCAGTTCAAGTGATAACAGCCTACACCACTTCATTGTTTTGTAAATTACATGTGTTGTGGTGTCACCTTCCAACTGAAAAGTGCAACATGCTTTTTTTGTCCTAAATGTTATCAGCAGAGACAAAACCGTGTCTGAAAATCAGCTTTGGCCCGCTGCCTGCACAGGTGATGAACAAGGGAGAAAGTTAGTTGGAAGATATGTATTTGTGAATATGACAACTATAAACAGTAAGGGCAGCTCATCATAAGGAAGTATTAAAGACAATAGGAGGGTACAGATTATATATATATATTTTTTATCACATCTGAATGCTTTAGAATGTTCTGCATCAGCCATTAGAAAAACAACGACCAGACCTCCCTGTCATTTAAATATTGATCTTTAAAATAGAAAAAGTCTTGGGTCTATCGCATATTTTTTTCAGTTGAAACAGACCTTGGCTTTGCCCAGATTAGCAGTCTTGTCTCTCATCTCTGAGTACTGCTTCTCTGAGCTGCTCAGGTTCTCGTCCACACGGTCCATCCAGCTGACAAATTGTCGAACATCGTCCTGGTAACTCGTCCACTGGGACAGTGCCCCTTCAAGCTGGCTGAATGTGCACAGAATCGGTTATTTTTATTTTTTTATCCAGACCCATTTAAATGACATTTGGTTATATTCCAGTGTGGATTCAAGTGTAATTACTTTTTAACTTTATCTACTGTAGTATTTAATTACTGACCCTATTTTTAAATAATGATTTAAAAAAGCAGTCACATTTAAAAAATAATTGCCTGTTCATGACAGTTAAACAAATACCTCTTGCATTGAATAGAGGCAGACAGAAGGGAGTCCCACGAGTCTTTGAGATCCTGAATCTGTTTCCGGAGAACTGGGACCCCTTCCGGTGAGGTGTTTCTCTGGACTGATTCTCCACGGGTTAATAACATCTTCATCTGGATCTCTTTCTCCTGTCTTGCAGCAAGCAGGGCCTGACATAGAAAAAAAAACAAGCCACTTAAAGAAATACAAATGTCCACAAATAAGCTACCATTTATATAATGCCAACTCATCTTGGTTAACTACTTTAGAATATATTAAACACTCTTATCAAGAATAATTTTACAATAACACTGTAGTTATTAAATGCACTTCATAAAGCTTGAAATTTGTTATTCACGGAAGCTTTTATTAGAAGTAAATCTGGCACGTTGTTTCATTGTTTGTGTTCAGATTCGTTTGCTACAAACTATCGACACTGATTTAATCTAGAAAAAAAGAGGGCACTGCCTTAATGCAGGTTCATGTTGAAAAGATGCATTTTCTTAAAACCCTTATTAAATATATATATATGATGCACTTCCATACTTTACCTCCAGTTTTGACATCCTGCTGTCCAGAACATTTTTATCAGCAGTGGGGCTACAATACGACGCCAGCATGTGATCGGCATCTGCAACCCAGTCCTGCAGCTCCTTCAGGCCCTGGGAGAAGAGCTGGTGCTCGGACACAATCCGCTCAATTCTAGAAGCCTTTTCCTGCAAACACCACAACAAATCTCACCCTTACTGATCCAACATCAGTCAAAACTTTCAGGGTAATGCCCCATACCTATTCTAATATGGGAGCAAGACCTGAATTATTACAGTACAGTGCATTTTGATGACACTAGTAAACAATCTTGGCGTTTTCTCAATAGATCAATGTAAAAACATATTTCTTAGCAGTATCTTAGACAACTTCTATTGTTGTTAAGGTACTATATAATGGGCCATTTCTTTTCATTCTTTTTTAAAGTTTTATAAAGGATTTTCTTTTTTTTTACATTCATATTTGGTTCAATCAACAAGAACGATAGCAGTAATATTAATAATATTAATTGCATTTTTTTTGTTTCTGACTAAATATCAGTTTACAACAGTAAACACTAATAAAAAGATATACCAAAGAAAGAATTATAACCAGGTAAGGTAATCAGCACTTCACCACAAAGGTCACCAATTAGGCAGACACAATTACCTTTGTCAGGTTGCTTAAAGCTAGATACTGTGCAGACAACTGAGACACTCGGTGCATAAAGCTTTTGCCGGCCGCTTGTCCTTCCCAGAGCTGGTGAGCCTTTTCTTTCAGCCTGTTCAGCTGAAATTCCTGACAGGCTATTTCCTCAAGGACAGACTGTAACGCATAGGCAGGTTATAACAAAAGCACGCCACAGAGAAGCAACAAACCAAAGTGTATATTAAAAGGTGATCAGCACATAAGAACAGAGTTAATTTTGTTAATAATACAAAGCAAAGCGTTCAAGCAAGGTGCTGCAGCTGAAGTGGTTTAAACAAACAAAGGCCATATCTGTCAGAAGGCCTCTGAAACTGTTAAAATGTTAACAGGGCTTATAGGGCATTAAAACATTGGCAACATTTATAGCACAACAAACTGGAAAATAACAAAAGCATGATGTGGTCAACTCTTTGGCGTTTATGGATCATGAAGTTGAAAAAATGGGCAGGAATGTGTCCATAAACAGGCACAAGAAATCAATAAATACAAGGGTAGGATTTAATGATGACCGTATGGGAGCTTTGACCCAGACACTGCAATGATGGCGGTGATGGTGACACTTATATGCACATTTGACACACTTAGGACAGTGTGCAACAATTCATTGGTTTAAAATGTAAGCTGAGTGTAGGGTGTCTCTTACTGTATTTTATCAAAAGATAGAAATTCAAAGCTAGGTGGTTCTGTCTGCGTAAACTGTACGAATTGATGTGTCTTAAAATAAGACACAGCCTAAAAATAAAACATATTAACTATCATAAATCACAAAAAAAATGATTTCACTATTACTGTCACTTGAATAAAAAATACAGTTTTTTTTGTGGAATTTGAATGATAATGTTTGCTACAGCAGGCCATTAGCTAAGATTAGGTTGCCACCAGTGAGGCTGTGAGGAGTGAGATCTGGTGTGGCAGACACATCTACCAGGAGCACCCATCGTGCGATACCTGCAGCTTGTGCTGTTCCTGTTTCTTGGCTTGGAGGTTGTGGAGCCGGGCACTGCTCTCCTGCACTGCTGTCTCTGTGCTGTTCAGCCACTCCTGGAGAGGCTCTGCACTTGTTTCAAAGTCCTTCATCTGGGACAGCAGATTCTGGAACACCACATAGAAACTGCTGTCAACTTCAGCCTATGAACTCTGTATTAACCCTACTGGTTGATTTATTTGATGTATTAACATCACTCGGACAATAAATAATACAGAGGAATGAGACAGATTTAGGTACAATAACACTCCCTTACGTCCTTCAGATATCTTAGCGGATAGTTAAATGTAATGTTGTACAGACTTAATAATGTGTCAGCATCAAGTCAGGACAAGTTTTTTTGCTCACAGCATCAAAAAACATTGGTAACAATATCCAATTATTATTATGCTTGCTTGCAGCCATGCTCCATTATTTACATACTAGGTTGCCTTAGTACTGTAAGTTAAAAATTGAAAGTGAAAGGTAGTGCATAGGTAATGACATTCAGCTAAATGATGTCAGGTCTGTACCTGTAAAGCTGCCTCCCTTTGATGCAGATTTGATAAAAGGTTCTTCCAGTCTTCCCTGGCACTGGTTACTTTGGCTTGAATTGTCTCAACTTTGGGTAAAATACTGCTCAGCAGTTCTCCATTGAAGAAAACAGCATTCACTTTACTTTGTCCTTGCTCTCTGTCAGACAGGAATTCCTATAGTGAAAACAAAAATGAACAAAAGATGTAATTATAATATATTTTCTTAAGATGGTATTGTACAATGTACTCTAGGATGTAAGCATGGGACAGCTGTGGTAGGATTAACCCATTTATGCATACTGTATAATAAACCAATAGTGGTTCCCACAGCTGTGTTTTGTATGAGGAAAAGTTGTCTTGCTACGACTTGATATATGCTTTATGGTTTATGTCAGGCTTTACCTGTATTTTCAGTAAGCTGGAAGATGCCTCATTAAAGTTCTGAGGGACGTCAAAGCTCTTGGCGGTGGTGATTTTGGCGCTGACAAGCCACTGCTGAAACTCTCTGAGAGATGATCGGAATCTCTGCTCCAGGAGCTTCTCTTTGTTCTGACACTCTTTAGATGCTTGAAGACAGAGACTGCCAGGAAAAGAAAGTGACGGGGAATACAAGTTCATGAGGCTCTTAGTGACACAAACAAGACTTCCAATAGACAAAGAAAGTACCCTATTTAATGTGCTGATTGTTAATGCAAGCTGCGTGCAAAGGATTTGTAAAAGGATTTAATATTTAATATTTAAGCACCAAGTACAAATACAGTTAGAATAAAAATGAAACAATAAAATCTACTATATTTAATCTTAGTAATTGTTCAATTATATTTAACAAAATACTTGGATTTTTAGTATTTATTCTAAACCAGTGGTGCACAACTCAGGTCATGGAGGGCCAGTGTCCCTCCTGGTTTTTGTTCTAACCATACCCTAAATTAGTTAATTGGACAAATTAAGCTTCTAATAAGGTCCAATAACGTACTTTAGGGTGCAGTTGGAATAAAAACCTGCAGAGACACCGGCCCTCCAGGACCCAGTTGTGCACCACTGCTCTAAACAAAAACACATTATTAATAAATCAATGAAAAGGCATTTGAAACTAATTATCAAAACATGCGTATATAACTTAAAACAAGACAAAGATGAAATGGAAAGTGTTTCAAATGGAAAACTATGAATTAAGGAGCAAAAAATAGATTATTGCGTCTTGGCAAGGCTGCAGATCTTCTCAGCTGGGAACTTGTTACCTGTTGTATTCCTTAATTAACGCAGACACTTTCTCTGAATGAGAACTGAGATCTCTTGAGAAGCGACAAAGATCATTTAGTCGAGTCTTCAGGCTGTCTGACATATGTTCTGCCTTCATCAGAGCATCCAACGTGTCCTGTTAATAAAAAAAACAGCACGCAATCAAACAAAAACAGGTTCCTGAAAAGAGAAGTAACTGTGTGATTAATCACATGGTTATGTTTGCTATGGATATAGTACACAGACCATAACACAGGTCAGAAAACTGTTTTTAATATTATTTATTTACTACAGACAACACATGTAGATTCCTGTAAATCTAGTACATGTAGTTTCAATTCAACCTCACCCTCCAAAAAAAAAACTTTATTAGAAGAGTTGTGTTTAAGCAGAGCATTCAGACTATTAATGTATTTTGGAACCTGTGTCAAGACAGCATACATGTTTATTTCTTTTGTAAATGCTGCCAAATGTGTTTTTAACAAATCAGGTACTGTAGTTTAATAATAACAAGCAAACCTGAAGGCAAGACAATAATCTGGAGCAGTAAGGAGAACAAAAATATCCCCTTCACAATTGAAAATAAGGGTGGAGAATATTTCAATGTTTCTACTCATAAAGCATTAATGTCTTAGTAAATGCACAAAACTGCAATGGATTTACAATGCTAAATTTAGAACAAGTACTGGCTTTTGAGAAAGAGAATGCGTGAAACAGGGAGAAGCTCCTCTTACCTTCGCTGTCTTCCATCCCTCTACCACTTCCTCATTGGTGTTTTTGCACTCCTCCACTTGGCTCAGTTTCTGGCTCCACTCCTTGAGGTGGCTGCTGAACTCTTGCAAGCCCTGCTCCAGCTGGCTGGCCTGGGCTGTGAACTCCTGCTCTGAGCTGGCCATCTGACTGAGTGTGCTCTCCAGGTTGCCCTGAGTCTGCATGGTGCTCCTCTCCCACTGCTCCCAGTCAGACTGCAGGGCCTCCACCTCCTTGTCTATCAGCTCACAGCCGATGTCTGCCGTCTGCTCCTTCACCACTGCAGCAAACTCCTTCACTCTGTTTAGACGCTGTCTACCATTCTGTCTGGAATCAATCAGTTCCTGCAATGGAAAGTTGCTACGGTAACTAACACCATCACAGTGTTATACAAAAGGCTAACTATTTTTTTATGGACTGATCCAGACTGTTTTTTTAACAACGTCACATATAACTCTACAGTACTTTTAAACTTTATTATTATTAATAATTATTTTGTATTATAATTCCCACTACTATTTGTCACACTTTTGAAATGTACCACAATATTATTTTACAATATTATGTTTGCTGAACTATCTTTCATTGTGCAATACCAGATTTGCCTGAATGTGCCTTTCCAGATACACATGGCACATTTATGAGACAATGAGTCACTATAATTTGCTTCTGACGCGTTTGTGCCATTAGAAAAGCCATGGCAGCAAACAGTGCCTGTAAGTAACGTTTTGACCCCCCGATTAGGAGATGATAAAAATTCAACACAGACTTGAGGGTTATCTCATTCACTTATTTTAAAGTAATAAACCAACATGAAGATATCATCCAAAGGTAACACAGCATTAAAAACTAAATGTAAGTGGCTAACGGTTTGTTGCCTTACCTGAATCCTGGTCAGTTTTCTTTGTACAGATGTGGAATCTCCAGACATGTCTGACCAGCGCTGAAGTTCTTCCTTTGCTGAATGCAGCCAGTCTGTGAACTCACGGACTGCTTCGTGATAAAAGCGATGGCTATCTACTATATCCTCCAAGGTTTTCACTTTCCCCTGAAACACAGAAAGACCAAATAAGCAATCACACAGTCAACATTTAGGGCTCATCTGCTAGCCTGTGACTATTATTAGAAAGTTGCTTATTATGTCTTGTCCTCCTCACAAAACTAGTCAACTGTGTGATGAAACATAATACAGTTCTGAACTGTGCTTCTACACCATATTTTATAGATAAAAAAAGGAAACTAAATGATTTTACCTTAACCACTGCTGTGATGTCCCCGAACTGTGCCCTCATTTCAGCCTGCGTATCCTCCCTGAAGGAGGAGTCTCCCGTTTTCTCCAGCAGCTCTCCCGCCTTGTCTGCTAGGCGACTGAAGGCCGTTGAGTGGTTCTCCACATCAGCCAGTAGAGCTCGATTCCGGTCCAGCAGGCAGGCTTTCTCCTTCAGCCCAGGCTGCTGCTGCATTGGGGCCCCCACCTCCTGCTCCACAGAATCCAGCCACTGCTGCAGTTGGTTCTCACTCTCCAGGTAGCTGTTCCACAGAGCTACTGTCCACTCCAGTCGGCTGGAAAAATGTATTGAATGTTTCAGGGAAATAAGCTGAGCTTGGAACTATTCACCCTTTTCAAAGTAAAGGGCATCTGAGATTTCACTAAGCCTCTTGTATGTGGACCAGTTGATCTAATGAAACTACTGGTGCTGGTCAACAGGACAGTGCAATTTAATTTTGATGAGAAAAAAAACACCCAGGTTTTCACTTTGCTAGTAAGCTTTTTTTTTTTGATTATTTAGTTAGATGTCATGAATGGTAATGCCAAAAAACTTTGCTGTTGATGTTTGTGTGCAGGGACATGGATACTGTAGATGCAGCTTTTGTTTTTGCCCTTTTCACTGTCTAGGAAAAAGAAGCACACAAATAATTGTGGCTGTACCTGTGGCAGCTCATAGAGGCCATAATTACGCTGGCCCACACATCCTTTAGAGTCTGCAGCTGGGAGAGGATCACTTTCTGCCCCTCTTCATTGCTGCTTTTCATGGTTTGTTCCCCTTTACCAATGGCCATGTTTAGTTTCACTTCGCCTTCACCTTTCATCAACAGGATTTCCTTTGCAAAAAAAAAATAAATGTTGAATTCAAACACATTTAAATATTTTAAATTAAATTAAATGCACTTAAATGAAAACATCAAACTGAGGCAACATGTGTTACAAATTAACTGTTGTAATGCTAATGGTTGATTTATCACCAAGACCCTTTTTTACTGCCTTCAAAATATTGAAAAATGTTGGCCTTAAGTGTTTATCTAGATGCCAAGATTCATATTCATGTGTTTATCTCTTTCAGACTACTGTGAGAGCTTAATTAATGAGCTTTGGCTACTGTCATCTCTTAAATTACAGGCTGTTCGAAACGCTATTGCTTGCACTAGCTAGAGTGTATCTGCTTGCTGTGGTTCTCGCTGTACCTGCACATGCACAAGCCTCTTCTCCAGGGATTCTTTGTTGCCGGTGATGCTATCGATGACAGCCAGCCTGTCCTGCATCCCTTTGAGCCAGGCCCAGGTGCTCTGCTGGGTCTCCTCAAAGGCCTGGTGTTCCTGCAAGGCCATCTGACAGACCCGCAGCCTCTCTTTTACCGCCTTCACCAGGCTTTGGTAGCTCGACTGCAGCTGGGAAGTGGTACGCACCTCCCTCCCATCCCCGCAGCCAGACTCACTAAGGCCTTGAGACTTCTGGCACAGCCGCTCGAACGAATCCCTGTGGAGAGCACAGGCAGGAAGGAAATATTAACCATTGGCGCGCTGTGCTTCTGTTCACTGTTACATTATCAATAGGATAGGTTTTACTCCAAATTTCTATCCCACTTTTTTTCAAGAAAGGAAAAAACACCAATTACAACTCTAAAAGGAATGAGTTATTTATTTCTGGTTTTGTAAATTTATTGGATGAATGTTCTGAAGAACATCTCACAAATGTCCATTTTGATTAAAGGCTTTGAGAATATAGACAATATTCCATTTCACTTGGTTGGTGTTAATTAAATCCCAAATAAAATATTGTTCCAGTGTCACACAATTAGCATAAATATTTTGTAACGCTAAAATGTTAACTGAATTCTTGATTACTGGACCCTCAGCCCCTGCAGTCAGGTGCATTTGCCGTGTATGCAGTTGAAATTAATTATTTTGTGGTGTTTAAATAGATGGTAGATCATGAAAACAAAATCGACAAATAAGACATTTGCAGCTTTGGGTACAGTACGCTTTCTTCAGAGTGGATACCTTTCTCTGATCAGCTCTTCAAGAAACTCCTCCACCCTCTCCACTGTGGCCTTCTTCTCAGGAATGTGCTGCTTAGTCTCTCCCAGTAGCTCTGTGTTCAGCCTCTCTTCCATCTGCCGAACCCAGGAGCTCAATTTTTTTAGCTGGCTGTGGAAACTGCAGGAAAAAAATTTTGAGGAGGGATGTTTTCATGTGTATATAAACAATAAAAATAAGGACGCATGTAGTTTATACAAGTGTGTCTAATAGGAATATAATAATGGCAATGTCCTGTCTAGTAGATTCTGTGTGGTTGCCTCCCTCACCCAGTGAGCTCTGCAATACTCTCCTCTTGGGCCTGCTGGTTCTGTCTGCACTGCTCCACAAAGCTGTCCCACTCCTGCTGGCTAGAGGACAGCTGCTGCTGGATGAGACCCGCGTTGGGCTTGGGTAAATGCATTAGCAGCTTCTCTCCATCCTCGCATACAAGAGTCAGCCTTTCCTCTCCTTCATCCACACAGCTCAGGGCTTCCTGCATTGATAACAGCGTTTACAATCCAAACCCCTGACATATACTGTAGTGGCTAAGGAAAGTCAGTCAGATTACAGGAATCATTACTATTTCTGTCCTGGGATATGTAGTGGAGTGGTTCCTGGCTAAACAAATTAGTACGGTTGTGCTTATTAGTTAAAAAAAAAAAAAAAAAAAAAAAAAAAACCTGTTTTTTTTATAAATATATATATATATATATATATATATATATATATATATATATATATATATATATATATATATATTTTTTTTTATTAGCTGTTTTTAAAGAAGCCAACAAGAGCCTGGAACTTCATTTAGCTCATGAGTTAATATTTTGTGAATTTGATGCAGTAATGCAATTAAGAAAACTAGAACACACGTACAGCTGCAAAGAAAGTCAGTGTATACCCAGGCAGCTCTAACAAATGATTGCTGTCTTCAGATTTCCCAGCTGCAAAAGCAGCTACTGTACCTTTAGTTTCTGCAGTTTTTCTTCCATGATACTCAAGTCGCCAGACCTGTCAGAGCATTCCCTCACTGTATCCTTAATGTCCGAGAGCCAGTCATGAAACTTCTGGACCAAATCTTTCCAAAGGAAGCAAAACAATTCAGAGAGGATGTCATAATCGCAGAACTTAGCGGCACACTGCAAGAACACAGGCCTACAATGGCGATGTAATGTCTGAAGCTTTTGTGGGTGTGTCTGGATAACACATATGCTGCAGTGGTTTGGAGTCTGGCACTGAGTCCTCAAATACAAACAGTTTTAATGAGCGCAGAAAAAAACTGTATGAGGTCATGATGCCAGGGTAAAGAAAATTCATAAGAAAAGATAGAATGGTTCATTAAAAACAAAACAAAACAAAACAAAAAAACCTAAGCAATATAAGGTCCCTGTAGCAACTCATAAAAGTCATCCAGATGCATGCAGTTTCTCGGCTCAAGAGTTGAAAGTCCCAGCTTTGGTTGGTGCTAGCAATTTAGACAGCAATAAGAGTCTGGCCAGTTTCCAGAGATTAGTTACAGTGACTTGGAGGCCTGATCCCCCTGTCATGTGGAGGGTGTTTGCTCTGAGTGGAAAGCCACACACACACATTTTTTTGGGAAGGATAAAAAACGTTGATTGTATGTGGTGCCAGCTTACCAGATATTCACTGCATAACACATACACACAGAAAAAAAGAACTAGTACCTAAGCACTAGTTTTAGTCTTGCACTTCTTTTGTGCAGGTCTCATTTCATATTGGGATATATATCATTGTCAGAATTAAGGTTCAGTACCCTAACGCATGCTAGAAACCTTAACTTCTTTCCATGCCCCCTTCTATGGCATGAACTCACCATTGAAGTGTTGTTCGAGATTGTTGTGGAGGGTGCTCAGAGTTTTGGAAGCCAGCTGGTTCACAGCTTCGTACTTCTTAATTAATTCAGAGACCGTGCAGCCCAACTTCTCCAGCTCATTGGAAGGGTACTTCCTGCACAGACTGTTGAGGTTCTCCCGGGTTGAGTCAATGCTGCTCTGTTGCTTCTGAAGTTCCTTCTGTATATCCTGTACAAAAGAAGATTAATAACATCTTATAGCAGCAAATCAGTCTTTTACATACTCTTTCCCAAAATATCATACAACACATACACTGTACAGCAGTATTTATACTCTATTTATAGTCTAGAGTATTCAAGAGAGCACATCAAGTATTGTACATTATGATTCTTCTTTTGTAAATGACCACATAAACTGTAAGGCAGGAAACTAATCTAAATATATACAGTACCAGTCAAAAGTTTGAGTACACTTGCTGGAAACTAGGTTTTTTTCATAATTGACAATGTTTTACGTCGTATACATTTCTGTAAATACTTGAAAATGAAAGCACGTTACAATATACAAAACAAAACAAGGGGTATCAAAGCAATGTTCAAGAAAATAGAAAATTGTCTCTAAATCTTGGATTCCTCGAAATAGCCTGCATTTGCTTTAATAACAGCCTCACAAACACAAGGCATTCGGTTAACAAGTTTCAGCAGGAAATCACCCTACATGTCTTCCCAGCTCTTCTGCAGCAATTCCCAGAGATGTAGGGCACTTGTGGGTAGCTTTGCTTTGACTCTTCTGTTGAGTTCGTCCCATACAAGTTCTATGGGATTGAGGTCTGGAGACTGAGTTGTCCTTCACTTTCCTGCTTCGCCAGATAGTTCTTGCACAACTTTGAGGTGTGTTTCGGGTCATTATCTTGCTGAAGAATGAAGGACTGCCCAACTAGCCATAATCCTGATGGAATGGCATGCCTCTGAAGTATGCTGTGATAGCCATGCTGGTTGAGCTTGCCATGGACTTGGTAACGATCACCAACTCTGTCACCAGCAAAGCAACCACAGACCATGACACTGCCTCCTCCATGCTTGACAGTGGGAACCACACATGCAGAACTCATGCGCTCACCCTCTCTGCGTCTTACCAATACTCAGCGGTTGGACCCAAATATTTCAAATTTTGACTTATCGGTCCATAAGACCGACTTCCACTCCTCAAACGTCCAGTTTCTGTGTTTTCTGGCCCAGGCAAGTCTCCTCCTCTTATTCTACACTTTTAACAATGGCTTCTTTGCAGCAATTCTTCCAGTTAGGCCAGCTTCACGAAATCTCCTCTGAACAGTTGATGTCGAAACATCTGTACTTCTAGTAGCATTTAGCTGAGCTTGTATTTCAGGGGCAGTTAATGGCTTGTTTCGCAGACTTGTGACTCGAATGAACGTGTTCTCTGATTCTGAGGTGACCTTGTTCAGTCCTCATGAGTGCCAGTTTATTCAAATCGTTTGATGGTCTTGGCCACAGCAGTTACAGACCCTTGCAAAGTTCTTGTGATTTGTCTTAAAGATTGACCTGCATTTCTTAAAGCAATTACAGTCTTTTTTCTTTGCTTGAGCGTATTTTGCCATTTTCTGCTCTCTTACATTCAGGAATGACAAACTTGTGCCTATGCTACCTATATTTATAGTAATCATGGACCCTCATCTGTTAACAATAATTGTTGACAAAAGGTTAATTAGGTAAGATGCTAGTTAACTCAGAGAACATCTAACAAAGACACTTTCATACTTAGGCCAGTGTTCTAACACCGTGTTATATACATTTCAGACTTTTAACTGACTTGGGCTTCAGACTGAAATCCCCTTGCTTTGGGTGACCATTTCATTGAAAATGACAAGATTTACATTTTCATTTAAAAATTTAATTTTTGAATGCAATTCACTTATGATTATCAGCTTATACAAGTACATGTATCATATAATTAAATATTAAGTGTTTATAGACATGTTTATACAGTTAAAAGCATAGACAATCATGAAAAACCTGGTTTTAAGCAGGTGTACTCAAACTTTTGACTGGTACTATATATATATATATATATATATATATATATATATATATATATATATATATATATATATATATATATATATATATAAAATTTCTGTTTTTAGTTATATTTGAAATGGATTGCTTCATCTAAATCCTTATCATAATATTATTGTGGCATCAGTCGTACTTTGCATTTATATTCCTATTAAGATATGAAGGAAAACAATGGTGTAATGAATGCTGAATTCGTACCTTGACTTTCCAGAGATGCTCCGGGTCCGTGCTATGTGGAGAGGAGGAGAGAGAGTGCTCCACATTACTCAGCCAAGCAGTCATCTGACAAATAAAGCTCTCCAGCTGCTGCTTCTGGGAACTGAAATCCCTCAGGGTCCCTCTGGCTACTTCAGACATCTCCTGGGCATGGCCAATTTTCTTTCTTAGATCGGCTTCAATTACCTGAAAGAGAAATATTCCTTCTTAATACATACAAAAAAAAAATGTCAGTACTGCTAGATTCAAACAAGCACAGCTTCTTGTTGCAGAACAGGTGATGAAGACAATAAAGTCTAAGAAGTACCTGCAGCTCTGTGGAAGGCTCCTGGCTCTTTGTTATTTGCTTCAGCTCTGATACCTTTACATTCAGCGTCTTCACTTTTTGTTCTTTACTCTCCACCTCGGACTGCAAAAAATTTACATATTTTTACTTACTAATAATATGAACCAGGATGCTCCTCACTGAGGTAATAAGGCTTCATTTTTTTGTGAATCATCAGGGAAAGGTGATCAAGGTAAAGGTTTGCAATAAACACCTGCAAATCTGTATCTAGATGCATTAATATGCTATATCAGCTATGGGTACATTAGGGGTACATTGTGGCCAACATGAATTACCTTAAAGGGGGTTGATCTAAAGAAAGGTTTCATTCTTCCCATTTGAGTTATAGCTTTACCTGAAATTCTAAAAGTCGTGACTCCATTCTCTGACTGTTACTGAGGTTGCTTAAATTTTCACTGAGCTCTGAGATCGAACTGTTATACCACACGTCTATTTCATCGCTAATATTCAGGACATCTTCCCACAATGCCAAGCTGACACTGAGACGTTCAATGTTGTCATCGATTCTTTCAGACACCTGTTTCCAAGAAAAATATATCAGACTGATTTGTGCATAACATCAGCCACAGCTATTAAACCCTAAATAGCGCTGGATTTCGACATACTAAAACAAACTAAAAGACTTTATTGCTTCAAGTCAGTAGTGTTCAATTTTATACCACTCTAAGCTTACATCAAGCCAATGATCCACAACAGCATCCATGTCCTTTCTCACTATCATGGGATCACAGCCACTGATCTTCTTCAGGTCATTCAGAAGCTGTTTTGCTTTGCTCGTGAAGTCGTCCAGTTCCTCTTGCCCTCCACCCATTTCGTTCTTCACCACTTCATGCTAGAAAAGAGAGAGATTAAGAGTGTGAGAGAAAGAGGGGGGTGTGCTGAAATTCAATTTTGACATTTCTTTTTTTGAAGTGGTTTGTGTTCCATATCAAAATCCCATTCTGAAATGATGCAATTACAATATCTGGTCTTGGGCTACTGGTACTGGGCATAACCATAATCATCCTGTTCTCTAATCAAGGTCTTTAAAACCTTCCAGCTTTTAGATGGCAAATAATAATAATAATAATAATAATAATAATAATAATAATAATAATAATAATAATAATAATGACATTAAAAAAACAGTGAAAATGTGGAGCAATTAATAAATAATACATACAAACAGGCACATGCTCTTTGTTTATGGCAAGAACTAGTAACTAAAGGTTAATTTTTCAACCGTTTCTCATGATTGTCCACACTTATGTTTTGTATGCTTGCTCACCCTTGATAATGTACGTCTGATGTCTTCTTGGTCCTTTAGTGTAGATTTGATTTCAGCAACATTTTCTGCACTTTCTATGATTTTGATAATGTTAGATTTTTTGCTCTGGTATTCCCTCATGAGATCCACAAGCATACAGCACTGCTCCTGACTGCAATTGGGTTGACAGAATACAAGGTGACATATTAGCTGAACACAGTTCATTACAGGGATGTTAACCTTAAATAAACCATACGCACGTTGCCATCCACAGAATGTATGAACGAAAACCATTTCTAATGTGGCATCATGGAAAACACACGTGTAACATTATTATTTCAAATGATCTGTCTGTACTGTATTTATTTTTTGTGGTTTCTAAAAAGAAAGCAACCCCATGTTTCCAATGGCTTTTGATGTTTTTATTCACTTACTATTCACCGATGAGTGTCTTGGTGTCCTCCCAGGACACCTCCAGCAGACCTATCTCCTTGTCAGCCTCAGCTGCTAATTCAGTGTCCTTCTGGGCCAACTGCTTGGTTTTATCCATTAACCACTGCATCTCGTGCTGATGGGAATTAAACTCATCCTCCAGCTGGTTGAATACTCTTAGCCTTCCAAGGAAACAATCAAGGTAAAGCAATGTATGTTGATAACAGCTACTTTGTAATGGGGGAAAAAAAAAACATTATACACGTGTTTGTGTGTGTGTGTGTGTGTGTGTGTGTGTGTGGTGTGTGTGTGGTGTGTGTGTGTGTGGTGTGTGTGTGTGTGGGGGGGGGGGGGGGGGGGGGGGGGGGGGCGACGACAGGTATTTCTATCAATGTGCAGACAAAATTTGAGAAAATGTCCCCACAAAGATAGTAACTCCTGAAAAAAACGATGTTGTGGGGACGTCCCCACTTTGTAATACATATATATAAATATATATATATATAATATATTTAGTTTGTTGTCGATAGTGCCAAAATATTTAGTTTGTTGTCGGCTTTCACCCTATGTGGAGTTTTGTCTGACTGGAGTTAGAAATAGTAAATCAAAAAATATAGTGAGTGTCAGTGAGAAGTCCCCACAAATATAGGAATGCAAACGTGTGTGTGTGTGAACAGTAGGACGCACCATTATACTAGCCATAAATAGAGCATTTTGGGCTAGATTCTGGGAATTTTATTTAATATACGGTATATATTTTTTAAAGTGCTAAATCTAGCATAAAATGCTCCCCATATCCTTACAAATTCTCCTTGAGTACAAACTAATCACTACGGTCATGGAAAAGTTGTCATATACAGTGAGTTCAGGTGAAACTGTGTTAGGTGAATCTATGTTCCACTAATCAGAGTTTTTCCTAAAAACAATATAGCCTGTCATTGAAAAGTGTTCTTCTTACTGCAAAATACTGGGTAATGCAAGGTCTAGCAATATTATGACAGAAACCCTGTACCTCTGCTGTAGAGCTAGGAGGGTGGGTTCTTTCAGCTCTACTTTGTCAGCCTTTTCCTCAATGTCTTCAATACTCTTTAGCAGCTGCTCCTTGCGTTCCTTGAAGGAGTTCCACAGGGCTCCAATGGCCTCAGCCTCACTTTGTTTGGTGCCAAGGAGGTTCTGAACCATCTCCAGTTCTGCACTCAGGAGATCTGCCAACGCCCTGCAGGAGGTCCTGTGTTCAGTGCAGTCCTCTCTAATGTGGTATTGAGCTTTGCTAAGAGCTCCATCCAGATTGACAGACAGCGTTTCTAGCTTGTGGATGTCAGGGACGATATCCTTCAGATCCTGCTGCAGGGACTCTGACTTCCCTTTGTCCCAGTTGCTGGCGGACTCCACAGTCTGCTTCAGCCGGTGAAGCACGTTTATCGCAGCTTTGCGGGTCTGCAAGAAAGCCTCCAGGTCCTTCAGGACCTCTTTCCTTCTCTCCACGACCTGTTCTGCCTCCCTGAAGAGCTGGAAGCAGTCCTCCTTCCTGACCTGGAGGGGATGGTGGTCATCCATGTTGCAGGCAGAGCACAGTCTGCCCACCTGGTCCTGCAGGCTCTGCTTCTCAGCAGATTGTTTCTGGATCGCGGCTGACTTTTCCTGAATGAAAAATAAAATACAAAAATGAAATCCAAACAAAAAAAGACAGATGTGTTTTTAGTTGTGATGGTGGTTTGTACACACCCGTAAGTGTATACATTTTTTTTTTTAACTAATACCGGTACACGCAACCAAGTATTTTAAACTTTAGGAAAGTGGTACCTTTATTTCACGGAACGCAGGCTGTAGATCTGCTGTGTTCACCTCAGAGGTTGACTGGAGGCCACTGAGGAACTGCTCGATCCAGTAAGAGCACTGGAGCAGGCTCTCATCAAACTGCTGGAGCTGGTTAACATGTGACTGGAGCAGCAAGATTCTTTGAAACAATAATGAACAAACAAATATTAAGGTTAGGTTATTAAAGAACAGCTCTATGCATCAGACAGGGTCCGTACACAATTTTAAATTAATGTCATGACATAATTTTTTAATGACTTATTAACAAGAGATGTGTAGATTTAAGATTATCTTTTATTAAGAAGACATTTACAATATTTGGCCACCAAGTGGCGCCAATGTATAAACTATCAGTTCAGTTATTATACAACTATTATTATTATTTATTTTGTTATTATTATTATCTGTCCTAAAATGGGAGTGTAATAAGGATAATAATAGTAATAATAATAATAATTTGTTGTTCGGTCTGTGTTATGTTAAGAGTGCCAAAGTTGTTAGTTAACTAGCTTGATTTTTATTAGAGTCAATAGATTGATAAGTATGGCCTATGGTTTTGCTTCTCAGGCCTAAAACTGCGGTGGTCCATTCTCCTAAACCTACCTCTGTGGTATAACTTGACTCAGAGAGCACCATCTCTTGTCTAGCTGGTCCAGGTCCTGAGTGATTCCCTTCACCTTGCTCTCTGAAGCAGTTGGGAAAAGACATGTTGCTAACTTCACCAGGCTCTTGTAAATTGATTCATGGGAAGAAACCTCTGTCTGCAAATCCTGGAAAAAAACAGAAGCATTGATTTACGAGAAAATGAGTAATTTTATTCCATAAACACAGTTACTACAGTCGCATAGAGGAAGGTGATCATTGATACAAATCCTCCAAGATCAGTTTTTTAGAGTGGTCAAGACAAACAAGAAGGTTCATATATGATTTCAATTATATTTAGCAGCATTACCATAAAGATTCCCAACCTACCCAAGCACAAAACTTCTTGTGTGTTAATTTAAATGAAATTGCAAGTACATTTCAAAGATGTCATTTACCTGTAAGTTCTGCACTTCACTTTGCAGTTTGGCTTGGTCAGCCAAAATGTACTGGGCCTGTGAGTTGGCTGCTGTTTCACTTCTCTCTAGCCAGGACACAAAGGTAGACTCTTCTTTTTCATATCTGTATAGTACACAGAAAACACACCATTGTTTCATTAGCAAAGCTGTGGGGGAAGGGAAGGAGAGTAGAAGTAAAAGGGTACTTGCATACAGTAAACCTGGTGTTTATAAATGTTATAAAACACAATCACTTATTTACTCCTAACAGTTAAGGCTGTGGTTAACAGTACTTAAACTGCATTTTTCTCCATTAAAAAAGGTCATTTATTTTAACACACTGCGTTTTTTAAGTCTTCTTCCTGGCCTAGCCTAAGTGGATACTGAATTTGTATTTATGTAATGTTAAGGAGTTGTTCGCTTACTTTTGCCACAAGGCTAGCATGTTCTCTAGTTCAGTTTGCTTGTCCTTGGCTTTCTGAAGCCCCTTCTCATAGCGCTGCTGTAGGAACACCACCTCCTGCTCTGCTGGTCCCCTGTCGCTGACTTTACGAGCCCCGGCTAAGAGGGATGCCAGGGGGCTCTTCAGCTGCTCCACAGCCTGAGTCACATCCTGTTAGAAACACAAAAGCACTGGCTTTTGAGGGAAATACCACAGATCTCCTGAATTGAACGTGCATCACATACATCAACCTATACCAGTCCTGAAGGGGCATTATACACTGGGTTTAACGCATACAGGGCCTCATTCACTAAACAGCAGTAACGTGTTTTGCATGCAGTCAGCCCTTTTACTGCGTGCTTTGTACACCTGCTGTATTCAATAACTAGTGGAAGCGATCTAGTGTGTGGAAAAAGTACAGTGTTCAAGTCATTTAAATATAATGAATAATGTTAATAGGTAGAAATGTATGCACATTACATCACAAAATACTGCAAGGGAGGTATTTGATATGCAAACCATATTCACTTAAGGGTGCTAACTTTACTAGGTGCCACAGCGTGTGTTAAAAGTACCGCTTATTGAAACCAGGCGGTGTAATTACTAAATCACATAAATAGGGCAGAGTGTGCGAAAACACGAAGGTGGTACTGTGTCACAGAACCAGGAGAAGACTGCAAATGAGAGCAGAAGAGCGAGAAGAAGAGTCAGGGAGACGTTACTTGGGCTGTGTGAGGTGGAGGTAATAACTAGACACAGATTGAGCACAAAGATCATACCAGCCTTAAAAAGCCTTAAAATCTAGTGTAGAGCCACATACAGATAGCTGTCATGCAGTGCCAGGTCTAGTGCTCTGCACACTGCATTATTTAGCATCTGGGTCGTTTCAGACAACTGTGTCAGCAATTGATGGGATATTGCAACCCCATGTTTTCCCGGTGTTTACAACAGGTACTGAATACCCAGTTGGAACACACCGGGAAGTATATCTATTATCCCAGAGACAGATGCGCTCCCTGATATAAAAGTGGCCTTTGATGAAGAGTCTGGCTTTCCAAATGCACTGGGGGCTATTGATTGCACCCACATAGCACTGTCAGCAACCCAGGAGATAGAACATATCTTTTGTAAAAGTAAGCATTACCACTACATTAATGTATAGTGTTTGATGTCAAAATGAGGATTCTTGATGTTGTCGCCAGCTATCCTGGAGCAGCACACGATTCGTACATCCTCAGACAGTCCTGGATAATTGAAGATTACAAGGCAGGTGTGTATGGAGCTGGTTGGCTTCTTGGTAAGTAATTTCATAGGGTGCTGATAGGAAGTATGGACAATTTGCTAACATTGTTAATGTTGTCATAGGTGATGCTGGTTATGGGATCAGACTTTGGCTGCTTACACCGTTGTCGGACACCAGAATGCAGGCACAGATTCGGTACAATACAGCACACATGGCTCCACGCTGTTACTGAGCGCGCATTTGGAGTGTTAAAAAGTCACTTCAGATGTTTAGATAGATATGGTGGTGTGCTACAGTATAGCCCTGGGAAAGTGTGTACACTCATTGTTGCATGCTGCATTTTGCATAACATAGCTGTCAACACTACCAGGGGAAAGTGATGCAAACATTGATGATGACCCCCCTGCACAGGACGTTGAGGAGGCACACAACATGTCCAGTGGGAGAGTGGTGAGAGAACGTGTCATCCACAATATTTTCAATGTAAGTACACATTTTAATTCAATGTACAAGACAGACAAAACAAATGGAGGACATAGCCTTGTGTCATGCACTTAAACACCAATGTCATACATAAGGGCAGAGTTAGCGGGGGCAAAGAAGCCACTCAGAACTGTACTTCCCTTCTCTTTCGAGCACCCTTATATACTATAAAAAAGTGTGCGTAAACCTCGTGCAGAATTCCGTGCGATGTGACAACTTCCAAATGAATCACTTAGCTCGCTTTATTTGTGCATATAATTAGCTTAGTGAATAGGGCTACTGCTGCTTCATTTTTGCACGCAGTGTGGCTTCCCCGTGCCACGTGGTAATTCTTGTCATTTACTGCTGTTTAGTGAATGAGGCCCATAATGAGGTAATTAACTGCTTTAGGACTGGGATGATGGTTTAACTGGTTCAATGGTTAACATGGGCCGGGTTTCCATGCAGCTTAGAAAGCGTCACTCTCTCTCCAAAGTCATTATTTATGTGACGTAGCATGTACATACCACGCACATTCCATGAGCTACAGGAAGTGAACGTCTAAAACATTGTACGACTTTAAAGACCGGGTTAATCGCCTTCTCACACTAAAAAGACATACAATTGACCAGACATTCAATAAGCAAGGTTATAAAAAATACTGAAGCTACTACAAATAAAAAAACTCTTTGCAATAAATACATAAATAACTAAGCCCTTCTTTACACATACTTTTGTTAGCCTCGATTGCTCCGTCCCCCTTAGCTATACGATACAATTAATTGTACACTAGCATTCACATTTGTACCAAAATATGTATTAAATTAGTGGAGCTGTATTATTGCTGCCAACACTAGGCTTCAGCAAATTGATATATTATATAACCACTGAGATTCAGATTCAGATATTGCTGCTTGTTATTATTATTATTATTATTATTATTATTATTATTATTATTATTATTATAAAAATAATATGTAGTGGGAAACACAGTGATTAAAAAAATACTGTACATATTGAATGGATCATTTTTATATCATTACCCTAAAGTGCTGGTATTTTTGCTTCGTTAGTAGACAATAAGGATCAGATTTGCTAAAGCTACGGTTCTGTATATATGTAAGTGTGTATATATCCTTCTGATGAGACATGTGACTCTGCAGCAGCAGTTCCATAGTTCACCCCAAGTCTCTGTCACTTTGGATAAAAGCATTGGCTAAATGACTAATTAACAATAATAATAACCCTAACCTGGAAACCCTGTTTAAGAAAGCTGTACGATATGAGCAGTCTCGCAAGGCCACATCGGAACTCAGACACAAACATTTTAACATAGCCTCACGTGTTTTAATATTAATTAGGTTATTTGCATTTGGAACAAGAATTTCTCGGGCTAAAACAAAAACAAAAAAAAAAACATGTACAACCTGAAAGTATTACCAAAATAGAGTGAGAAAAAGGTGAGACTTATTTTTCTTTTTCCATGGAAATTGCTCCATAGATAGAACAAAGACCTGGGACCTAGTTTTCACTATGGGAATTACACACATCATACATTTACTATAGAGTGGGAAATATGGCAATTTGCATACAGTTGCCTATGCAGCCACGGCGACGTGAGACACGTTGAAAGAATCTTAGTGCATTAATGTATTGTTCCTGTGACTAAACAGCTTTTTAATCAGTAACAAATAACATTTGGTTTAAAACACTACGCGTGTGAGTATTCCTCTTCCGTATACTGTACTGTACAACCAATTTCTTACCACGTGTTCTTGAAGCACTTTGTACGTCTCTGTTACTGATGAACAAGAGCTGATAGGGCAAGCCAGCTTCTCTTCAAGATTTGCCAAAGCCTGCTGAACCTAAAAACGGGACATTGCATTATGTTACCCTTAAAAAAAACATAACGTCAAACACATGAACATCCAAAATGATTGCAATAACAGCTGTACTGTATGCATATTTACTTCGATTTTCCTATGTACGTGTGTCGCTGTTCAAGGGACTAACATTGTCTGCACTTTCCACCTCCATTTAGTCTGCAGGGTTTCAATACTTTACATTGATTATAATGGACCCACTGAATTAAAATAATAATACTAAAAAATAAAATAAGTGCTAAATAAAGGCCATATTATTATTATGCATTTATTTATTCATTGCCAATTATTATTTTATTATTATTATTTTCCCCCCAATTTAGTCGTGTGCAATATTTTTTTTTTTAGGCTCAGCTCACCGCTATCACCCTTGTGAGGGGCGAGGACGAACACACACTGTCCCCCAAAGTGTGTGCCGTTAGCCGCCCGCATCTTTACACACTGCAGACTCACCATGCAGCCACCCAGAGCTACAGCATCGGAAGACAACTTAGCTCAGGGCAGCTTACAGGCAATCCCATAGGCACCCGGCCAGACCTTAGGGGTCGCTGGTGTGCGGTGAGCTGAAGACACCCTGACCGGCCAAGCCCTCCCTCCCCTGGGGCGGCACTCGGCCAATTGTGCACCACGCCCTAGGTACTCCTGGTCATAGTCGGCAGTGACATAGCCTGGATTCGAACTTGCAATCTCCAAGCTATAGGGCACATCCGCGCAGAGCGCCTTTACTGGCTATAAAAGCCATATTATTACGCTGGACATCAAATTTTTGCTCAGTCATCGTAAGTAATACAAAATAAAATCCACAAAATTACACAGCAACATAAACAACGTACACATTTCTGTTTTTGATAATACTTTTATAAATAGGACTTTTGATAAAAAAAAAAAAAAGCCAAATATTGACACCTACTGTATATAACTGTAACAACACTTGTAAATACCTGTTTGAGATTGTCCTGGAATTTGTGCTGGTGAGAGGCGTTCTCCTGTAACACCCGCTCCAGATGTTGGCTATGTTCTTTCAGCTCGTCCCAGTGTCGGCTGATTTGCGTCAGCCTGGCTTTGATACGAGCTGCTTCTCCAGAGGAAACAAACTGGCACAAGGCCTGGGACTCCTCCTCCAGGGACTGGATTGCCTTCATCTTCTCTTCTAGTTCTTTACCGAGCGCCTGGAATTACAAACATCTTTGAATTAAATTCACAACTTCAAACGTCAAATAAATATAAAAGGGAGTCACAGGGAGTCACATTAGGCAGTTTGGAATGACTCTTGTTTATAAATAAACTACACAACCTCAATATGATACACTACATCGACATATCATAGTGTTGTGTACCTTAAACTACACATCTTTAGCCAAGAAGTAGAAATCTGTAAAACATAAAGCTTGGCTTGTTCAATTCGTTATTTTAGAGGTTTCACATTTTGTTATTTTTAGTATTAATAACAGTTTACCTTAACTTTGCTGATCTGAAGTTCAAGTGGTAATGAAGAAGAATTCACACCATCAAGCTCCTTCTCTTTTTCAGAAATCCAACAAGAAAGAGCTTCAAAGTCATTGCCAAACTGTTTCCATTTGTTGTTCACCATTTCCATTTGATTAATACTGAAGAAAAAAAACAGATCAATAAAACATCCATCCATCCATTATCATTAACCGATTAATCCTTTACAGGCAAACACAGGGCGCAAGGCAGATCAATAAAATAAATACAACAAATATACCTGTGTCAACGTTAATCACTAACTAAATGTGGTCTACCACAAAAATGTAGAAAATATTCAACAAAACGAGATTCAGGTCATTATTAAGTAATCAACATTTAGCACACACACAATTACAACACTTACTTGTTCTTCAGACTGTTTTCAACTTTATTCACTTGCTCTTTGATGGTTGTTGCTTGCTGCTGGAGTAAAGTCTTGTTCTTGGGTCCCAGTTTTATTTCTGTGGATTTCTTAACAAGGACATCTACTTGAGCTGCCTGGGTCTCATTTGCCTGCATCAGTTCCTGGAAACACAAATTCAATACAGGGAGTTTAGAGCTTGAAATAAATCCAAAAATCTACGTTTAAAAAAGTTTGCTTTCAACAAGAACTATTTAGAAAAATATAATTTTATTTTCCAAACAAATACATATATACTAGTTGGTGTCTGACTTTGGTGTACATTAACTTGCAATATTGTTGTAGAATGTTGCCTTTAAATTGTGGATACAAAAATTTCGGAATCACTATTACCACATGTTAGCACCATGCTGTTCCACTCCTTCTCTGAAGTTCTGTCTCTATAATAGTTACTGGCCTCAAGCATTAATGCTGAAAGCATCAACCGCAAAAAGATCTCAGGTTCTACCAAGTAGAAACCATGCAGACCATTCATTCAGCACGAACCTTGGTTTGCTCCAGCTCAGCAGAAAGACTTTCCAGACTGCTAAAAGTCAAGTCCCGCTCCAGATTAGAACCAGCTCTCTTCAGAAATTCCACCACTGCTTCCCTTTCAGTGTCAAACTGCTGCCAGTCGGACAGGGTCATCTGAGTTGGGATAAAAACAAATGCATACAATGGTATATAGTTAGCACTGACAATGGCTGGTTTACTTTCTTATACAGATTAGGTTCCTAAAATCACCTTACATAAACCAAAATGCAAGATTCTGTAGTCAGTACTCTGAAAATTAATATTCCATTTAGGCTCTATATATTGTGCAAAAGTCTTAGACGTTGCATTTTTCTACTTGAATGCATTATGAGCATCAACAATTTACTCAAAGCCTCCACTAGTGTATTCTACTATTATAACAACCTTGACTTGCAATGTTTTTCCTTCTTTATGCAAGTCCAGGTTGTTATAATAGTAGAAAACACTAGTGGAGGCTTTGAGTAATTGTTGATGCTCATAATACATGAACAGAAAACTGCAACACGTCTAAGACTTTTGCACAGCAGTGTTACGGTTGTAGTCAAACGTTTACATACCCCAATGGAAATGTATACTTTCTAGGAATTTCTCAAAAACAAAGAATTTTAGGAAAAATCTTTTGTTGCAAAAGTTTTGCTTTTGTGGATGACGAAAAAGGTTACAAGAAATAGATGTCTACAATTATTTATTTCAGAATTTTTTTGCAAAACTCAAAAAATGCTGGTGACAATTGTTACATATCAGAGCCAGGTGAATCTCACCCTGGCTCCCTCCTATGGCATTATGTGCGATGTACTTTTGGCCCCTCTTGGACTACATCTTCCTCTCTTCCTCCCCCTAGTCTACCACTAGCCTCTCTCTCTCTCTCTCTCTCTCTCTCTCTCTCTCTCTCTCTCTCAAACTGTGGTTAGTCTAGAATGACTTATTTCCTTGAAACAGTATTTTCCACCTTAATCACTGAAAGCATCCTATAGTGTATTTGTTACATGAAAGTAAAGATGCTCCTGCACATCAATAAGCACATGTCCACGTTTTCACATAAAATACATAAGCTGAAAATTGAAATCACTCTCACCTGAAGGCTTTTCTCCTGCATCTCCATGCTTTGCTCCATTTTAGTCAAAGTGCTCTCCAGCTTTTGTAAATCGGGTTGAAGTGAACTGGCCAGCCCTTCCTCAGCCTGCAACTGCTGGCCACGTGCTATCTGCTTCTGAACATCACTACTTCTCACTCTCAGTCTCTTCAACTGTTGCTGTAGTCATTAATAAATAACAGTTGGCATATGTCATCCACAAATACTGATGGGCCTTTATATGGGATAATGTTCGATAGTTTCAAGTCTTCAACATTATAGGGGGCAAGAAGGAGTTAGGTAGTGAAGAAGTGGGTGACCAATGCAGCACCCACCACAATTTACTGATGTTTTACCAGGTAGCAATAATCATTGCATGGGGAGAGAGAAGCAATAGTAATAGGGTGTGCAATCTGAGACTTGTACCAGTAGAATTGTAACTGCTGAATTGCAGACCATGAGGTAGAGCACAGCTACCCTGTCACTCACTGGGATCACAGAGGCAATGCTCTTACTTCTCTGAAAAGCAGTTCTTACTGCTGCTGTTTTTATGCTATTAATCAGTTAACTCAATGAAGGCTGCCTAGATAAGATTTCTTTAATCTATTTTTATCTAATTAAACTGGAGAAATGGCAGGGAGTCAGGTTCACAGTTTTGTTCTGCCTATCAGATAGCAGACGCTCGTAAGATTATCAGAATGCTGTCCACGTTGCACAGCGCCCCCCACCTGGTGAATCAGAAGCAGTTGCTGAGCCTTTTGCACGCTCTCTGAGTCCAGGATCTTGTCAGCCTCGGCCTGTGCTTCCTTCTGTCCTTGAACAAGCTCCTCCAGGGTCCTCTTCACTTCCTCTTTGAACTGGACACAGTCACCCACAGTCGACACCACCTTCTCAGTCTGAGAAGCACAAAGGGCAAGGCAAAGATGATTACACAAAGAGGAAAGACAATGGGATTATTCAGCTGTTCAAACTACCTTTTTGTTTGCATCATGGACCGTGTATTTTAATATTTGTAATAAGGTTGCTTTGGCAACAAAAAATGCTTTCTAAATGTAGTGAGATGTTCAAACTACAGAATATATATATATATATATATATATATACACACACACACACACACACACACACACACACACACACACACACACACACACACACACACATACAGTACACACACACACACACACACACACACACACACACACACACACACACACACACACACACACACACACACACACACACACACACACACACACACACACACACACACACGTGTTTGGAATCTTAAATTAATCAAACTAGTCCACCTCAGCAAGTAAAGCTAGAATTCCCTTGAAGTCACTGGAGAGCTTTATCAATGCTCCTTCCTGCGTCTTTGCTTCATTCTCAGAAGAAACCTCTATTAGCGTGGAGAGTCTGGACTTGAGCCAACTGAGGCTGCCCTCCTTTTTCTCAGCATCTTCTCGCACTTCCTACAAGAAAAGAACATGAGTCAAGCTTTAAACTGTATTTATGAAATGGGCTGTTTAACACAAAATAAGAGACGTGGTCTATATCAATAGGCCTTATTCACAAAGCTTTCATTTATGACTTAAAGTCTGTTTTTATGAATACAGTTTGAGCTTTATTATCTGGAAAAGAAAAAAATACATAACCACAATGTGGCAGCCATATTACATTGCAGGTTTATAGTTATAAATACAGCTCAATACATGCTTATTTTGCAAATTGTACGTGTGCGTAAGTGGAATTCTACTGTGTTAATAAACAGTACGATATCTGTGCCAAAATATAGAGCTGTAAGATTTAACAACTACGGAGGAACCTTTTTTAATTCTAGTAATACAACTTAAAAAAAGGCAAATTAAACCATTTACACATTAAGGCTAAAGGGTGCCAGTCTTGTTCCCTACATATCTGCAAGGTTTTACTACTTGAACTCAACTTTATCACTACTGGACTGAAGCATGATTGGTGCTTTATACAGAAATGTATCAATGTAAACAAGAAAATAGCATTTCAGAAGCTCAGCATAGAAAATAAAGTCAATAATATGCTGGCAAGCTAAAAGTAAGCAATGTGGAGGACTACCATAGTGTGTGTATGTGTATATATATATATATATATATATATATATATATATATATATATATATATATATATATATATATATATATATATATGGAGCGTACATTAATTGAGTAATTGAACAAGACTATTGCATCTCACAGTACTAATTTTTATTAACACCCACATGAGCTGCAGAAGGTACTGAAAGTGTGCCAACCATGGATTAAGCCCAGGACGAATCCAAAACAAATCAGTCAAGAAACAAAAAAGCTAAGCAACAGCCAAATCAGAGCCAGAAATGAAACAGAAGGGCAACTGTATTTACCTCTATTGTAGATTTGACTTGTCCATACTTGCTGGGATCATTGGCTCTATTTTTCAACAGCCTTAGTTGACTTTCCTTTGTTGAAAGCCAGGCTGCGAGCTCAGAGAATCTGCACAAAAAACAACACTAAATATTTGAGCACCGCCATAACTACTTGAATAATTTACTGCAATCGTACCCTGTCCTGGTACGGTGCGGAGAGGGTCTGTGTTACACAAACACTTTTGAAATACGAACTGAACGTGGTTCACTCGCCTGGTGTTAAACTCCTTCCACTTGTCTGGATGCTGTTGCAGTTTCTGGTTGGTGCTGTCAATCTGGGACTTCACATCTGTCCAAGCTTTCTTGCAACTCTCCACAGTCTTGCGGGCCGGGTCCTTCTCCGGGAGATTCTGACAGAGTTCATCAATCAGTTGGAGCCTCTTCTCACAAAGCTGCTGTGGCCTCCTGTCCCCAAAGAAAGCCTGCACACAACAAGGTTTATCAGCTGATTAATTCAAGAAGATTCAAAGTGCTTAGACACATCCACTTGATATTTAACCTGCGGAAATCTGGATTCAAGAGCCGTACTAGGCACCAAGGGGGAAAAATTTAAAAAAACATGTATCTTCAAATGTTATTTTACCAAGTTTACTCTTTTACTATTTTGGTTTTATAGCTACATTTTTTTTCATATGACCTGGGAGTGCTTTAAACTCTTCTGAAGATCCCAGCAACTTTTCCAAGTCGAACTTCTAATTTAACTTCCATTTCTTAATTCCAGAAATGCTACTGTATATATTTCTGCAATGGAACGATTGCAGATGTCAATAAGAGAGTAAGGGAAAGTGAAAAAAAAACAGTTAAAATATCATTTGAAGCAACTTGCTCTTAAAGAATAAATAAGAGGCCTTGAATAAAATTCCTTTAAGGGTCTCCAGTGAGAGCGCTCACCCTGTGCTCTCTGATGAGCTGTTCACTGCAGACAGCAGGGAGAGCCTTGTTCTCTCGAGCCAGTTCCGCTCTGCACTCCTCCAGGGTGCCCTGCAGTCTGTTCTCCTCAACCTCAATCTTCAGATGCAGCAAGTGGTAAGGGGCTTCAGTCTGGATGTCCTGCAGTTCGAGAAAAAAGTCATGAACTCTACCAGAGGTAGTCTAAAATTATCAAGGGATCTCAGAAAATTCTGTAAGCACCACTGTAAACACTGTTCCTGATGTTGCAACAGAATATACTTCATAATTCTAAAATCTAAAATATAACTTAATAATTGCAACCACATGCAGAACATCCTTTTAATGACATTTTTATATTATTAAGGCAAACAAGTGATATGACTCATTATATTCCCTTTATTTATTTATTTATTTTGTATTCACTTCTAATGATATATATATATATATATATATATATATATATATATATATATATATATAATAAAAATATATAACATTTTTATATAACGCCTTTCATAGTGGACTTCACAGAGGTAAGCTGTGAACTGTGCATTATATGCAGAGTCACTTACAAAAGGACATTGATTTAACATCTCATCTGCAGGATGGAACACAAGGAGGTTAAATGACTTGCTCAGGGTCACACAGTGAGCCAATCAGTGGCAGAGTTGGGATTTGAACCGGTGACCTTTTTGTTATAAGCCTTGGACTTTAACCACTGGACCACACTGCCTCCTCTAATGTACAGTTACTACTGGCAAAAGGAATGGAAAGCAAATATGAATTTTATTATAATGCAGCTACTGGGTTAAATATAGTCTTGAATGTCACTGGACTGACCTTCCATTGTTTGTGCAGTTTCCTGACTGTTTCTTGCATGCTCTGCTGTTCCTGTTCAGGCAGAATATCAGTCAGCTCATCACAGGCCTTCAGAAATGCATTCAGGACCCTCTGATCCAACTGACTGAAGAATTCCTGCAAAGATTAAAAAAAAAAAATTGAAGCCACACAACTGAGGTAAAGATGTATTTTGCTCTATTAACATGCCTCACAGTAAGGCCTACCCAGATGTAATCCAAAACTGAATATTTTGTAATTACTTGGTCATGTAGGTTATTTTACTTTAGTTACATTTAGAAATATCCCTCTTTCCTTGGTTACTTTAACTGCATGCATTCACTTTTCTTTTTCCCCACACTGTCCTCATACAGTATATATGCTTACTCAGCTGCCTTGAATAATAAGCTGTGCTTCTGGTTTCTATAACAATAGAAACCGAAAGACAGGTGCAAGTACCACAGGAGTATACTACTAACAGATGTTCAAAGCAAGAAAGATGGCGCACAGAAGCAGCACATAACTGACTTATTAAAATGAATGTCCAAAGCACTTAATAGCTACTACATGGCACATTGAGTAAACTTGGCAGATCGCAAGTATAAAACCTAAAACTATCAATTTATGATGTATCCACCGGAATCCAGCTGGTTTCACAGACCCAGAGTAGCACTAGTCTTGAACGTCCTTATCTAAAGTGCTAATCAGGTTCTGTGAAACCAGCCACCAATCTCATACATATGATTCATATTCCAGTTAATGCTTAATTCAGAAAAAAATGGGGGGAAACTTCTGGTCTAACGGTAGACTTTTTAGTTGAAGCAAGAACAAAGCAAATCTTCATTCAATCAGAAGGCATAAGTATTGTTTTCCTTACAGTATGTTTCTTTAGCAGTTCTTCTGGATTTCCTTTTTCTTTCAAGAATGTCTGAGCTATGTTCAAAACCTTCTCGAGTTCTATCCTGGACTCTTCAAACCTCTTCATCAGGCTGCTGTTAGCTTCAGTGTGCTTCCTCCACTCACCAGCATCCTTTATCATGGTCTGATGTAAAAGAAAAACAAAAAACATGGTTCAGTAATTGCAAAAGACATCTGCAGTAACCTTCCTCTTGAGACTAACAGCACACTGTACACAGATGAGCTCACCATAAAGACCCCTCTGGCAGCTTCTTTCAATTAGGATCTTTCTATTATACATAACTTCATTATTATATTTTTAAGATGACTGCTGTTAATATAAGCTGAGTCAATGAAGGCAGTGTTTGTAATTCCTATCAGATCTGCTCACTGCGGATGCCAGCGAAGACAATAGATGGCAAACAAAGTTTTAGTTTGGTCAGGCTCATTGTGAGCTGATCAGGGAACATTAAGATGAGATCTCATGATCCCTGTTTTTATTCTTACACAGGCTCTTCTGCTGGTCGTTGCAAACACTGTATACTTCATTTACTGCTAGGAATATCAATTGCACTAAATATAAACCTTCACAACCTTTAGTAATATCAGTCTACTTTTAGTGTTCAGCTTCCAAAAAATCAGTGTCCTTTGTTATTAAAGAAGTGCTTTACAAAGCAAGCGAGTGCCATAACAAGATCTTATGTGACTTCAGAGGGCAAACACGGCAGCCAATATGAACTCAGCTGTATCCCACAGTGCATATGGCAGTTTTTCCATGCTTGTCACATGGTTATGCTATGCTTTATCATAGTCTACTATGGTTTTTCCATGTCTTTTAGTGTGCTTTATCATGCCATATGGGCTTTACAATGCTTACCTCTGCTTTACCACGCTTTCACCATACTTTGCTCTGCCTTTACTACAGTAAACGTTTATAAGGGATGTGATAGAAAATTAATAAAATACCATAAAAAAGCCTTGTAAGTGAATTTCTAAATTTTTTTTTTTTTACAATATCTCTTAAACTCTCTATTAAAATAGTCCTACACACATGTACATTTGCTTATCACCACCCATATATAAACGCCTGTTTGTGTGATTACATGGTAGGTGCTCACCTGTAAGGTGACTTGTAAGTCATCAATCCTCTTCTGAAGCATGGAGCATTCAAAATGCTGCAGAGTCTTGCTGCTGGCGAGCACACATTGAATAGTCTGGCTGTTCTTCCCAATCACAGCTAAGGATTTCTTGCAGTTTTCTTGGCAAATAAGTAATTCCTGAAAAATGGTTTATTACTTTTTTATCTAACAGCATAGAACATTAACAGAATATTGTTATTTTTATTTTTGAACAGCAGTAGCTGCAGATACATCCATATTTTAACCATTACAATACATTCCAAAGTGTACCGAGGTTATGAAACAGTGTATGTCTCTTTATATAGTCATTTTAAACTGAGGATAATTAGAGAAGGAGCTGAGCGTTCCTGATGTTCAATAGCCCACAGAGAAGTGTCTCTCTCTACCAGTACCCATGGATACCAAAGCCCTGGTCCTCACCTGGCACTGCTGCTGGAAGTCCCCAGGTGCTTGAGTCTCTGTGTCTCTGCCTGCTGTGATGACGCTGGCCTTCTCCAGAGACTCATAAAAACTGGTGATCTGTTTCTCTGTTTCCTCCAGTGGGGAGAGCAGTGACTGAGATTCACGCAGCAATGGCAGGTATATCTCTCTTATCTATCATTAAAAGAAACACAAGTCTCTCATCCACTGGATATGTTGCTGTTGTATAATAACTTGGGTTACATACATTTATATATTATTTACAAATTGGTGATACTGTACAGTCAGTTGATATATATGTTACACGCAGTCAGGATTCGGTGAATGACTGACAAAAATAACCATGTCGCGATTTAAGCATTGACAAATTATCAAAGAACGAAATGAAAGGTTATTTTGGTCTTTGAGCAAATTATTTTGATCAAATTGAGAAATGGAAAATACCAAACAAGCAAAGAAAAAAGCACAAAAGAAGGGGCAGTTTCTTCGGTCTGCTGGAGGAATGAATTTCAATTGTGTGACAGTTCATTCCTAATTTGGACGAAGTACCCAACGAAAACAATCTTTCTCTTCGTACAGTGGCAGCAGTTGCTTCTGGGGCTATACAAGGCTTTACTTTTGTCAAGCAAAGAAGTGCTTCTGTGTGCGTAAGGGACCTCAGTGCAATTCTAAATGTATGTTAAAAAATAAAAACATTTAGGAAGGCTTTTTTTGTAGTCAAAAAGGAGGCTCCACCTTTGTTCCACAGGGGCACCACTGTCTGGTGCTGATCGGGTCTTAAAGTGGTAGTGTGATTTATGAGAATATTATAAATGTTTAATAAGCATACTTTCTTTTTTCATTCTTTCGCTTAAAAAACGGATTAGACAAACATGGATTGACATTTGATTTTGCATATGATTTAAATACTGTGTATACAGTAGTCTCATAATATTAATAAAACAATCACTTTTTAATTGAGTTATTTTCTTCCTCTAAAACTGTATTTTGTAAATAACAAGACGAGCACATTACAAACGTTATTTCGCTTGAAGTTTAATATTTGGGGTCACTATCCTTCTAAATTGCTTAACATGATCCCTAATGCAAATGAGACCAGGGACTCAATGGGTTAACTTCCTGCACAAATAATACATAAATAAATAATGAATCAATGACATGTGTCTTATAAACATAATTTACTGCTTTCATGTTCATTCAATAAAAAATAAATAAAACAAAGTTTTCTTAAAATGTTCATATTTCACTTGATGCCATTTTTAACACCCTGCAATTAATTGCTAATCACAGATTTATCAGCATCAAAATCTGTTCTGGAACTGTGGACTTGCTCAAAGCCCATATTACAATTTGAGTATATCGCTTTACTCAAAGATCAAAGAAGTTGTTTCTTCTTTTGTGCTTTGTTCTTTGCTTGTTTGACATTTTCAATTTCTCAATTTGATCAAAATAATTTGATCAAAGAACGAAATAACCTTTCATTTCATTCCACAGTAGTGATGTGAAAAAGCAATAATTCCTCTAGAGGAAAGTATACGTGAAGTTTGACCCATTCGACTCCTCGAGACCATCACTTTCAATTCAAACACAAAATGTCTTGTTTTCAATCCGTCGACAACACCCACAGTACAGCCATGTTCGTTAATGACTGACCAAATGAGAATACGTAAATAAATAAATAAATACATAGGAAATAATGTTAAGCTGGTACATTCGTATCTCAGAGAAGCTGGTGAGGAATCGAAAATTAAAACAAGGTAAAGTCAATCATCCAAATAAAGCTGAAGCACTAACAGATAACAGAATAGAACATCTGTACAGCACTGAAATAATATGTTTAAAAAAAACCCAGCTGTACTGCTGAACCTTGTCTTCTTTAATATTAGCATCCCAAGGGTATCCATGTATTATAAAAAAATAATAGATGGACCTCTTCGGTCTCATAACTTATGACGTCACAGAAACCCTAGATGGAATTATTTTCCTGTAACATACTGAAGCCCATTTATTACATATAAATATGTAAGGGGAAGGGGAGAAGGCAGCAGGTAGGTGACGTAATATAGGTGACATAACCCCGATATATATACTCCTTGCAAAAGAGCCGTCTCTTTTGTACAGCGGTATTGGTACGATGCACTATGGTCACGGGTTCCTGCCCGCCCTTCCCCTGTGTGTGGATTGCCTCGCCCTCTGTGATGCGCCTGTCTGCGTTAACCAAGATCGCTACTATATATATATATATATATATATATATATATATATATATATATATATATATATATATATATATATATATATATGCCAAAACCAATGCTACATACCGATTTCTTGATTAAAAATGTGTCCTGTACCTTGCTCAGTTTTTCCTTGATTCCCGTCATAGTAGCAAGCATCTCGGTGGCCTCCTCTGGAGGGATGTCCTTGTTGAGGACCTGAGCGTTCCTGGTGACAGTCTTGTACTGAGCTTCCATTACTGGAACTTTCTGCTTGGTATCCTGCGGCAAACAAGGCAAAGAGATAGTGCCTATAATTCAGATGAACAGGACTGAGACTTTTGTATTTATGTCCCAACGTCCGTATTTATGTATGACATGTCACCATTTTGTTTGCCCTATATCTTTTGCAGAGAACCACTTGTCCATCTGTGATGAAACTAGCTAAGGCTAGGTTAAGCAGTAGCACAGGTTAAAGAACATATCATAATCAGATGGCATATGTAGGGTATCTGTTTGCATGCCACACTTACATGTTTACACATATATCTAGAGAACCGCCTAGCCAATTGTGATGAACACTGCTAAGACATTTTTATATCTAAATGGTAGGCCATGGCCATGTACTTTTTCCTGTTACTGGTAGCTCTAACTTGCATTGAGTTTTTACATCACATATTCGTCTCAGTGATACTGTACTGTACATACCTCTACCTCCTGCACAAAGGTCCTGACATTCAAAAAGGACACATCTAGGGGTGCTGTCATTTTTTCATTTGCTGTGTCCAGAAAAGCTTTCAAAGCAGAAATTCCATCCTGATATTCCTTCTTTATTTTGTCCACTTCGTCAGCTCTTGCATACTGCATTTAGAGATATTACAGAAATGATGTGTGCTGCAGGTGTTGTGTAAACTAGAACAGTAGAAGCATGTTTTCTGAACAACCATAGTCTATCAGTCTCTACATGTTCACTCCAACAGTAATATTCCCTATTGTTCATTATTTAAATAAATTAAAAAAATACCAAACAAATGTTATACATAATTTCACATTACAGAATATTTGGGTTATATACTTTAACTCAATCCGTGTTAAAATTTACAGGTACAGCACCCTTGATTATAAAGACTCAATCTGTGTTATATGCAGGTGTGTTGATTAGTTATCTGTATCATCAATAGGACATATAAATCTTACTTGTTTGACTTTCACAAATAGTTCCCTCCATCTTCCGTTAAGTAACAGCAGTTGCTGTTTAAGATCCCGGGAAACAGTTTCATCAGAGGTCTCAATTAGAAAATTCCCCGCGTCGTTCATAGCTGTGTGCCGTTGGATCCAGTGGGGTAAATTTCTGAAAAACTCCTTTAAAAAAAAAAAAAAAAGGAGATATACAAAAACATTTTTAGAAGGAATTCCAATGAAAAAAGAGGTTTTTAACAGGACACAAGAAGAAAATGATTTTTTATTTCTTCATAGTATCAGTTAGAAAGGGCAAGCATCCTCTCACCCGTTGGGCATTTTCGGGCTCGTTCAGCATTTTCTCTGCATCCTCCAGCCAGGCCTGTAATCCAGCTACTGTGCTGCTGTACTTGTCCCAGTTGGAGATCACCTCTTCCAGCATGCTGCGCACACTCCGAACCTCTACAGACAAGTTCCTCCACTGTGCCGCTGTGTCATTCAAGAACTTGCTCAAGCCTTCTGCCTCTTCAGCTGCAAGAAGACAATATATAATAAAAATAATAATCATACATCTGAATGCAAGTAGGAAAGACATTAGTTTTGTTAGTTTAATTAGTTTCTTTAGTGACAATTTTTTAGAAGGACACAGTAAGTTTTATTGAAAGGGTAGGTTATGCGAACAGGTTTTATATCATAAAACTGCCAGCCTTCAAAATGACCACTTACTCACATGTTCGCATTTCAAAAGATATATCAAAGATGGCTCCAAACAAAAACATTTCAGGGTAAAGTTTTTTTACCTTCTCTTTCTGTAAACCTTGATACATACTGGCCATTGCTTACCATTGTGATTTCATAATCAACGTTCCACTGAAGAGTTTAGTCTTCATCAAAATAAGCTGCATAGTTCAATTTGTTTTAACAAAAAACATTTACCACACACGTGAGAATGGCTTGTTGTAATACACTTGTGATATACTGAATTACATAGTATGTGGCATTTTATCAATTCAAATCTGAGGTTGGTTTTCATAAAATTACAAATGTCTCATTGTTGAAAATGGTATATTGCAATGCTAGGCATAATGCATATGATTTCCAGTATTTTGTAATTTTGTTACCCGTATACAATTGTGAGCAAATGATTATTACTGTACCTTTTGAATCCTACTGTATTTTTATTAATGTCACAATAAAAAACTATGTGGTGGGGCTTGAAATTCCATTTCCATGTTTATATTATTATTTGTTTATTATTATTTGTTTATTTAGCAGACGCCTTTATCCAAGGCGACTTACATAGACTAGCCGCCTGGTGTGTGAACGGAGGGAGCTGCGGAGGAACGGATCAGCGCGGATGAGATGCAGACAGTCACTTACAAGTTATACACAACATCTCACTCCCAAGTAAAGAAAGACCAGCACATCTCTTGTTTAAAAATGGCTGTGGTTTTAAGTGACTTGAGTGGTCACACAGTGAGTCAGCCCTTAACGACTATAGATCTGAAAAAAATCGTTCTTTTAAAAAGGATCTTAATCGTGGTTCAAAATCTCTTGTTTAAAAATGGCTGTGTTTTATAAAACGTCTTTTATTACTTGTTTTAGTGTGTTAGTTTTTTTAGTTATGATGGAAAGGTGCGTTTTTATTTCTTTTAATCTAAACGGCTGCAGACAGTCTTTTAAGAGGGCGCAGCTAGTCGGGTTTTTAGAGCAGAAGCAGGCGGGGGTGGTGTTTCTGCAGGAAACGCACTCGGATCAGGAGAATGAGGAGGCGTGGCGAGCGGAGTGGAAGGGGCTGTGCGTGATGAGTCACGGCGCTAGTATACAGTGCAGGAGTAGCCGTGCTTTTTAAACCCAGCCTGGGGGCAGTTTTACTAGATATGGATGAAATCGAGAAAGGGAGGATTTTAAAAGTAAGAGCTAGGCTGGGCTGCCCCCAATAGAGGGGGGGAACGAATTTTATTTTTTAAGAAATTAAAGCAAGCTCTTTTTAATATTAATAATAATGATGTGGTGGTAGTAGGAGGAGATTTTAATTGTACTGTTAATTTTAATATTGATAGAAATAATGATGAACCACACCCTCACAGAGAGTTGGCTGCTCTCAGACTGTGTATCTAGAGCAAGACTAGACGGTTTTATACTTCTAAAAACTAAATTTATCAAAGCAAGAATCATCCCCTCACTGTCTATTAATTCTCTCTCTCTCTCTCTCTTCTCTCTCCTCTCTGCCCCCACTAGTTTCTCTTCAACCTCTCTCTCTGGTGGGAAAGAACTCTCTCTCTCGTTTTTCTCTTTATAATAAAGAACTGTCTCTCTCTCTCTCAGTGAGAAGGAGCAGATTCTCTGACCCTCTGACCGCCGCTGTCAAGCAGCTCTCGGAAAGGTTCCCGGGATCTGGACTGCCAGCTCTGGGATATAATGGGGGAGGATTTGCTCCAGGTTCTGAGAGAGAGCCTCAGCCAAAGCTGCCTCTTATCTGCCAGCTTAAAAATTGGAGACCTGTGTCTTTTATGTCTGATTTAAGATTTTATCCAAAACAATCGCTAATAGATTAAAAAGTGTTATTGGAACTGTAATACATATGGATCAAACATATTGTATACCGGGTCGCTCTATTTTTGATAACTTGTTTTTTATTCGAGATTTTTTAACTGTAAGTGATATTTGTGATTTTAATGTAGGAATGGTCTCCCTGGATCAAGAGAAGGCTTTCGACAGAGTCGACCACACCTACCTCTTTCATACACTGGAAGCCTTCGGGTTCGGTCCTATTTATATTCGGCTTGTATATTATACATATACACCTGTCAACATTGAAGGTGTCTGCCTACGCAGACGATGTGACATGTCCAAGCGCTGCAGCAGACTAAATACAACATAAAACACTAATAAACATAAAGGGGCGGGACACTCCGCCACATGGTGCAATTTAACTTTTGTTTTTTTTAAATTTAGTTAAATATAATGGTAATAGGGTTACAATAAGGTAACTAAATGGCATTTAAACATAATCATCTAAATCAAATCAACAGTGCAGATGATTAAGATTGTCATGCCTATAAATAACAGACTGTGCCATGTTGTAAAAAATAATATTCCAACAGGCTTTTTTTGACTAGCCAGTTACTATCTTACACACCTGAAAAATGGAAGATGCATTGTACAGTGATTTTGTTTGTAAGTGTACACATGTCAGTCTTGTTTACAGATTTTGAAAATGTTTTTGCTTTACTTCGCCTTTACTTCGTTTTAAAATACAAGTTTAGAATATCAATTGCTGTCAAAAAGCAATTCTACTAACATTTACTGTAACAACAAATCCACACAGTCATTAACAAATTAATATGTTTGTAGATTCACATTAAGTATATGGCAGGCATATTCTGTTCCCATATCTATCTCACAAACTCCCTAAACAAAATACTCTGGAAACTGGCAAAGTCAGTTGAAGCATGCAGCGTAATGCCCACTACACACCTGAAAAATGGAAGATGCATTGTAGTATAATATCTTGTTTATATATATATATATATATATATATATATATATATATATATATTTAAATCTTTTTAAAGCAAATCCAACTTTAAAGAATAGCCTTAGCTAATTTCTTCTAAGTTGTAACTTCTTACTTACTTGAAGGGCTGCCAGTTGCTCATTGACAAGTGAATTTAAGCCTATCGACCACATGCTACAATTTATTTTTGCTGTCTGTATTAAATACTGCCAGAGAGCCTTCAGACCTATTATTTCTTACAGCCAGCTATGAACATTAATTGACAGGAACAAGCTTACAATATATTATAATGAATGACATTTCAAGGCGAAATATGCAAACTCTTACCTGAGCCATCAGATTTTATATATTCTTCAGCTGTCTGTTTCAGAGTTTGGTATGTAACTTCATACTGTTCAAAGAATTGGTTTCCTTCAATGAATGACTGTAGGAAAGAAAAATATATGGTTGAATCTGAATACTTAATAGACATCCCAAAACGATGCCTTAAAGTGAGGAATGAAATGTAATTTAAACAAATGAAATAAGAAGTCACTTAATTTTGTATTGTGTTATTACAATGCGGGGTTAACACCAGCAAAGGCTTGTTAATTATTGTATATACATTTACAGTAAAGCTGCATGTTGCAAAAATCAGCTTGACCTTGTCTTTTTTATTATGGTATGGGTTTACAACAAACTTGTAAGATCCATGCCGGTAGATGTTATTTTATGCTAATTAAGGAGGGGCTATGCTAATATTTCAGACGTCACTCATAAGAAACGTACTATGAATGAAGCATGCATTGTAATAAAAATGGTGCTTACGACAGCTTTGTTAGATTTTAGAATAATGTGACCATCAGTATCAATAGTTTAAATGTAACATGAATTTCAAGTTAAAACAAAATATGTCTGGTAAAAGACATATGATACTTACCTCCAAATCAATTACATTTTCAAAGAGAGGTTACAACTACCGTACTACAATTATAATAAGTACCTTTGTATTCAAATACTTTTCAAAAGCTGGTTTCATTGCTATAGAAACGTAAGCGAATAATAATAATAATTATAAAAATAATATCTTTATTTTTATATAGCGCCTTTCATAGTGGACCACCATCACAAAGAACTTTAAAGAGGTAGGCTGTTAACGATGCATTATATGCAGAGTCACTTACAGTAAGACACTGATTTAACATCTCATCCGTAGGATGGAGCACAAGGAGATTAAGTGACTTGCTCAGGGTCACGCAGTGAGTCAGTCAGTGACAGAGGTGGGACTTTATTGATTTAATTACAGAGTCTGTGCTGCTGTTGCGTTTTCAGTCGTTTGTCAGCAACAGTCTGGAGGTGTGTATATCTCGACCATATGCTGTATTTATAATTTATGTTAAAAAAACATGTATAGCATAAACAAATTAACCAATGTTATTGGCCTCCACTTATAAAATACAAAATAAAATGACCCTATCCTCATTGAAAAAGTGTATTAGGACACATTTCCAGTGACACTTCATTATTTACTTACAACGTAGTTCTGCAGCAGTAGTTCCACGGACTCTCTTCTTCCATACTTTATGATCCAGGATTTCAGCATTGATTCTGCAAGCATCAGGAAAGCCAGCAGGCGATACTTCAGTTCCCAGAATTCTAGTTTAATCAAATGGATTTGCGCCGTTGAAGAAACAAAGTGAAATCTGTTAAAAACATTAACACAACGGTCAATTTCTGATTTGTGCCACAACATGTTTGAATTACATTAGTTAATACAGACTCCTGTACTTTACTTCAATCTGACTAATCCCAGACGAAGATTGCCTGACTATGGCCCACATTGAACCCCCTTCATTGGGCTTATTCTCAAAATTCTCCCTTTTGAAGGTAAGCTCTCAGTGGAGTACATGTGTGACTGAGTGTAACTGGTCTTACAGAGTGAAAGCTCAACTAGCACCAGCACACAGAGGAAACTTCTGGGTCACTTCCCCAGGTGAATGTAAAGTACATTGAATGATCAGTTAGAAACAGGACCAGAAGGAGTGAAAGGTATCATTAAGTTGTATCATGACTGTTGCACTATGGGGCTGTGCAGAACCCACCTCTGTGCCATGTCCTCTAGCTGCTCTGGGGGTATGGGGACTCCATTAACTGAACCAGCCCTGTGGATCTGCAGGAATGTCTGCTTCTGCCCCTCCAGGTCTTTCAACACTTCCTGAAACAAGAAGAAAAAGAGGGAAAAAATCCACTTACCAGCTATTTGATCCATAACTGTAAAACACCCAATACTGGTAAATGTATAAATATTCAAAAAAATGCTGTGAAACCAGCAGATATATCAACAAGCTATTTAAATATTAAATCACTGTATATCAAACTCAATCCCCGCTCCCAAATTACAACAAAAATACAGTTTGTTTCCCAAACAGAACTGGAATGTTTATAGTGGGCTTAAATTCAATTACAGGTAAAAGCATTTTTCAGAATTTGATGACTGCAAATGGCTTTGTTGAAAATATTCTACACAAATGTTATGGTAAGTCATTTAACCAACAAAATGGTTAACTTCTACACATCAAAGATATACACAAGTGAATGCCAAGACTTTTTCATCATGAAGTACTACAACCTCTCCTGTGATCATGCAGCGGCACTAATACTGGTTTATGTACTTCCAGGAAACTAATTTTAGAATGCAAATGCAGGGAAATGCGGTTATGACAGATTTACCTTGTGCTGCTCAAGTTTCCTGTGGATAATGTTTGCTGTCTCCTCATGGGCCTGCTGAACTGTAATCTCCTCCCGCAGGGCCTCCTCTGCCCTGTGCAGCCAGGCTCCAATAGCACCAAGGGGTCCAGGCAAAGACTTATCAAGCTGAGTATGCCACTCTAGCAGCTTGAGAAAGAAGAACGAAGCACTGCTTTAGGAACTTCAATTTCCCTGATGCTTGGGAAGCACCAGATAAACACAACGACAGTGCAATGTTACGTCATGTTAACAAAAGCCAGAGATGATGGGCTCAGGTGTAATATAAAACACTTGAATCTCAACAAAACAAATTCTCGACAAATTATGGAAGGGGGTTGCCTTGACAATGTTCACACACAGTTAGTAAAGAGGCACATCCCAGCAGAATGTAAAGCACTGCTGAAAGATGCAGAGCTCATCAATTAACAAAAAGTTCTTTGTTCTCTTCCTGGCGAAGGGTACTTTTTCATTCTTCACTGAAATCTGCTGGATCTGGGCAATCTGTGTTACATGCAAAGCCTAACAGTTTAACTAAAATTACCCAACTATTCATTTAGGTTGCACTGCTAAAAAAAAGGGTCTATCTGAAGCAAGTGGAAAGCCACATGAACTGGGAGGTATGGAATGATTATAACTTTATAAAAAAAACTTTTTTGCAGGTAGAAGCAGTTTCTTGCTGGTTAACCTTTAAATTATTTTATTTCTCTGTGAAAATCTGCATTCAAAACTTGCTTTAAAATATGGCCTAATGCTAAAGTGTAAACACAAGCACGTAAATGTGGGTGCTGTATTCATTTCCAAATCATCAATCTTTTTAGTGAGGACAAACACTGGTGTGTCTACTGATATACTGTATCTAAGTTCACTTGTACACCAGGCAATAAGAAACAATGGCCCCTATTCACAAAACTTTTAAGGACTTTTTAATTAAAGGAATGTTTTGTTAACGGTTGTTTTTTTAAATTTTTTAAAAGCCTATTTTGATTAATTAGATCACATTTGTAGTGTGTTTTCGTTTGTCAAAAGCATTGTTTAACTTACTTTATAAGAACATTCATAAAACAGTATTGAAAAAAAACAGTTCCTTAAAAGAATCCCTGTATTAAATTACAGTGCATTACATCACTGTTTACCAGTTCATTGCATCACAGAAAATCTGAAATAAAATGAGGAAAAATCCTCACCTTTAAAAGTTAAAAGCAATATGACATGACCTTACCCTGGCAGTGGCTTTCTCCCATGCCTGTTTCACCAAGGCCTGGTCCACTGACAGCTTCCCCTCTCTCTGTACAGGCTGTAGTAATGCTTCAATCTGCTTCTTTTTCATCTCATACTGAACTCTAAAACTCTTGAATAACTGAAACAACATCATTTGGCATTCTCAATACAAATATATAGCGATAACATGCAAGTTAACATGTACATTCCAGACAGCATTAAGTATTTATAAAGATAAGATATTCTGTCTTTTTTATTTTAGTTATTTATTCAATTAGTGTTGACTCTTTTACCTACAACATGTACCCACCCATAAGTATTAATAAACACTCAATAATGCTTAATTTCAAAATACTAAAAGAAACATAATAAATTCAATGACAAGCTTAACATTGGAGTCCCCTGCAAAAATGTATGAAAGTATTGCATAGCCCCTATATAGCTGTCTTTTCAAAATAATGAATTTTAACTTCCAGCTAACTTTACATCTGAATGGTAAAGAGTCCAATGTTTAGTTTTCTCATTGAAATGTGGATGGATAATAGGATCTAACATCAATGTAAGGGGTTTCTGCGGGGGACCACTAGCTCAAAGACAGGATTTGAAGAGCAGATATCTCCCCGTTTCTACCACCATGCGCTAACATGCCTTTAACGCCTGGACACGCATATGTCTGTTAAACATTGTGTGATTTTATTTGTGAATAACATTAGGTTTTTTTTAGGTTTTTTTTAAATATTGAGGTAGCAGTTAGAATAACAAAGACTGTTTAAAGACCTCTTCCCCATCACCCTCACCTGGTATTTCTCCTGTAGATTTCCTTCAGACTCCTGTGCTTTGCTGAGGTCTCTTTCGTACTGTTCCAGCCAGGCCTTGACCTCTCTCAGCATCCGCCGGTCCTCCTTCTAGGGGACAACAAACAGGAACACATTGCTACAGGCAAATCATACCATCCAAAACCCTACAACATTCACACCTATATCACCTATACTTGAACCATTTCAATTCATTACATACTGGGAGGACGCACTAAAAGTATACCTCTTTCAATATATTTTTATGTAGTTTGTCTGGCATTATTCTGATTAATCATTAATTCTAAATATATTTTGGCTTTTATAGCATACTTATACTATAGGAAAACAATTCCTCATGCACAAGGTACAAGGAAAATCAGATGCAAGTTAGCCTAGTCCATTTTGTAAAGACTGTTCTGGAATTACTCCATCAAAATAAAAATACAGCACTACTGTTTACTTTAAACATTTACTTGTATTATAGTTTAAACTTAGTAATTTTAGCACACCAGGACTGTCATTTAAAAAAAGACCACTGGGAAATAATTTTAAATTGTTAAATAAAACAAATAGCAATAACACAGTGTTCTTTGAAAAAATATACCATTAATAAAGGAAAACCTTCTGACATCCTTAGATCTCCAGGTCAATATTACCATATATTTATAAGATGTCACTGCAGCTTCACAAAAAGGCAGTTATTATTATTATTATTATTATTATTATTATTATTATTATTATTATTATTATTATTATTATTATTATTATTATTATTTAAATGCACTGTTTTATGTTGGTTAAAAACAGCGTTTTTTTATTGTTGTTTTGCAGAGTAGATGGGGTTAAATCCCCATTCATCTAAACTCATGCGTAATGTGGCCATCTCCAAATTGATTAATTCATTTGGTAAGTAATTACTAATTTGGAGATGACCACGTACATAAAACAGCACCAGCCACTTGTAAAGATGGAGATGGTTAAGAGGAGTGAGAGACGCGAGAGAGAGATATCACTATCACAAAGGTAAACAATTGATGAAAACCAGCACGATACTTGATTCGTTTGTGTGAGTTTATTTGCTTTGGCCAACGTGCCTTTTTTTTTGTGTTTACTATTTTGCTTGTTTGATTTATTTAATAAACATGCGCCCAGCGCTTCGCCCCGCAGTCCTGTGCCTCTGTTTATTTCCTGGTCTGTGATGTCACCACCCAGCCATCCCTGAACACTTCTTCAGTTTTAATTAAAATGTCTGCTTGACTTAGGTGTTTATTTGATTAACTTATATCCTGCTGGTGTTAGCCACCCCTCGATTCTGCAGCATTGGAGATTTCCCATTGGTTTTATTAGAGCATTTGACAGCACTGGAGAATTCACACAGGCTTTTTTCGAGCATTTTACAGCATTGAAGAATTCCCAATAAAACCCAGTACTGGACGGTGGACAGTGAGGTGAAATGAATCTATGAAGTACACTTACTCTTCTATTAGCAGTGATTATACTCTTCCTATATGTATTAACAGTGAAACACAGCATTTTTCCCCAGTAAGCGAGACCAACAACAGGTCCACAATGTGGACCCTTCTCAATATGCCCAGCTTGTATCTGGTATTCTTGCTAAAGCCTGGACGTTATTATACTTAAAAAAATAAAAAATAAAAAATAACCTTACCCCAATTTAAAATTTGTATATCAGTGTCATTTAATGACCCTTTCAGAAGTGCGTGGATATATAATTTACCTGTGATACAGGCTGTTGCACATACCTCTAGCATTTGCTCTATGTCTCGAGGACCAAGATCAAACTGGCAAGGAAAGCAAGGCCCAAAGAAGAATGCAAACATAACACAGAACACCCATTAGTTGAGACAAAGACGTGCAAAAAAAGGAAATGGTCGACAAGCAGCACTGCAGTCAGACACGTCACAGCATGACAGACGGGCTCGATTCGGAGCTTTCACACCTTACCTGAAGCTTAGGGATAGAAATGGCAAAAGTTGGAATGGAACAAAGTAGCTCCTACCAGCACAAAACAGACAATGCATAGAAAATTAACAGAAGCGGATGAGGCACAGCAAAATGGTGGAGAAAAGCGAAGATTAAAATGATTGCTTGTTTTAGGTTGGAACAACCCATCTTCATGACGTGGAGAAGTAACAGAAAATGTAAAATCTTAAAGCAATTACTCCAGTTGCATGCCAATAACAGTTGCTGATATTTTAAACTCATTTCCTATTTTTTTTCAAACAGCCACATCTTTATCGACAACATTAAATTAGCTGCACTCACCATTTAAATGCAAAACTGAAATAAATCAATTGGGGTTCTGTGTTGCTGATATTAAATGACTGTTGGCAATTGACTAATGTTACACAAGACAGGTAAAACATGCCTGTACTCTAGAATAGAATTATTTTCATCCCTAAGGTTTATACATTCAGCTACTGTATTTTGTGTTTTACAGAATCGTCATGCGAGCACTGCCCTGTCTACAATACAGGGAGACTCTGCCAAGCAGCTTTGTTTACAGCTATCAATGCAAATGTAAGCATAATAAGATGCTGTAGAACTAAAGCAACCGAATATAACATTTCTGTTAAAAAAAGTACAGCAAGTATCTCCATGTTTTATTTAACATTTTTCTAATTTTGAGCATCTTAAATCAGAGAACCTGTAAGGTTTTCTACTGTGTGGTGACAAAGCATTTCTGTTCGCAGAAATGGATATGCACCTCTCTGATTGGCTCAAAGGTAGCTAATGATGTTGATATGATTTATAATATATATTCTGAAGACGAACTTTATGAGAAAATGATATGATATCATTAACATGAAGACTCAGGGTCAGTATGTACAGTACACCCTCGCTATAACTATCAACACTGTTATCTGCTCTTGAACTGCCTCGTTATCAAACCGTAATGTGTTTTGTATTTGCTCTTATTAGGACTGAAGTAACTGTATTTTGTATCTTGCTCTTAATTGTACTGTAATTTTTTATATGTATTTTTTGTATACAACTGTAAGTTGCCCTGGGTAAGGGTGTCTGCTAAGAAATAAATAATAATAATAATAATAATAATAATAATAATAATAATAATAATAATAACCTGTTGAGGTCCAAGTCTTTTGTTTGTTATATCGAGGGGTTTGTTATAGCGAAAGGCCAATCAAAATTAGAGATAATTTTTTGGAGTAGGTTAGTGAGATGAGATTGTGAATAAATGTAGAATTACACGTACATGTTCGTTTCATTTATGCAGTATTCTGCTTTGGCTTTATCCAATTCGCGAAAGAATTAAATCACAGTAAAAAAGAAAGCACAAATCCCACATTAAAGCTGAATTTTTATTCAAAATCAATCTGACACGAATCCTTTCAAAGTGCACCAAATCTTAATCCAACATGCAAGAATCCCAAACTGAATTTTTATTCCAAATCAACCCGACATGAAAAGTTAATCAGATCCTCAATATTTTTTTATTTTTTTATTATTCAATTCTGCTTTGCCGCATGGTTGCTGAACAAGCCAAAAAACTAAGGGCTTTTTGATAACCTATATTCACAACAGAGATATGCCTGCGTGTGGCAAAATGCCCTGCCCCTGTGTGTATTTTGTGTTGTATGTTGTGTGTTAATGTTGGTGTATAGTCATTGGTACACGGGATATAAACGGGTCTGTGCAACACGAGTGTTTAAAATATATATTTGTATTTAGGCACAAGGATTGCACAGCACTTCACGTGCAGGTAAAATGTAATAATATGTGAGCACGGGGAATTGCACTTTATTAATTCACGTGCAGTTGTACCGCGACTCCAACTGAATGATTGATTAGCAATCGAGTCTCGGTACAGCCGCATGTTTTCACTCACTCGGGGTTGTGTGTTCGGCGAGTGGAGAATGGATTGGAGACGGAGGTTATAATAATAATAATAATAATAATAGTTACAATATCAGCTCACCGTGTTTGTCTGTGTAGTCCGTTTTGTTTGTCTCTAATTTGGCGAAAGTGCCGTGTCCTGTGTTTTTGTTTGTTACAACCTTTTTATTTACTGTTCTGTTCATTTATTAAATGCTGAGCGAAACCAATCGCTCAGCTCCACCCAACTCCACCTCTCTGTTGTTTATTTCCTGGTTCCTGTTTCTGGTCTGATGTCACCCACTACATCCGTCTTTGTGACACTGCATTACTACTTTTTTCGAACAGTCAATACAGTTTCCAGTTTTGTTGCAACATAAAATTATTTTTGTTTTGGAGGCATAGTTACACAGTGCGTGCTTCTTAAGACAAAAGAGTTGACTTCACTGTGAAGGTGACTTGGTCCCGTGCATACAGAATGGGATATTGACTGACACCCTGGGATCCTTCAAGAAGCTGCTTGATGAGATTTTGGGATCAATAAGCTACTAACAACCAAACGAGCAAGATGGGCCGAATGGCCTCCTCTCGTTTGTAAACTTTCTTATGTTCTTATGTTCTTATGTTCTTATGACTGTGTGTGTATATTGTAACAACAATCCTTAACGCTATAAGAATGAATCAGTCGATTCAGGGCCAAACTCGATCTTATTACACTAATAAATAATCAAAGACAATCAATTAGCAATAACAATCAATAACAATTAGCACGTCGCTGTGGGCCATGATCTATGCCGCTAAAACGAATTAATTTTTAAAAGGAATCTCAGGGTGGAACTACTTTTGTCTCTGTTTACTTGCTTCTCTCTGCTTCACAACAACAATAAACACTCCCCCTATCACTGGTCTTTAGCCCGTTAGTCCCGCTCATCCCACTCCACAGCCAATCACCAGCAGCTCCTCTGGTCAGTGTCTGTCGCCCATAGGCAGTTCAACCGATGTGAAACACAGCCCCTCCTACTCCAAGCGTTCCTGCACTTCACTGACCTCACATACATTACAATATTATCTTTTTAATTTTTTTTTTAATTGGGGTCTAGTGGCCAGGTTCGTTGTAGCCAAAGGTTAGTTATAATGAAGGGTGTTATAGAGAGGGTGTACTGTATTATAACATGTTAACAATTAAATACATCGCAAATGGCTATCTGCCTGTAAATAGTGTTTGTGGTGTTTTGGTGGTGGTTGGCAGGGATGGGGTTAATTTCCTTTCCCTGCCAAAATACATGTGAGAATGTGGCTGGAGCTACAATGAATAATTGATGATAATTAGGCTCCAGCCACATGGTATAAAAAGGGAGACACATCCTTTGTTTAGAGAGGAGTTTTTGGTGAGTGTTTGTGTCATGTTGCTGTCATTATTTTGGAAACTTTGTAGTGGTATTTTGTTAGTAGTGAAGACGAATGCCCAGCCTATGTTTTTTTGTATTTTGTTTAAACTTCTGTTTTGGCTCATGTGCCTTTTTGTTTTGATTGCTGTATTTTTGTTTTTGTTTATTAAAATGCACATTAGCACTTGTACTGCAGTTTCCTGGCTTCTGGGTCTCGCCGCTACCCTATCACAGGCTGCTTAACAAAATGCCTATGAATAGTACAGGTGTCTCCATTTGTTTTATTTTTAACAACATTTTCCTCCATTTCAGCATTTATCATATTGGATTGTGTGTCTGTGGTATAAAAAGGCACTTTGACTGTACCAGGTTTATGCAAAGATAGTCAATGACGAAGCAATGATGAAGCAACATAATGATCTAGAAAGTTTAGCCATCCCTTTAGCTCAGTTGTTTGTTGCCATTGATAGTCCTAGGTTAGACTACACTATACTATTGTTGAACAATCGTTTCTTACGCTAAACATGGAAAAAACAACAGTCGGAAATGGGTTAAAATTGGGTTAACTAAAATTTGTAAGCAAGCAGCAAATACAATCACTAATATTAACTATGCCATTATTAATAACCAGGCTCAGAAATAGACTAGTAAAGAAACCTACCTCTTCGCCTTGCCCATCCGTCTCTGTGTTATTGGGGTCTGGATAATGCTTTAAGAACTGAGCTACATAAGTCATGATAGACTTCTCATCTGGCTTGTCAACGTCCACATCTGGAAGGCAAATAAAAAGTACTCTCACTACTGCTGGCACTTTAATTTAGATCATATATATGACTTGATGTTTTCTTTTGATTTTGATGGAATTTGTATTTACGTATGCATATTCTATTTACTCTCTTATTAATGTATTTTTATTTTTGCTCTATTACTTTAATTGATTATTTAAATGTTCCCATTGCATGTCAACAAACAGATATGGGATTACAGTAGCCATTTTGCAGTGAATAGTGATGGCCTGAATGTTAATGATGGTTTTGCTGTGTACAGCACCTAAAAGAGTTATTTAATCCAATTACAAGCACACCTTCAGGATCAAGCAGGCGTGGGATTCCCAGTTCATTTTCAGCAACAGTAAAGGCATTCTCAAGGTTCTCTCTGTTAGTTCTCCTCCTCACTTTATCCATGTCCACCAGGTCTGGGCGGATTGCATAGATGACAGAATGAAAGGCAACACCACTCCGCCAGCTCTTCCCAAAGTCTTTCACTTCGATGCCCAGTTGCCTTCAAAAGAAATTGACTTTTATTTAACTACCTGTAATGGACTACTTGTTTCATTCTATGATCAAAGAGAGGCAACCAGAGATGTAGAGCACATCTTACATTGCGGCTGTGTGTTGTACCCATTTCAACAGGGCCTTTTTGGCATTCCCTTGGAACTTAGGTATGACTTTTCTTTTCACAGGTGGGCTTGCTGTCTCAGAACTGTCCAAAGATGAGGTGCTGCTGGACAGGGACTGCAGCACGTGTAGATTGCTGGTCAACTCTTCAATCTGCCGGGAAGAAAGCACACACATCATTAACAGAGAACACTGGGAGCGAGTTAAAGGAGGCAATTCTCCCTGCTAAACTGTGCATCACCAAAGGGTCACATAAACGATTGATCTCTTCTGAATTCTACATTATTTCTTTAACTCTGCAGCACCAAAAAGGGAATGGGGAAGACAACAATTTACATTTGATTTAAATAAGCAAACTCCCTTTATGATACATTTTACAATAGATGTTTAAATCTGAATTAGATTATTAGATTATTTTCAGTGTTTTATCATTATTATAATTCAAAAATTAAAGCAGAAATTTGATTAAATCTATAGACAGAACTTTACAATCGAGACTTTAAGAGAAATAACAAACAACTAATTATTTATTACATAGTAAGTAAAGACAAATAGATAGAACTTACCTGGAAATACAATATGATGGTCCATATCAAACCAAGTACTATTGACGGTCTTCCATCAACAATGTCTGTTGAGTTTATGTTGACTAATTTGATCTGCAAATCAGGCACAGAAATATTATGTATTTCTACTCTAAGTCTAGCACTAAGTGTTGTTACTTCTACCCTACGTAGAATAAAACAGTATTTGCATAACCACTTTCATTTTTGGAATATTACATTTCTTACTTGTTTAATATCTTATCATGTACGTCCTCTGTCGTTAGTTACCAGGATTATTAAGTAATGCCTTTTTTTTTCAACCCTAGGGGTTTGATCATTTATTAAACCTCCTCACTTCAGATATTCAGATTTTAGTCTTCAGAAGCGGACCCAAAGGACAGAAATGACAATAGAGAATTTTACAAAACAGATATAATAGTATATTAAAGAGCCTGCATCACATCTACATTAGTTATAACAATGCCTGTAAAATGGACTGGCCCTTACTGTGTTGTTACCTATCCTCCCGGATCACTTGAAATAACTTTCAGGCCTTTTTTGGCATTATGAACTACTTCTGGTTGCTCTGTCCCGAAGCCTGGTGATATGTTTATATTTTATAAATGTGTCTTGTTATTATTATTATTAGGGCAACAACATTATAATAACTGTTGTTTTGACATGGGGAAAAGGTGGACTAGGAGGACAAGGAGGGAGTCGTTCCAAAATGGGAAAATGAGAGAATGGCAAAACACAGCACGAAAACAGCTTCACTTAAGATCTAATTGTTACAATTGAAAAAGAAGGCATGTACTACACTATGATGTGTAAACTAAATAATTATTATAAAATAGGGAAACCCAGAGGCACTGCTAGTAAAAGCACTGGTGTTTGGGAAGCAATGCAAGTCATGCAAATGTGGTTTGAATCTCAGTCATGCTAATTTGCCAGTGTTAATTGTGAGCTCCTGCAGGGCTAAGGGGAAAAGTCAGCAGGGGCTAGTTCGTCTTAATTACAAAAATATTCATAAAATGTAGATGGTATCTAGTATTGTATGAAAATTGGTTAGGACAATACTACAAATAATTATAAAACTTTTACATGATATATATATATATATATATATATATATATATATATATATATATATATATATATATATATATATATATATATAGACACACACACACACACACACAGAGCATGAAAAGAAACATATCACTTATATTTGAATAAAATTCACTAGATGTGATCGAAAAATGAAAAACTCTGTTTTAGAACAGGTGCAGTGACTTTTTATTGTCCTGATTAACAATTGACATCACGAAGATGCTGCGAAGAGCTTGGGCAGGTGTTGTGACTCTTGGTCTTCCAGTTTGTTGCCTGTCATTTTGTCTGGTTATACCGTCTAGCCAGGTTTGAAATTGTTGGCTTTGAGCAAGACGGCGAGCCACAGTATGCTGCCCTAGTCGAGCCTCCAACATGCCGATTGCACGAAGGTGCTGCTCTCTTGACAGACTCTTTGTTTTTTTTTCTGTGACTTTCTTTATTGCTTTTATTCAAGCTTGCAATTCAACAGCCAAAATCACTCCATATCCAGTGTCCAATCAACTGTTGCACTAATTACGTGATTAAGTGCATATGCTTCAGTCATAGTCACTCAAGCATGTATTGGTCAAGGATGAATGCTCGAGTGATTAAAAAGAAACCAAAAACATTTAGTCAATGTCCATCATTTATATGCCTTATTTTTTTCCAAAAATAAATATGTTATAATAGTGATACGTTTATTTTGATGCTTGGTATATATATACTTTTGTGAAGTCAGTAGTTTATACTAACCGGAGATCCTCTGTATACAGACTTTAGTCAGCATGACAAAAGAAAAAGATTACAGGTAGAAGGTTATTGACTGACAGTTCTGTGCCCTAATGGCAGGCCAGACACTGGCCTCACATCTCACCCTACAGATGTGAAAACAATCCTCTCATCTTCCTCCAGTCTCCCAGTCAGCCAGGATTAAACTTACAGGAAAGCACCGACAAGGATAATATGGAACATTTTCAGAAATATGCAGCTAAACTGTAACTGAATACCAGTAAGCCTTTTCTAGGAAGCATTGGTTTTGAAGAAGAAAGGAAACAAAAGCAATTAAACTATTTTTGTTTATCATGTGTCAGCATCACTGGATTTAGAACCAGGAGATGCATTTATTAAATTGCACTGTGCTGGGATGGTTGGTGCAGTGCGTTTAAGCTGCAGCATTTTGTAGAGTCTGAAGAGGTGGTCTCAAGGGCATTCATAAGGTAACATTTCTGACATGTTCTACAGTTTTATAAAGCATCTAAACCATGTGACTACTGTATAAGGTAGTATAGACCTTAATGCCCAAGGATCAATAGAAGAGATACAACACAGGAAGAACCGTACAGTACAATTGTCTAAACTGTGAGTCCTGGCAAGTTTTATTCCACTATGGCCAAAAAGTACACACACTTCAATTTCATAGCTTTGTTAATGGATGATCTTACTTTGCAATAAGTACCATCACAATTTTAAAAAAAAACTGTTATACTGTATAGACCCTTAAACTTTAATTCTAAAATATTATAACGCGCTGTATGTGTTTCTTGCTAACAGAACAAAAAAAAAAAGAAAAACAACTCTTACCCGTCTGCCCTCCAGAAACTTGAGGGCAGTGCCAATGTTGGACAGCCAATGTATCCGTTTCAGCTGACGACCCTGCTCACAAGGCTAAAACAACAAAACATCATCAAAGATTGCAATGAGAACAGTATTGTAAAGAAGGTTGAGCAATAAATGTCAATTTGATTAAAAAACATAGAATACGATGGCCTTTAGTGACAAAGTTATGATTTCCTGCCCCTTAAAAAGGAATACTATAAAGGAAATAGCACTTGTTACATTAATTATGTTAAAATGTCAGATTTAAAATAAATAAACGAAATAAGAAGGCTATATTGATAAAGTAATTAGAAAAGAAACTGGAAATTTGTATAGTACCGGTAAACACAGAAACATTCTGACTGTAGTTTTAATATCGCTTGTTGGATATCTTGAATGCATTTAAAGGCATATCGCCTGAAGGGAATATAACTGGGCCCCAGATGGAAACCAAATTTGTAACAGTTTTTTAAATGTTTTCTCAAGTGCCTTGAAACATTGCCTAATTGTGAATAGAGCTGTATAAATGTCAGCTGGTGTTGCTATACTATAGTTTCAGCAAATTCAGTGTATTTGCTTGATTAACTTAAAACAAATGGTTCAGCCTTGTGCAATTGAACTTACTAGTTTTTGCCCTGACAGAACCTCAAGCAGGGCTAGCAGCATCACTCCATCTTTAATGTCTTCAAATAGTTCATTAATCACCAAAGGAGGCTGGCGCTGTAAATAAAAGACAAGATTGTTTAAATCAGATGTAAACTTCAGAAAGGAACACATCTATTTAAATGGCATGGTACAGGCAAGAAACAAGATTTATACTGTTAAAATGTTTTTTAACCTTACATAAATGGTGCCAATATAGTGTATAGGCACTGAACTTCAACTCCTGTAAAGTTTTACAATAAAATACCCTCCTCCTAAAACATAAAAAGCAGTAGGGTGGCTTTACAGTAAATATCTGGAAGAAAATCAAGATGCACAAAACATTTACCACTAACATTAACAGGCAAAGCATATTTGCTTCAGTCCAGAATCAAATTCAATTATGTACAGTATGTACATTAATTATTAGGTTTTACCATACAATAATACAACTCAGTGGCTCAGATAAAATAATACACAGAATCCCAATTGGCTCTAAAACATCAAAGTATTTACTATTTAATAAATGAGTTGTCTTGACTCTTGAGTCATTCATATTATAGACAGATCTATTGGTCGCAGATCTGCGGTTCTCATTACTGGAACTTCGTGATCAGTGGAAAGGGGATTTATATTGATAGGAGACTGTCATGTAATTGTATAAAGGTAATAAAACAGCTCAAATGTGCCAATCACAGTAGAAGCCAGGAAAGAATAAAGGAAAAAAATTATTTGCTTTACTAGGTACAGCCTAGAAAACAGAAATATCTCTAAATGTCCCTTAAAATAATTACTCAGATGCTGCCTCTTGAAAGAACGTACTGTAGAGATGACAAAAAAAAAAACAAAGTATTATCATGCTGTACATTACACAATCAAGCATTACATGTAGCTAATTGACCACAGCGAAACTTAAGTGTCCTAAGTCAAAGACATTTTTTAATAGGGGTTATTCGGTTCTTTTGTACTGGATCATTTTTTAATAGGGTGTGGCAGAGCAGGGCTCTGCCCTTTATAAATTGGCAGGGATGGGGTTAAATTCCCCTACCTGCCTGGGTTGATTGTGTTCAGGTGGCTGGGGTTGATTAGTTGATTAACATAATTAACGATCAATCAGCGCCCAGCCACCTGACATAAAAGGAGGCCTCTGCTTCCCATTATGAAGAGGGAGCTGAGGAAGTAGGTTGGTGGGCTTTTTGGTTGGTTGTTTGGAAAGTTTGAATCCAGTGAAGGCATTGCCCAGCTTGGAAATTGTTATTTTTGTGTTTAAATTGCTTTGTTTTGGCCCTTGTGCCCTTTCATTTTGTGTTATTTATAATAAAATTAGTATTTTTTTGAACTGCAGACTGTCTCTGGGCCTCTATCCACTCGCCAGCCTGCCACATAGGGGTTGACTGGTTCTTTTGTCCTGGACCATTTTGGCATCACGAAAGTTGTGATTAAGACTTTCAAATCCTGTTACTTTTACACATCAGTCTAAGTAAACCTGCGCTACTCACACCTTGCAGAAAAGATAGGGTTTACATTAGGATTAAGACATCATTTATGCCCTATGGAGAATTTGATCACTTTAGTTTGCAGACTTTACTTGTTTGCTGCATTAGAGGGCATTTACTGTAGGATAATGACCACTTTACTCAGTCCTTTATTGGCTGAGATGATCTATTAACCATTTGCGGTCCATTTATTCAGCGCATGTGAGGCACCTCAGGTCCAATTTATTTTCTCACACACTGTTTATTTTACACGCGCTGTTTAAAAATAATTGTATTCACAGTAAAACAGATTTAAAAGGCACTGCACATCAACAGGACACTCAGTACTGCATCTCCAGCCCTGCCCCACTCCTTGTTCGCTGTGTTTATCACATATCTCTTCATAGTAGTGCATACTGATAAATCCCCTCCTGGTCACTCCTTTTATCACCAAACTCCTCAATAATGCTATCCAAGTCATTATTTTATTACTATAACATCTCAAAAAGCTTGGCAAACGTCTGTGATTTTCTATGAGGGCTGGATGTGGAAGCAGCTATGTTGTTTGTTTATGTCCGTGTTGTGTCTGTGGTGAAGCACTGCTCAGATCCGTGTCTGTTTTTTTTTTTTTTTTCGGCATCTATTGGCCTCACTCGGCCATTGAAAGCGTCTCTCTCTGCTTTTTTCGGAGAAAAAATGACTAGGGGCCTGTGCTTGACATCTTTTTGATGATGTTGGACTGGAAAGGAAAAATTGTAATGTCAGACCTGGTCTGACATAGGATGCAAAGGGTTAAGTTTATAATAGGAGTTTTGTCTGTAATTTCTGATTCCAGAACATCCATGTGACACTGGACTTTCAATCTTTAATACTCTGATTTCTACGGAACACCTAAAGGGACATGGTGTGAATTAGAAAAGAAGGCTAGTGTCTTGTGCACACAAGTTATTATCTTGCTGACTGCAGCAGACAACCGGTCTTCTCGGTGGATAGGTTAGGAGACAATCACTGTATTTTCCTAATGGCATAACAACTAAAACTGGTGTGCTTTTAGAATATTTTAATGTAAATACATTATTTGTTGCAACCAGTTGTATTCTCTTACTGTCTGGAACACTTCACCCAGTTACAAAATTAAATGCAAAAGGAGTAATTTCAGTTGTGTATCAGGGTTTGTGACTTAATTATCTTGATTTATCATGAAGACAAATACGCACCTGTCACGTGTGTGGGTAACCACTGATATGCATGACAGAGAGACATGGGAGTTGGAGTTGAAACGCTGCTCAGGTGCGCAGGATTTATTAACACAAAAGAACAGAAAGTAAACAAACGGGTCATGTGAAGCTACCAACAATGGTAGCTCACAGAGGACACAAACAGCAGGCTGTACAAAAGGCAAAATAAATAAAAGGTGCTACACAGGGCGAGCACTAGTCTTATTAAACGAGGCGTCCCACTCCAGGAACCTGCTACACTACATAACCCTCGCTATACATTACATTACTGAAGAGCCGGTATCCATATGACGACTACTGCTGCTTCATACGGCCTTGATTGGGCACTGACTTCACAAGCACCACTTGCAGTTTCAGGGTTGTGTAGCTGTCGTTCCTGCAGAGTGGACTCTCTCGCAGCTCCCCTCTGTAGCATGGCGTTGCAGTCGCCCTGGGCAATCCCTACCGGATGTTTTTATGCTGACGGACACTCAGTCGAGATCCCCCCACCTGCTGATTGAGGACCGGCACAGCCAATCACTCGCTGCCCTTCCTCTCAACCAAGCCTAGCAGGCAGCAAGTCTCAATCGAGTGCCCGTCTGGAAAGAATTATTTAATCACTCCAAAAAGCACACAAAACAAACCTGTTTCCCCAAATTAATTACCAACACTAATTTCCCCATGTGCAGGACAATCGCCCTGCCACAGGCGACCACAATCTCTTACAAGTATTAAGCACTAATTTGTGCGCACAAGATACTAACCTGCTTATTTAATTCACACCATGTCCCTTTAGGGGTTCTGTAGATTTCAGTACCCCTTAACAGAGCAGAAATATTCTGCAGCATTGCTGTTCGCAAACCAAATGGGCTTTATGTCTGTCCCATCAATGTTTTTACAAGAAGAGTAACTTCTGAAATAATAATAAAACAAATGGGTAGGTTCCCTGCACTTATTCATTGCTTTCAGCATGTTCCCATGCTGTCAACAAAATCAAATCAAATTACAAAATCCCTTTCAATGCCTATGACAATCCCACTCACATAACCATTGTTAGCTGTATTAGTCTGTATATGATATTTGATATTCGGCTCGATTATTGCAATGCTTTGCTTGCTGGGTGTCTCAGTAGGCTATGGTATGTTCAGCTTGATTAGAGCTAAATCATGTGCTGCATCATTGCATTGGCTGCCTGTTAAGAGTAGGGTTCATTTTAACATTTTGTTGTTGACCTATAAGTCCTTGAATGGTTTTGCTTGAAGTTACATTTCAGACCTTTTAAGTAAACACATTCCTGCGCGTAACTTGCAATCTGCGGCCTCTGGACTTTAAGTGTCCCAAAGCCAGGCTCCATTCTATGGGTGATGGGGCTTTTTGCAGTTACGCACCTCGGCTACGGAATGCTCTCACCATGGTAACCAAGGACTCTGGAAGTGTTGGTATTTTGAAAGCCAGACTAAAAACTATTTTAAAACTATTTTTGCCTATTTAAACTTTATTTGTTTGTATGTTTTGATGTGTTTTAATTGTGAACCACCTTGAGATGTTTTACATAAAACGTGTTACATAAAATACAGATTATTATTATATTATTAAATTGAGCAACCATAAAAAGAACACACAGATGCACTACAGCGGGTTTCAAAGGGTTATTTCAGAATGCAAACCGATGGACCGCAGCATATTAATCTGTTTGTGCCCATACATTTATATCATACTTTGCATTTTGAGTTATGCTTCAACAACTCATCGGAGAGTATTTTTGGATCCATGTATAAATGTACCATTTAAATGACGAATATTAATAAGTTGCCAATATTCACATATTTGTATAGTGCCAGTGTTTAGCTGAATTGATTTATGCTTTCTTATAAATTGCAGTTCTGTTTGCAAAATCTGACCTGGGAGCAGTATTTTCTTTTAGCATGTTAGAATAGAGTATGCTACATTCCACTTCAGTGTTTTTTATTTATCATTGTTGACAAATAATTTGTGGCTCTTCGTTCTAATTAACCTAGAACACTGCAGTTTATTGATGCTATTTTTACACAAATTTCAGAGGTTCGTCCTTCCAGTGCCTGCTCTGAACTCAGTTATCTGCCTCACAGCATCAGTGAAATAATACAAACCTCTAACACTGCTGTGAAAAACAAGCCTTGATTAAACAGAAGGGAATGACAATGCAGCAGTGTAGCACCACCTTACACATTGTAAAAGATGCATTATTTTTGCATAGATTTGAAATTTTGCATTATATTTTAATTTCCTTTTTAATTGCCTGCCAATTAAATTGTGTATTATAAATTGCATATACAGAATCTAAAATAAAGCTGCATTAATCATTAATGCTGTTACCATAATTAATGTTTTGTTTACTTTGGAAAAGATTAAGGTTCACATTTATGAAGGTGTTCACACTGAAATGTAATGTGAACCCTTTTTGTGTTACATTATTGCGTAGCTAGTAAATAAACTTTTGAGTTTAAATGTATTGTAAGGTTTACAGTATTGATTTTCACTGCTGGGTTGTTTGGACAGATGTTTCATAGAGTCTCATGCAAAGGCGCTAAATCATTTCTGTCACAATAAAAAGATCAGCATTTACAGCACAGAAGGAAAGAGCACATGCTGCAATATTGTAATTGGTTGAATACACGTCTTTTCAATGTCACCTCATTGTCCGGATGCATAGAAATGGAATATCCCGCAGACCCTGGTGTAAATTAATAAAAAATAAATACAAAATAAAAATTATCTATCTATCTGTCTATCTATCTATCTATCTATCTATCTATCTATCTGTCTATCTATCTATAGATAGATATACAGATAGATAGATACACACACATGCATACAGAAACGATATGTTTATCTAAAATACATATTTCATCAATTTGAAATAAATAAATAAGCAAATATTGTATATGTCAAATCCTGACTTAACCTTAGGAGAACTAATTGTGACAGGTACAATCAATCCAAGGTCATTAGATATGAAACAAAATCTTTAAACAACAACTGACAACACAAGCTACTCTTCTGGATGCAAACAGTTTGTTGCCCAGTCTAGTCTTACTATTCTAGCCACAGGGAAACAGTATTGTTAGTAAACAATGTTAAAGCTTCCTGTCAAACAGTAAACATATAAAGCAACAGAAATGAAGCTCTGTGGCAAAGTGCCCCACCCCGTGTGTATTTTGTGTTGTATGTTGTGTGTTAATGTTGGTGTATAGTCCATGCCTATAGCCATCCAAGTCCTCTGGCTGATGGACAGGGAGCGATGGGAGGCGTATGAGCGGGAACACACCCCAAACTCCCTGGAGGAAGGTGTGGAGTTGGTCCTCTGCTACCTGGAGGCAGCTATCAACAGAACAGCAGCCCAGGTAGCAGGGTCTCCAGAGCCCGGGGGGGATCGCGAGAGTCCAGCACCTAGATGGGGGGACCACGAGAGTACAGCGCCCAGATGGAGGGGACCGCAGGAATCCAAAGCCCGAGAAGAAGCTGTTCCCACTTCCACCAGCAGAGGAAGAATGCCTGCTGACCCCATCTCCACCAGCAGAGGAAGAATGCCTGCGCGCTGTTGTCCCCATCTCCACCAGTAGAGGGTGACTGCCTGCTGGTATCACTTCCCCCATCGTCACCACGTGGAGGAGAGGAGCAGGTGCTGCCTCTGCCTCCATCACCTTCCCCTGCCAGTGAGGGAGAGCCACACCAGTCCCCTTCAAGTGAGGGAGATCCGCACCAGTGCCCTGTAATAAGGGTAGACTACACGCCGCTCCCACCTCCGCTGCCAGGAGACTACACGCCGCTCCCACCTCCGTCGCCAGGAGACTACATGCCTGCGCCACCTCCATCGGCAGGAGCAGAACAGCAGGAGCTGCCTCTGCCTCAGCCTCAGCCACCTCCACCACCAGGAGCACAGCAGCAGAAGCTGCCTCTGCCTCTGCCACCTCCACCAGCAGAGGGTGAATGCCTGCTGGGTCCCCGTCCACCAGCAGAGGGTGAATGCCTGCTGGGTCCCCGTCCACCAGCACAGGGTGAATATCTGCTGGTATCACTTCCCCCACCAGCAGAGGATGAATGCCTGCTGGTATCACTTCCCCCACCATCACGAGGAGAGGAGCTGGGGCTGCCTCTGCCTCCATCACCATCAGGTGGACAGGAGCAGGAGCTAAATCTCCTTTCACCAGAAGGACCAGGACTAGATGCTGGCGGTCCTCAGCAGCCTGTGCATAGGCTGCTGAGGGAAGAACCGCCCGGCCGCAGTGGCCGAGAAGTGGGTCAAAACCCGCAACCAACTTGTCCTGACTCCCCATACATCTTCTCCCAAAGATGCCTGCCTCACTTCGCCCAAAGATGCCTGCCTCGCTTCGCCTAAGGATGCTTGCCTTGCTTCACCCAAGGATGCCTGCCTGGCATCGCCTGGGGTTGCCTGTTGCTCCGCATCACCTGGGGTTGCCAGCCGCTACGCATCGTCTGGGATTGCCAGCCGCTCCGCATCGTCTGGGCTTGCCTGTTACTCCTCATCGCCTGGGGTCACTGGAACTGCTTCGCCAGGGGTCGCCGTCAGCTCTGTTTGGCCGCAGGGGTCAGTGTGGCCGGAGCCCCACCAGAGGGAGCTGCCGGCTATGAAGAAGGGGGGAGAAGTCAGGAGACCAAATTTCCCTGCAGCAATTTCGCTGCAGGAGTTCTGGGGGCTGGAGTCCCCCCAGAGGGAGCTGCCGGCTATGAAGGAAGAGAGAGGTCAGGAGACCACCTTCCCCCGCAGCAGTTTCGCTGCCGGAGATCTTGGGGGAGGTCTGGAGACTATTGCACTTATCTGTTATCTCGTAACTGTTTCAGGTAAACAATAAACTTACAGTATTATTCTAACATATGTTAAAGACACACTATTTTGCATGTTGTTACTAGGTTACCACCAGGTTTCTGAATCTTCAACATGTTGCCACTGATACTCCAGATTATTCGCTGGCTCTTTTAGCAATACCGACACACAGCTTTGCTTGTTGAGCAATGTACTGAAGCAATAGGTTCTGAATCATTCACAAAGGGTAGTCTTCGATGCCCTTCTGCTCTCCATCTGTGAAGCCTACACTTCCTTGCCCATTGCACAATCACATGTACCCAACACAATCTCAATATGTTGCATTATATAACAACTGCTCTACAACATATCAAAGTGCTTTACATACCTAGTGAACAAGTACGCCAGGTGAAACGACTGTGATCTCTGTAAAATCATGACACTGGTGTATGCTATGTAGGCATTATGGAGGCCACTGCAGCAATGCAGAGCATGGCCCAGTCCATTAAATGATGTTTCCAATACTACACATCCCGTATTTCACAATTTAATTTGGTCATGTAGTGTAGCTCGCTGTCACAGGTCAATTCAGTCCTACACGCATTCTGGAAACTTTCAGTTCATGATCACAGTTCCAAATCATTCATGGCCCACCTCTCTTGTTTTCTCAAAGAAACAAAACCCTCATTTATAAACATCAAACACACCAAATCAAGTGTTCAATATTGAACTGAATTTAATTGTCAGAATGTTAGCATGTATGAAACAGTATGTAATAAGAATGTTTTCTACTCACCTACTTTATTTTATTTTGCGTACATCTTTATATCCAACGCTACACTATTTTTTAAAATCATAAACAAACAGGTTTAATCACTAACCCTACCAGGATTTCCACAATTCTGCGATCACAGAAATTATTACAAAATTCATAATTTTGCAGCAATTGTCTCACATAGGAAAATGTTTATTATTATTATTATTATTATTATTATTATTATTATTATTATTATTATTATTCAATCAGAAATACAGGCATGTCGATTTGCTGTAGTTTATTTTGGTACCCGCAGCAGCACCCAACAGCTTCAGTCTAAACTACAGGATGAATGGTGCACACAGAATATAACTGCAGATGTTTGTGCTGAATAATATCCCTAAACCTTCCATGAAGACATGCCCCATACCAGCCTCCGGGGGAAAAAAGTTAGGATAATTAAGACAGTAGCGATACCTGTTGAAATGAGGGAGGATACAATGTGAAATTCTGGCACTGCACACCAGCAACTACAGTTATACGAATGTGTAACATCTGCAAATATAAATGTGAACAATATTATCATTGTTAATAAATAATAAATAAATAAATAAATAAAAACTTTCAAACCCTCTGAATGCGCGGGCCCGTGTATAGTTGCTCCACCACTGGTATAAGCCCTACATACAAGGTTAGGCCTCCTCTAGAATTCCACTTGAATTACACTATGTAACACAATTTTTGTTCCTGGGTAGTAAGTGTTATTTCCTAATTGCTTATGCCTCAAAAGTATAGAAAATGGCTATTATTCCCCACAAACTTTGCTTTTGTGACCAGGACAGTGATATTTAAAAATATCACTATTTCCAATGGGAAAACGGGCAAATGTGTGTCTTTTCGTTCACAAATCGTAAATCGTAAATCTCGAAAAACTACTCACTTCTAAATCTTCTAAAAAATTTGTTACACGGTGTTATTCTTCATCCTTAATCCTACTTTATAAACAAAATTAGAAACATATGGGCTACAGTACAGAATGCTACACAGTTATTCCCAGGTAAGGAGTTTAGATCCCGGGCACAGGGCTCTGTGTTATTGTCAATAACAGTGAACATCCAAACAGTTTGCTTGGCTTGCACCAACACTAACTGGATTACTAGAATTTGAACAGTCTGCAGAGTCACTTGATAGACAGCATTACAATTCTGCTGGCAAAAAGGTTATACTTTTCTACTTAGAAAAATCCATCCTTAACCTAAATAAAAATGATGGCACTTCAAAGCATATGCTATATTAAGTTGGCTAAAATTTGAACATCCTTAAATATGGGCTTAAATATATATGTATTATTATTATTATTATTATTATTATTATTATATTATTATTAGTATTACTTCTTGCAGCCTACTGTGGAAGAACAGCGCTAATTGGATTTCGTTCTATGAACTGATCTCTTACAGTGTCTTTACAGTCATATCTTAGGGTATCTTGCCAAACACACTCTATATCTATTCTTCACGCAGTCTGTCATATAATACAGAAATTAAATCACCGCCTGAGGGCAACTGCGTCAGCATGGACAGAAAAAGCACAACATAAACAAAGCCCAAAACAATAGCAAACGCACAATGCAAAGCTAAAACGAGCAAAACAACCTACAATCACTGCCCTGTTCTTGTCACATAACAATTCCTGAAGAAAGCCTGGTAGCCAAGACATTGAACTACTGTAGGTCTCTGTATTGGCAGTCATTCTGCCACATGAGGTGAAAAAAGCCTTCTCTAAAAAAGAACAGAAAATATATACATTGTGCATATTGATTAATTTAAATATACAGCTATGGCCAAAAGTTTTGCATCACCTAGAATGTTAGGATTGAGACTACAAAGCTGTATGTTATTCAACATTTTAATGTAACATTATTCAGCAAGTTTCATTTGAATTTATGAAGCAAACTTAGTTAATTATATAGGGTGATGCAAAACGTGTGGCCATAGCTGTAGGTATGTAGTAAAACTTTTACAGTTATGAAGCCTTAAAGCATTACACTGCAGTGCTTTTTTGTACACCTCCCTTTTTTCACTTTTAAAAAATGAAAACTAATAAACTGTACTTTAGTTCTGGTTTGCAACTACAGTACTGCAGCTTATTAGGCAGCATTAATCTATATCACTGGTTAACTACAATATTCATCAGATGCCTGCAACCATGTACAGTTGTTCATTAAATCCAGTTATACAGGTGAATCTAAAGCCCCTTTCACACTGGCACTCCTACACGGGTCTTGGCTAACCAGGTCACAACCCCATGCAGTGTGAAACCACCTACCTAGGTTAACCTGGGTTCCACTGACCCACCTTTGACACGCTTTGACCCGGGCTGAGCGAGACAAAATGCTTGACAGCCATTCTTGAGCCGACCCAATAACAAACAGCCATGCTTGCATGAATGATTCACTTCTGCAAAGAACGTTTTTGTTTATTCCATTTAGCCATATTTTTGTTGACTGAGACACAGCATGACTCAGATGTAGAAACATTTGCTCTAATTAAAAATGTGGCCAGCAGTTCAATCCAGAGAAGCTTGGATGGAAGCGTCTGTAACAAGCTGCTTCCGGAGTATTGATAGGCGCATTATGAAATCGTGTACCCGGCCCACATGACACCGTGTCCTGACTCGGGTAGGTTCTGACCACGTAGATCATGTCAGTGTGAAAGGGGCTTAATACTGTACAAACAATACTATACCATAAGACTGCCTATGATTTAGTTAGGATAAGAAACTCCATTTTGTATATTTCACTGACACTTCCCTATCAATTTGGCATCAGTGTATAGATCAAGGGGGTTCGATCGATCCCTAAACACCCTCTCCCTCCTACCATAAAGAGGACGAGCAAGTAAAATCAGCATCATGGCAAATTAGTTGTCTTTTCCCTTTGCTAACTCTGGTTTTGAGATGAAAAATGTCACTTGCAGTTGCTTCCAAGCACTCGCAGATTTCAGTAGAAAATCTGCGAGATCACAGCCCCTGAAAAACCTGCGATGCCTTCATGAAACACCACATTTCACTTGCAACCTCACTGCGAGAGCGATTCCTTGCAGATCGCTTTCATGAAACGAGCCCCAATACTGTTCCTGCATGTAACATACAAAATGCAGAGGCATTATGTTGCATTTATCGATGAACTGAAAAGAAGATAAGCCTACCATCATAAAATGGACAAATAATGATAAAAAAAAACCACCGTAATACAATGTAGAAAAGAACTTCCTACCATTTTGGTTTCGTTGTGGTAAATACGGACTAAAATAAGGAAATAACGGCAATTGAACCATATTTAAGTTTGTTGTAGTAAATCTTTTTTTTTTTTTTAACCTGAACTAAAAGCAGTTGTAAGTAAATATCCTAAACATTTACAAATTACTGACCTGAAAAAATGATCACATTGTGCCCTTTTTTGCAGATTTTGCGAGGACTTTTTTTCTGAGGTGACATGATTATGCACAGTAGAAATCGTGTGCTTGAAAGGGTAGTGTTTGTTGTTTGTCTGTTGTAATCATGTTATTGTTTGGATCCAAAGACTTCCTAATTTGGTGCGTACAGGCGTTTCCAGTTGCTGTAGCAGAAAAGGCACTGCGGCCATAATTGCTGTTCATAGACATATATTTTAATTGGGCATTGCAGCAACTGAGAAGGGGAGCCATGGGAATTGCCATTGTTAATTTGGAGCCTTGCAGTAGCACGGTAGCGTTTCTTGAAGCTAAAGCTGCAACATGTATGCAAAAGCCACACACAAAGGAAACAAGGGCTATGGGTCACCATCACTCTTTATTAGCATTTGGCGTAATTAAAGATCTTTTCATTAAAACAAAATCATTACTTATCAAACGCAACTGCTCTGCAATATGTTAAACACAGTTTAAATGCTCATAAAGCTCAAATAAAAACAGCAGTTGTATTTATTTGGGAAGTAGGAATAATTTGGGACTAACGGGTTAGCAGAAATATCATATAAACCGACACCTACCAGAGACAGTGGGTGCTTTCACAATTTGAATGCTCCTCACCACCTCTCCTAGTGATTCAAACAAATGATATCCCATTTTAGTCACCATACATACTGTACCTCAGCTATTAATAAACTGATGATACAAAATAAGTCCATAATAGCCTTTTATACAGTAACTTTACCAAGTAAATACAGTTTACTGAAGGAATTCCAATTCCAAAGCCTGGTTAATGCTTTTGCCGCATCTAAATGCTGTGCTTTAAGAATAGTCAACTCAGAATGACTGCGTGGTTTAAGGCTTTCCGTATCAAAGGGCCATATAGACACAGCCATAATGACTGATCCAAGACGTCTCAGCTGTTGTTCACACTTTCCATATGGTTAAAGATGGTTTCTTGCCACTTGGGAAGAACATTGCTTGCTGTTTATCCTCTCAACCAACCAAAATTTCAGCTCTTTGGGCATCTCTATATTCCTAAGGGTCAGTTTTATAAGTTATATTAAGGGTGGGTATTATAAGTCTGGTTGTAGCATTTTTCTTTGATTATATCTTCAAAATCTAATTTATAGGGGTGGGCAACAACATGAAAATTGTATATCGATATTGTTCATGGATTTCAATATTGATATTGATAATATCGCTGTCTCCCAAAACACAGAAAAATCTAATAACACAATTGTAATATCAAACATATTGTAGCGTGCACGGGGAAGGCAGCAGCAGGACTGGTAGGTGATGTAATACAGAGACATAAGCCTGACATACGCTTCTTGCAAAGGAGCCGGCTCTTGTACAGCGGTATCAGCACTATGCTTTAGTGCGAGAGGTTCCCAGGTTCGCGCCCGCCCTCCGTCTGTGTATGGATTACCTTGCCCTGTGTGATGTGCCTGCCTGCGGGAACTGAGATTGCTACAATATATACATATATAGACGTTAACAGATATTTACATATGAAACAATAACTTCCTTTAATTTAGTGGTGCTTTGCTTCACAGTATCCACGGAGAAAGACAAGGTATTGTTATATTGTTTTACTATTCCATCATCAGCCACCTCAAAACCAAAATACTTCTATACTTCACTGTGCACAGACTTTCTAGCCAATCTGGAAGTAATTGAATCTTCAGCTGCTCTGCATGTAAATGCTGCCACACGACACCTCTAAAAGTATTAAGTACATTGTCCTGCTGAATTTTGCATTATTTTGAGATGTGTTTTGATGTTTTAAAAGTACATCTCATTTATAATACCAAAAGTTCACATTTTAAAAATACATTAATAATAGTGTAAGTAACACAGACAAAATGTAATGAAATGCTGACGCATGCGCATATCTCAAAATAATGCAAAACGGATGGCCAGTACTGCTTATTGCAGCATGCAAATAGCGTTTGGTACCTAAACGCCAATCAATGGAATAAAATGGTTAAATAATACTTTAGTGTGTGGTGTTTGCCTGCAAGACTGACCATGATTGGTACGCATAGGGTTTGTTGCATCTTAATATCAAATAAACTTGATTATGCACCGTTTGTGTTTTTAGCAGTATTAGCAATACAAAGTAAATGCACAGATATAATCCAAACTGAGTTCAGTGTGGCCAGTGTCAGCATCGGGACTACACGACTGTCAAACAAATTATTCTGCTGTGTGTAAAAAATAATTAAAATGAATTCCCATGTGGCTGGCAGCGCAAATAAGGCCTATATCTGGTTCAAATAGGCCTTAGTGAGCAGTGTGTAGGTCACGTGACACTGGAAATCATCTGAAGCAAACAGACCACGCTAGCAGCAATTATCCAGAACAAACCACAGCAGTAACTAGTGTCCAGCCGATCAGTGCTCTTGACTGCCCGAATGTACAACAGCAATACAATTGGCCACATTTCCTGTGGGGAGGTTTCATTTCCTGGTTAGTGATCTCACCTGCTCTAGGTGTATGGCTTAGTCCTGACTGCTGGGAATGACAAAGTGTATGGGTTGTGTCCCCTGCACTGCTACACCTGGGCGCTACAATGGTTGAAAATATTTCACAACCATCTGCTTAATTGTGGTAGTGACCACAGAATCAGCTTTCAAACATTTTTTTCACAGTTGTAGATTTGAAACTATCTGAACACAAACTTGTCAATGAACACATTCATAGGCTAAGGACTTGAAACCACGCCAGAATTCAGAAACCAAGATACTGAGTTATCGTATTCCTTCAAATTTAAGACGCAAACCAAATTTCCCACCCTCAATTTAGGGAAGAAAGAAAACATCAAATACAACCTCAACTACGCATATGGAGGCAGTTTGCAGCCGTCTACTATCACACGGAGCATTACTGTTATGTGCTGCTTCTCATTTCCAGTCAGGATTACTCACACTTGTATTTCTCCCAATTTGTGAACAGTGGTGTTGCTTGGCATGTCAAAAAATACGGGAGTCCTATCAGCATTCAAGTCTGTCCAAGCTGGTACTGTTTGATAGAAATGCTGAAATTGTAAAAGCTTCTCATTGATTTTCTCAAGCTAATGAGGCTTCTTTTCTCTGCAGTAAGTCACATTGCTATTTGTGTACTCAGGTAGTCACGTCTTTTAATACACGCATCACTATTGTACTCGAATTTAAAAAACAGGCTACTTTTGAGAAGCAAAGAATTGTTCAAAAAGTGAGTCTTAAATTCGAAGGAATACGGTAGTATGGTCTTACTTATTTGAATAGGAGCCCAAACTATATGTCCAAGGCAAGATTCTAAAACATTTCCCGCCAAATGTCCAGCTAAAATTGACCTTTAGAAAAACTAGGCCAGTTTATTCCAGAATCACAAGAATAGTCATGAGTCTCTGACGATAAGGAAATGGGAAAATAGTTTTACTTTACCTTTGCCAAATGGGAATTGATCCATTTTGTGAAAGTTCTTTTCTGCACTGCCTCCTGTTCATCTATAATAAAAAAAAAATGTAAAAAAAAAACAGCCAGGGTAAGACATTGTTTTAGGACACCCAAAGGATTACATCTTGTTTTGTCAAAACAAAGTAGATCAAGTGAAAAAAAAAAAAAAAAAAAAAGTGGACCTCTCAGAACTACAATTCCCATCATCCTCCTGCTCACATATGTAACTGAGATGAATTTACCAGCGAGCAGGAGGAGGATGATGGGAAAAGTAGTACTGAGAGGTCCATACGGGTACATGGGAAGCCATCTTGAGGCAGGAAATGCAATTTAAAAGTTTAAAAAAGTGGTCAAAATGTAAAAAAAAATAAAAATTTAACAATACACACACTATGTAAACAGTTGTAGCAACACATGGGGAACATGTAACACAATAAAATAAAAAGGTCCTTATGTGCCCTTTAAAATACACTATTTGTATCACAACAGACAACATTGATCTAGATCCGATCAAGAAAATTATCTTGACCCAATGGAAGACAACATTGCTAGATTCGGTATATTTCTTTCCTTGTTTCCATAAAACATGTAAGCCACGACATCATTGGTCACTATTAGGTTTCTCTTCATCAGTTCCAATAACACTTTTTCGCTTTTATGTTTACTAGGAAACCCCTATTAAATGCTATTAATGAGTGATTTAATATGATCATAAATCTTACTAAGTCTTACAGACGCCTCAACCAATCGGGTTCTGTGTAGAACTGTCATCATGCTACCACAGTTGCCCTTGAAAGATGACAAGCATACAGATTCTTAAAACTCTCACTGGAACAGTGACTTAGTTTGAAGCAATATTTGAAAAATGTTTCCAAAAACAAAACCTTTTTTAAAAGAAAATCACACTTAGCATTAATATTCTTCCCAGTGGACATTACCTGCTAGAGGAGTGACCTTGAGGGTCTTTTCAATTATCTCAATAGCAGCAGATCTTAATTGCGCCGTCCCAAACTCAATAAATCAACCCTGGTGTAAAACACTTTCAGGATATACTGAGTTAAATAATGGCAGAACTGTGCTTAGTTCACTGCTGTTTAAATTATAAAAAGACCCACTTTTATTCTATGCATATTCCATGAAAATCCTGAACCTGATAGTAAAGAGCTATGCGGTGACTCAATACTGGTGAACCATTAAAGCAATACATGAAACACAAGAATGGATAATCTAGCCCTACTGTACATGCAGATCACATCTCTCCACACTGTTAAACTAACGCGTGTGACTTTGAGCTGAGACCATCCACCGATAATCACTCGGCACAAGGAAGAAACAGCTTCACTTGTAAAAAAAAATATATATATATATATAACAATAATAATTAAATAAAGCTGATGAGCTAGTGACCATTTTTTCCACAAATGAAATATGTTTACTATAAATCAAGAAAGCTACAGCATTAGTGTAACGCTGGAACAGAAAAAAAAAAGCAGCAGAACCTGTTTAGTTTACATATACAGTTATTATGACAGAAAACTATGGCACTGTAGTGTATAGAGTATACTGTAAATACGATGTACCGTATGATACGCTATTAAGACTCTTCAGTTTTCAATGCTTGCACAAATCCCAAGGGGGCTCTGATGTCCTGTAGTGTTCTACTTACCACGCAAATACTGAAAAAATCCTGTCACCAAATTAAGAGAAGAAACCTTTTTGCTAGTAATTTCCTTATAGTGAGCCATTATGTCAGATGTGTTGTTCTGCAGCAGGTCAGCCCTTCATGTGTGTTTTTCTCCAGACAGGAGAGAGATAGCCATTGAACATCCTTTATTTTTCTTCAGAATATGAACTGTTAATGTCCTTCCCAGTAAGAGCAACAGCAGTTGATGCCTCCACTGTCTTCCTTTCCAGCGAAATAAGATTCACACGTATCGGTCGAGAGATTTTTATTATCCTTTCCAAACGTTAGATTTTATTTTTTTCCATCCTGCAAAAGAGAGCCAGCTTTGCTTTGTGGAACAGCCCTGCTGTTCTGGCTACCAGCATCCCTCTTAGCAGGAGAAATAATATATTTCCCAAAGCCCAGCCAATCAGCAATGTGGAATTCTGTGATGTCAGAGCCCCATTTGTTGTGAGTGGGGACAGCCCAAGGCAGTGCAGTCTCTGATATCCAAGTAGGCAGTTAGAGAAGGCTTGTGAAAGGACATCTACATTTCCAATAACAAGCTCATTCTTTTCATTTATGCAAGTAGTCAGAGGCCTGACAACAGTATTTAATCCAACTGCATTACTGTATCGGGCAACTGTAAATTTTGAAAGATTTATTTTCTATATTCAGTTTTTACTTATCTATTTTTTTATACAATGTGCCTCCTTTTGCTGCCATGTAGCGGCTGATATTTCTTTACTGCTGTAACCAAGAGGGATAATGAATTTGACTAACCATTTTTAATGAGCTTATGTTACTATTTTTTTCCCTTTATTCAACACAGATTATATCTAATAATAGCTCAGCAGAGAAGCGTAGCTTTGTTTTTATTTTATTTTCCACCATATTTTACTGTTACATTTTATTATATAGCAAAATGACCACTTGCAATAACAGGCCCATTCATTCAACCAGAATAGCACGTATTCAATGTGAAACGTCTGCAGGGTTTTTAAATAGTTTTGAAGGTACACATGGTCATTCCTTAATGATTACCTCTTCTAATTACTTCAGAAATGATGGAAGTCTGATGCAAAGCCATCCCTTTGGTTCCTTAGTTAACCTGTGCAGTCACGGATGTGTAAACACCTGTAAACTACCCGGGGACGCTACAGTATCAACCCTCCACCCAATTCAGAACTGGCTTGCCATAGGGAGATACAACTTCTATATATCATTGAACACATGTCTGAGGCTCCACTTGCATAAAAAATGACTTTGAGACCGGGATTCTGCAGGATGGACTTTGCAATCAGGATCTTTCTGGTTGTGCTGAGTTGCCGATCTTGGCTATTGGGTTGGAAAATCGGTTCCGGCTAGAACACCCCTACTTTTTAAGCACTCTGTGAGTCCAGAAGGATTCAAAGGCTGGGCCCTTGTCTCCAGGAAGCGTGGTAACATGTTGCTGTTTTCAGATCTTTACTGATTGGTAAGTGGGTTGCAGCACAATAGAAATTGGACATTTCAAATTGGATGGATAGCCCATATATATATGGAGTATATAATGTACACAATCCATGCATATGTTCGGACCCCAATCCGAAATACGACCCATCTAGAGCGGGTCGACCCCATCATGTTGAGGTTAATAAAATTTTTAGCACCTCAGAATCTTTTCTTGTTTGGAGTGGGGTTGTCTTGCGAATGACCCCATCGCGCTGTAGAAAATTCACTTATCCCGAACCGAAGATCAGAAGAAGATCAGCCGAAAACACAACCTAAATCAAGCAATGAGCAGCAACGTCACAGTGCGCGTCGGCCTTCCGATTAAAGCTACAGTACAGTGCGCAGTACATAAACACAACAGAATAAAATAACACTTTAAATAGCAACCTAAATATTCTACATTTGTTTAATTCTAACAAATAATAACATTAATAAAATAATCTGAAAAGTGCAACTGGTCCAGAATGCTGCTGCTGCAAGAATACTGACAAGCACAAAACAAACTGAACATATTACATCTGTCTCAGAAACTTTGCAGTGGATACCTTTCAAATATCGGGTTACTTTTAAGATTCTTCTCCTGACCTTCAAGGCTTTCTGGGGAACCGGCCCTAATTATTTATCGGACTTGCGGACTGCTGGCTGTTCCCTTGACCAGGTGTGTCACTTGAGGAGGTCGGAGTTTCTCCACTAGTGCTCCTAAACTCCAGAACTCATTGCCTCTAGTTGTGAGAGGCTCTCATTATCTTGAGAAATGTAAAGCACTGCTAAAAACACATTTGCTTTTCCTAACTTTTGGTAAAAAGGAGATTGTTTTATGTAAATTGTTTTGTAATGTTTGTAACCATATTTTTATTTTAATTTTGTCCTGTAAAGTGCTTTGGGATGAAAGGCGCTATATAAAAATGCATTGATTGATTGATTGATTGACTGAAATATTGTAACCTGGCCACAACAATAGAAAATACATTCCAACAGTACGCTAATTTGAAATATTCTCAGAGTATGCTTGTGAAAGGGTAGCTAGAATCCTTTCTCTGAAAAGCTCACTTCCCACCTGCTTTGGGGGCTATTTCAGGTTAGGGTCCTAACACACAGCAGAGCAGTGCTTTCTACAGAAATAATTAAGAAAGATCCCAAGGGACTTGGACTGGGTCATGCTTTCTATCTGACAGAACAACACTGCAATAAATAATCTACCACTAAAGAATGCTTTATTTCCCGGCAGAGACTTTTTTATACAAATGACTTCTTACTCTTGCCTTATAAAATGGAAACTCACAATTTTAAAAGATCCCATCAGTTTTGCTGCTTTTGAAAATAATTCTGAAAAGAATTCTCTTTATTGCATCCCAGAAGATTAAAAAAAAAAAAAATGTCTATCTAACTTTTGGCAAAAATTAATCTGTACCTTAGGTAATATATGCAGTTAAAATGAAAAGTTGGAGAGAACATAAGCAGGTCAGCTTTGTTGTTTGACACCTTTTTTTTAAATGCTGTAGAATGTAGATATTCAAAAAGTGCAGTGACTGAATACATACCACCAGACCTGACATTTAAACTGAGCAAAGAGAGCCGGATGGAGAGTGAGAGCTGAGTTTAATGAAGAGTTAAACAGGCATTTGGTCATTACCTGTCAAGTTTTCTAATTCATGGCCCGTCTGTCAAAAACAACATCCTCTTTAAAGCACCCCTTTTTACATCCACTTCAATACAGCAATATTTAGCAGCAACAGACCTCCTTGTTGCTGGAAATGTCAACTCTGAATCAGCTTTTTGTTTCTTTCTCCTTGACATCATTCAGCAACAATGCCAGTCACTGAAGAGGCAGCACTCTATAAACTGCTCACACATCCTGTGCTGAGGAGGTTGTGAGGTTAGTGGCCTATTGCTGTAAGAGCTCCTTACACTTTATCATGTTCGAATTAACAGTACACTTTTAAGTGTGCCTGCTATCAAAGTCCAATCAAAGTTTGATTATTAGCACACACAAAAACATTTTTTGTTATTAATTTAAGTTAATTTAAATAATACTGTAACATTTGTAGAGTGATGATATTATCCAAAATCTAGTGAAAAACTGATTTGCATTGAAACGAGAGCATGAGACTGGAGTGGATTTAGACAGACACACATTATGTACTGTACCTGAGGTTTTTCCATTATTACAAACAAAAATGTTGCCAACACACTCAGCGACTGCCTTGTATCACACCTCAAAGGCTAGGCTAACTCGACAGCAAACTGAGGTGTGCACAGCATTTCACTATCTGGTGGTACTGGGTTTATCTGATCAGGTAAAATCACAATCTACAAAACTGCAACATTTGACCAACAGTGGCACTGTGTGCAATGCATTCAATCAGCCAGCAGTTTGGCTCACCACTGCCATGATGCCTAGAATAGCTTGCACTTACTGTATAAAACCAGCATCAGGAAACAAGTTGTCAGCTTTAGAAGTGTGTTAACGTGGGATGCTGAACTGCCTTTATTCTCCCGTGGAGAGTACCAAACTGCCAACACATTCTGGGAAAGTCAAGCACCATTGAGAGTGAGAACATTATAAATAATCTCAATAAGAGATCAAGTGTAGCAATAGAGTGTAGTTTACTAAAGCATTATGAATGAAGCACCGAAAGATGGTATAGTGTATAATGAGCTGGATGCAAAAGTCAGGAATAAGCCCTGGAGAAAAGTTTTTTTTTTGTTAAACCTCTGCTCTAATTTCTATGGCGATGAAGTTCCACAGTGTTTAATCATATAACCTGAAGCCCCACTTTTGTGAACCCGTCAGCAGGGACAGTAAGAAGAATAGCCCCAGCAAATGTAACTGAACAACCAGGTCATCTTTATAAAGAAATGGAAGGAGAAACACAAAGCACTGCAACTTAAGACAGCCTTTTCTTCATTGCCTATTCATGCAGTTACAAGTTTGCCAAACAATAAAGGAGTCCTGGCAGGTACACAACGCAACAGAGCAAGAGCTAAACAGTGACATCTAGTGGTAAATGTGCAGAACACACTAATACACAGAAAAGACTAGGGAAGTACTAGATGACAGGAGAACACGCCTAGGTAAAATGAGCTATAAAAAAATATATTGTAACACATTTAAATGCAAAGATCTTTTAAAATGTTTTTAAAACCTACCCTTTTTATTCTATGAACTTATCTAAATAAAAGTCTAAATATTTTAAATCAATAACTAATATTAATTCTGCATCACAGAAATGCGTTACTTTTCAAAAAACATTATTTGAGATGATTCCACAGACAGTGCTATCAAACTACAGCTTCAAATGGGAAACATGAATAACATGTTTCATTTTATATATTATTTGCACCATCTATATCATTCATTCAAATGAAGGCAAAATCTCTTCAATTCTTAGACATTGCAGTACCAGAATCATTTACCTTTTGTCTTATCAAAAGAACCACACTTCCACTTCAGCATGTTGCCTCCTATTCTTACACCTTCATCAAGATCTCTGCCCAACAACTGTTCTAATTAATGCAGCGCCTAAAGCAAACAAGGAAACCTGCAGCCAAATCTCCTTTTCTTCAATCATCTCTATAGCAACTCATCTCTGTGCCTGCAGTCCTGTTATGTGTAGTATTTTTCTCTCTCACCCCCCACCCCCCACCTCAAATCCAACAGCATGGCATCCAAGATCAGTGATGGCAACAAGAAATATCTTTATACCAGCACACACAGTGCAACAGTTAGCTCTCTCAGCACCACATTCCTGTGCCTCATGACTAATAATCCTGTGTGAAGCATTAACATGTAAAAAATGTGTCTATATATATATATATATATATATATATATATATATATATATATATATATATATATATATATATATATATATATATATCTTTACACACACACACAGTACCAGTCAAAAGTTTGAGTACACCTGCTTGAAACCAGGTTTTTCATGATTATCTATGCTTTTAACTGTATAAACTTGTCTATAAACACTTAATATTTCATTATATGATACGTGTACTTATATAAGCTGATAATCATAAGTGAACTGCATTCAAAAATCTAATTTTTAAATGAAAATGTAAATCTTGTCAATTTCAATTAAATGGTCACCCAAAGCAAGGGGATTTCAGTCTGAAGCCCAAGTCAGTTAAAAGTCTGAAATGTGTATAACACCGTGTTAGAACACTGACCTAAGTATAAAAGTGTCTTTGTTAGATGTTCTCTGAGTTACCTAGCATGTTACCTAATTAACCTTTTGTCAACAATTATTGTTAACAGGTGAGGGTCCATGATTACTATAAATACTGGTAGCATAGGCACAAGTTTGTCATTCCTGAATGTATGGGAGCAGAAAATGGCAAAATACGCTCAGTTAAGCAAATAAAAAAGTCTATAATTACTTTAAGAAATAAAGGTCAATCTTTAAGACAAATCGCAAGAACTTTGCAAGTGTCTGTAACTGTTGTTGCCAAGACCATCAAACAATTTGAAGAAACTGGCACTCATGAGGACCGAACAAGGTCAGGCAGACCAAGGTTGACCTCGGAATCAGAGAACAAGTACATTTGAGTCACAAGTCTGTGAAACCGGCGATTAACTGCCCCCGAAACACAAGCTCAGCTAAATGCTACTAGAAGTACAGATGTTTCAACATCAACTGTTCAGAGGAGATTGTATGAAGCTGGCCTAACTGGAAGAATTGCTGCAAAGAAACCATTGTTAAGAGTGTAGAATAAAAAGAAGAGACTTGCCTGGGCCAAAAAACACAGAAACTGGACGTTTGAGGAGTGGAAGTCGGTCTTATGGACCGATAAGTCAAAATCTGAAATATTTGGGTCCAACCAGCAAGTATTTGTAAAACGCAGAGAAGGTGAGCGCATGAGTTTCTGCATGTGTGGTTCCCACTCTCAAGCATGGAGGAGGCAGTTTCATGGTCTCGGGTTGCTTTTCTGGTGACAGAGTTGGTGATCTTTACCAAGTCCATGGCAAGTTCAACCAGCATGGCTATCATAGCATACTTCAGAGGCATGCCACTGCATCAGGATTATGGCTAGGTGGGCAGTCCTTCATTCTTCAGCAAGATATTGACCCAAAACACACCTCAAAGTTGTGCAAGAACTATCTGGCGAAGAAGGAAAGTGAAGGACAACTCAGTCTAATGACCTGGTCTGCCCAGTCTCCAGACCTCAATCCCATAGAATCTGTATGGGATGAACTCAACAGAAGAGTTAAAGCAAAGCTACCCACAAGTGCCCTACATCTCTGGGAATTGCTGCAGAAGAGCAGGGAAGACATGTTGGGTGATTTCCTGCTGAAACTTGTAAACTGAATGCCTCGTGTTTGTGAGGCTGTTATTAAGGCAAAGGGTGGCTATTTTGAAGAATCCAAGATTTAGAGACAATTTTCAATTTTCTTGAACATTGCTTTGATACTCCTTATGTTTTGTTTTGTATATTGTAACATGTTTTTTTCATTTTCAAGTATTTATAGAAATGTATATGACGTAAAACATTGTCAATAATGAAAAAAACCTAGTTTTCAGCAAGTGTACTCAAACTTTTGACTGGTATTGTGTATGTGTGTGTGTGTGTGTGTGTGTGTGTGTATATATATATATGTATATATAGTATAACATAGTATAGTATAACATCATAAATAACAACATATTAAATAACCACCAAAAATAATTTTCTTCATCATTAAACTAGCAAACTTGTTGAAGGCATATGACAAAATGTACATATCTCTGCCAGAATCACTTTCTTGTTTCATCGCTGTAAGCATAACACTGTTAAGAGACCGTTACAAGAAGGCATTGCAAGCTGTTCAGTGTTGTTGTTTCTGTTCTGGTTGCCATGGTTCTTGTGTTCCTGTATTGCTGCATCCTGTGTGTGTAAACTGTGAAGTTGGCAGAGCGGTGGTCTCTGGCTGGTGCGAGAGAGCGTCCAACATAAACTATTACTGGAACCAAGAACCAAGCGTGTCTGTTTTCTTCCTCCTGCCTAAAATGCTACAGTATATCTATTGGTTACAGATAAAAGCCAGCTAAAATGGTTACTTAATACAGGTTTGAGTCCATTGTTGGGTAAGAGAATTGTGGTTACTGGTAGCATTAGACAGGTGGTCTCTTAATACAGTTAAATAAAAGCACATATATAATTGGTAGGAATTTAAAGTGCTCACTTAGAACAGGTGGTCGCTAAATAAAGGTGGCCATATGAGCAGGTTTGACATATATATATATATATATATATATATATATATATATATATATATATATATATATATATATATATATATATATTTAGTCACTGACGTGGTTCATTTCGCTGACTCAGGTTCATTTTGCCGTTTTAAAATACAGCCCAAACACAGCAAAGTGATTTCAAAGCGCTGATGAACTAATTTTAATAAACAAGGAATCAAAACAGAAATAAACAAAACAAACACCTAGCTCTAATCAAGCACTAACTACAGACAAACGGGCACACTAAACTATTACTGGACAGCTAGGCTGTTTACCAGCTAACACAACAAATCATAAAGTTTCGCACATATCATAAAAGGTTTTACACCGTACCTTTGACTATTACAACATTCAGTCGGGCTCTTCACACAGCAGCCCCAAGTAGACTGACTGCCTTCTTTAAATATATATATATATATATATAAAATATGTGGATGAAGGCTATATTTGCATCTTGAGCAATTAAAAAAAAAGGCATAATAGCACAGTAGTGACGTCAAAAAATTCCTCTAGAGGAAAATATGCTTGAACTTTGACCCATTCATCGAGACCTCGAGACCATCACTTTCAATTCAAACACAAAATGTCTCGTTTTCAATAACTCGACAAAACCCACCGTACAGAAAGAGGTGAAATTCTCAACAAAAAAGTGCAGGTATTCATATGCACAGCTGGGTGTAAACATTTTAAAAATTGAGACAATCTGAGCGCAAATGAACAAATACTTTAAAAATGTATACATATTGATACACAATACATTTATAAATACAAAATAAGCCTTACAAAATAACTGATCAATTATAACCAATTCACCATAAACAAAGAAGCTGAAAATACTGAAAGCTTTGCACCCTTTGCTTGTATCACTCAGTCACGTACAGTAATATAACACTTACGTTAAACCTTATTTAAGAAATACTGTACTATAACACTTACAGTGTCTATAGGAAGTATTCACCCCCCTTGGACGTTTTCACAGTTTGTTGTGTTACAACCTGAAATCTTGATGAATTTAAATGGGATTTTTTTTTCCTTTGATTTATACAACCTACTCAACACTTTGAAGAGGCGAGAGAATTTATATTGTGAAACAACAGTTAATGAAAAATAAAAAAAAACTGAAATATCTTGGTTAGATAAGTATTCACCCCCCTGAATAAATACTTGGTAGAACCACCTTTGGCACAATTACAGCTGTGAGTCTTTTGGGGTAAGTCTCTACCAGGTTTGCACATCTGGATTGTGCAATTTTCGCCCATTCTTCTTGGCAAAATTGTTCAAGCTCTGTCAAGTTGGACGGAGATCATTGGTGGACAGCAATCTTCAAGTCTGCCACAGATTCTCAATTGGATTCAAGTTGGGGCTTTGACTGGGCCACTCTAGGACATTCATTTTCTTGTTTTTAAGCCACTCCAGTGTTGCTTTGGCTGTGTGCACTGTCCTGCTAAAAGGTGAATCTCGATTCTAGTGTTAGGTCTTTTGCAGACTGAAGCAAGTTGTCCTCAAGGATTTGCCTGTATTTAGCTCCATCCATTTTGCCCTCTATCCTGACAAGCTTCCCAGTCCCTGCCAATGAAAAGCATCTCCATAGAATGATGCTGTCACCAGCATGCTTCACAGTAGGGATGCTGCTACCTGGGTGATGTGCTGTATTGGCTTTGTGCAGGACATACCGCTTTGCATTTAGCCAAATAGTTCAATTTTTGTTTCATATGACCACAGAATCTTTTGCCAAACCTTTTCAGAGTATCCCATATACCTTTTTGCAAATTCCAAGAATTCCATTTTACATGGGCTTTTTTCAGAAATGGCTTCCTTTCGACGCTCGTTCAGGCCAGCGTTAATAAGCACCTCCGGTTTTAACAGAAGTTCCGAGACAGTTCAACGGCCTGTCAAAATCTAGTAACCCACTGCTGTCGTCTAGAAAGTTCAGACGGTGATAAAGAGTTTTACCTACAGTTCAAAACCGCTACCCCCCAAAATACCGAAACATTGACCCGGTGAGCCCAATCCTGTACATTAAAAGACAAAAATTCCGTGAGGTCACTAACGGAAACGCGAAACACGTGACCGGACGGATTTTCCACTAAGAGCAAGATCACAATCCAGAAGCACGTCTTCGACTTCTGTTCAACAGGAGTTAGCCATTCTTCCATTCAGGCCAGATTTGTGGAGCACCTCAGGTATTGCTGACACATGGACAGTTTCTCCCATCTCAAAATAAAGAAAAAACACCTCACTATTTTGGTTTTCGTTTATTATAGTCCTCATAACAGAAAACTCTACGATCAACAAAACAAAACATTGATCACTGCTTAACATGTACCTTGCAAGTTGGGCCAGTGTTTGAAAAAGCGTGTCCCACACTTCATGGTGTACTCTGACCAGAATATTTGAAGCAAATTTGTGATACTGTTTTCATGTCTGGTGCAAGGCAAAAAGCGTTATGATACATATTTCTAATATTTATCAACTATGTAATTTATGGGGAATACGGAAGAAGATTTTTGCCTTCAAATTCATGTGCAGCAATGTTCGTTTTGAATATTTCAGACAGTTTCCTGCTAAAAAAATAATAATTACTCCATGCCACTGTTTTCACGTTGCAAATGCTAAGGTATTATCTCGTTTATTAACGAATGAGCGCTGACACAAAGACAAATAGGCAGAGATTTGCCAAAATGAAATCTGATCAGAATGAAAGCTGACGGTAATGGTGGCCAATAGCATCTGATAGAAACGGAAGCAGTGTGAGGAAACAGAACGCAAGCAGCTAGTGGACTGTGTGAGTGGATCGAATGCACCCGTGTTGGATGAAAAGTAGATTATATAAGTTCCGGTACCCAGTACCGGTGAGTACCAGCAGAATTTCATCCCTAGTGCACACTACGATTTCTGTACTTCCCAGGAAAACTGCAGAAAACATTCCTGCTTTTTTAGTCAGTAAACTGCTGACATGTTCAAAATACCAATGACTTTTCTTCTCTGCTATAAGTAGAAAGGGTTGATCAGGTGGATTACTTTTAAAAATTGCCACAGCAGCGTGTAGGTAATGGCTGGGATACAACCCGGACTAGAAACTTACTTATTATAAGAAAGTGTAAATGTGTGTGTGTGTGTGGGGGGGGGGGGGGCTACTCTGACTACCTTTACAGGACTGAGTATATGGGAAATCTAGGGTATTTTCACAGCTATCCCAATCGTTTTAGCACAACTCAAAAATATTTTTCTGAACACACATATTAAAACCCACCTTTTAAGGTGCGTGTCCTATTACCTGCTTTACTAATGTGAAGTATACAACTTCAAATAATCACCACTACTAATACTATCCCTGTACATCTACTGTTTTTTTTGTTTTTTTTAAGGACCCTGTGTGAACTGTATAAGCTGGTAGTTCAAAGCGAAATACCACATGTCACGACTTCACTTGTAACAGGCGACCTGGGAACAAAAATGTGTCCTCTTTAACTTAACACACTGCTGTGAGTCTGCAGGAGCAATGCGAATAGGGTTGCTACCTGTCCGGGTTTGACTGGACAGTCCAGGAATTGGCATCTGTGTCCAGGTGGCAGGAATGGACGCCCAACCTGGACGCCCAATGCCACAGTGAAAATCATAAGAAACACCAACCTTCCTATATTTTCTTTGACATACATTAGTTGCTTAAATTATTTCCACTGTCTTATTAGAGATGCACTGTTTAGTGCTGATCTGTACTTTCTACTTCGTCAATGAACACATCGACATGAGGGGTTGCATTCACATGACCACAGCAGACTGCCCCGCCATACTGGTGGCCAAAACAACCATAGCGGCTAACGCAAAAACGGTATCTTCTACAGCAAACTGCTATGTATTTGCAACCACCCACAGAGCACACTTCTTACCTCCAGTCAGAGGAATTAGAAAGATATAATTTATGATAAGTGCCAGATACTTGGAATTTGTGACCTCTACTGTGCACCTCCGGTGAGCGAGCAAACTTGATTTGACCAAATTTATTTTTCTTTTTAAGAAAACTTACTAGTACATGTTTCCAGTTAAGAAATACATTTTCAATAGTTTGTTTCATAATACAGTACTAATATGAATTATATACAGTATTTCTATGTTGTTCGTATATAAACGTTTAACATATTTTGTTAAATAGACTCATAATTATTTGGTATAAGAGTATCATAACTTTGTTCAGGGATAAAAAAAAAAAGAGCTTTTGTTCTACGAAGCGTCAGTAACTAGAATCTGTAGACTTCCTGTAAAATCAACGTCATCGAGTGACAGCTAAAGGGTTAAGCTAAGAGTGTACTGAAGGACTATGCTGTACAAAAAAGAGCACAGCATTAACAATATGTAAGGACGTGCATAACGATTTCTGTTCGGTTTTCAAGTACCCTACAATTACAGGTAGATGTATGCAATTTGCAATTGTGCATTTAAATATGTTATAAACGATGATGTTTCTATGATTTCATATTGAAGTTCAGTAAAATAATAAATGTAGCATAATGCATTCTGTTAATGGTAAAGGCATATTTTATGTAAGGACTGGGAATCACCAACCCGCTTAATTGTGTTAAACTGTATTACAGTACACTACAGTTTTAATAGGAACGCTGACTGAGAAATCTGAGAGATGTCCAGGTTTGGTCTGTGGAAAAGGTGGAAACCATAAATGAGAGATACTGTACGTTGGTAGCTGTCCACTCAGATAAATTCAGGCTTCTTTACAGGGATAGAACTTGTTTACGAGGTCCAGAGTGGCCTTTAAGATTTCGGCCTCTTTCACAGTGAAACCGCAAATGGTAACAAAACCAAACAGTTCAATGGGATATCCTGCTGCAAGTGTAATCCAATCTGAAATATGACATAAGAGGAACCAAAGCATTATTAAAGTAATCTGGAGACAGAAGATTAAATAGATTTGTCAGCCATTCTTGTCAACTCTAGAATATGCTGCTGACACATCCAAGGATGCTTGTTAAGGCAGTACCTCCTCACAGTCACACCAGAACACTTGAAAGACAAGGGACTGCCAGTGCCTACATGCTTTCCTGCTAGTTCCAGTATATAATATTAGATGATAGGGGTGCAACAATTCATCGGTGCATCGATTATTGATCATCTGTCCTTAAATTCCCTGAGCTTTGATTACATATTGGGGAATCGGTGCATCAAATTAGAACCCAGTTTGAAGTCTCCTGTTGCCGGTTAGCATTAAAATCTTGAGTGTGTGAGCGTGTGCTTCTTTTAAAGTTAGTACGGTAGATTAGCGTGTTGCTAGGATACACACTTTAGGCCTCTAGATTCACATTGGGCAAGCCAAATCAAAAGTTTTGTTTGTTTGTTTTGTTTTAAATCTATTAAATCTACCGATTACCTTCTTTTGTTTCATAGCATGTTGAGTTTCGATTATATGGCAATAGTATATAAAAAGAAGCTGAATTTAGTACGATAGTTACATTAGTCAGGATTTGTGAGATTAATTCAAATGTTTTGCTTTGCCTTTGGACATAACATGTTAACAGTAATGAATAACCATAGTTCAGATAGAAATGACTTCTGTTAAAATATAGTATTTTTTATTATTATTACAATGTTAAAGGGACATCTGATGCGGGCGCACGGGTATTCTTTTCAGTTGGACTTTGTATTTCTTTTTTTTATAATCAGAAGTGTTCTACTTTGAATGCAAGTCGTGCCTTTTTGTTTAACTACTATGCACAACAGTGTTTTTAGTTATTGGATCTTCTGTTAAAAAAAGAAAAAAAAACGAATGCTTGTTATTTATTTTGAAAAATATAAACATCAGTGCATCGATTACCATTGATAAATGTTTTACGATAATGGAATCTGAAATTAGGGTGCCGATTCCACCACTACTATAAATCCATCATGAAATAAGATATATTTCCTGTCTTTTTAAAAATCTGTTCAAGTCACCCCAGCTTCTAAGAGAAATATCTTAACCAGTATTGTCTTAGCTTGATGACATTTTAAACCTCTAAGGCGTGAACTCACGTGTTTCCTTTTCTTTTTCTTTGAAAGAACATATGTTCTAAACTTCCTTTTATGACTCAAACCAAGAGCTGACAGGCCAATGATGTTATCAGTGTTAGTTTTTGAACAAATCTTTTTATCACAAACAGTGAAAATACTCACAACAAAGATCATATATTTTTCTTATCTTTCTTATTTTTCATAAACATTTTTATTAGAGAGTTTAAATTTTGTACTGTACATTTTATAGTAGTATTCATTCAGCTGATAACTTAGTGTTTTAAGTGATTCTTTTTTAAAGGTAAAACTAATACAGACTTTTAAACTCCCTAACATAATTGGATAATCAGTTCTGCGCTACACACAACTTCTGATAAGCCAGTACCAAAATAGGTACCAGTTAATGCTTTGCACCCAACAAATGGCAACAAGAGGTAATACTAGGCTAATTTTTTTGGTAATTGGGTATGGCACAATACTAAAAATGCATAGAAAATGGAAGTACAAAAATTCAGATTGTTTAGAAAAAAATCTAAAATATGAACATGTAGATAATTCTGTACCTAAGTAACAAAGTGTGTGTGTGTGTGTGTGTGTGTGTGTGTGTGTGTGTGTGTGTGTGTGTGTGTGTGTGTGTGGGGCAGGGGGTTGTTTTGGTGGTAGGGGGCAGGTTACAACGCGCTCACCTACATACACGTCAAATCAGATGAAATAATCAGATACGAGTCACACTCATTTAACCGTCACTGAAGTCAAAATTCAAAATTCAAATCAATGGAAACCAAGTGATCTGCTTTTTTACAATCTAGGTACTCGCCTCTTTTTTTCTCTGAAGCACTTTCAGCTCTTGCTACATACTTTTTTGGTAACCATAGTTGGCTTCCTGCCTGGCATCTTTTGGTAACCATAGTTGGCTTCCTGCCTGGCATCTCATTAATCTCATTAATCAAACTTGGAAAAGTGATCCTATAAAATATGCACATGTCTCCCAGCGCAAACAGCTGATTTTAATTCAGTGTACACTTCAAGCACTTTCAGACAAAGTCTAATTTCCTTCAATATTCTAGGACAGGAGACAATCACATCAAATTTCAAAATAGTTTTGCAATAACTCTGCCAAGGCTTTGGAGAGAAATAAGAATGAGTCCAGCCTACAAATATTTGGGGATGAACACAGAATCCATTTTTTCCATGTTTTTCTCAGGTGTATTCCCATTCACATTTTACCATCCTTGCATATCCCTACTGTATACAACAGACTTTAGAATATTGAAATTTGATAACTGCACATTTCAGGATTATAGGTCAATTCAGACTACTGGGGTTTGGATTAAGAGTCTGTATTGTACCTTCATTGTTGCTTTATTACTAAATTATTCCCACTTGCAGTATCCATTCTACCATTAAATGTGATCTTCTACAGCTTGCAAATGAAGAGACTAAAACATTTATTAAGTTTCTATAGTAATATACACTATATTATGGATGAATAACACCGCAATGGGGCTTTCCAGTGTACACTTTATTTAAAGCCTATACACTGGATAGCATGTTAATGTGTTCAGAAGTCATGTAAAGCAATTGCGATGAGCATGCTTGTTATTATCAAAAGAAAAACCTTTAAAATCCTGTAAACGCCTTAGGAAAGCCCCAGATAAACCTGCATGTGTTTTCAAACTACTGGAACCACATACAGCACTCAGATGGGTTATTTTTAGAAATATGGGGAACATGCTTACCACATACAACTCAATGAAGAGCACTAAACAAATGGTGCAACAATCAATCAGAATTACTGTAACTGTCACAAGCAGAGGGTATTTATATTCTGCAACGATAAGACCCATGTTCTGGTTGTTGAAGCTTCATAGCACGGGGAATCAGTGCAGTGTGTCGTATAGTAACACAATAAAGTTTCTTTTTAAAGATAATACTTTACATCTTACCAATAGATCATCTACTTAGTTTCAGTGGGTGTTAATGATGTCGATATGATCTTTTTAAAATCATATGTTGACAGTGCCAGTGAAAAATGGGAGTGCGAAATGCCTACATGGTAAAGCTGAATGTGCTTGTGGTTGTTCTTTACATCCTGAGAGAAGAACCATGTGTACCACTAGCACAAACTGACAGTGTTGCTAACACCATTCAGTACATACACATACATGGGCAGCGATTACTGGTAAATGCTATGTTATAACATGGCTTCCACGGTAATCATGCATAACATCCCCACTAAAACATAAAGGCATAAATAAATACAAACATGTGTAGTTTGGCAATTTCAATTTAAACCCCAGGGGACTTGATCTACATTAAACAACAACAAAAAAAAACACACACACACAACCGCACACTTCAATTTCACACTTGGACACTTCAATTTTACACTTCGAATTTGCACAGTTAAGAGTCTATTTGAGAAGATGGTGGTCAACTGCTCGATGGGGTTGCTATTAATGTACATTTACACATTTTCAGTACCAATTGCCACCCTTTGACATGACGAATTGATGCTACTAATGCAATAGTAGTGTGGCAGCCTCTACAGTATGTATCAGAAATACAGCACACAGTTGGACTGCCCCTAATTTCACAGTTGATTTCATTCTACAAGTAGCTGGCTTGAAATGGGAAATTATTTGTTTGGTTTGTTCTTATGGCTACAAAAGCCATGCTATCATTGGTCAACTCTTTGTTTAATCACACTGAGCACCAAACTAACTTGCCCAGGCTTGCTTTTCTGTGTAGTATCAGAAAGTATAGTATGGAAACAATTCCTTAAATATGCAAACAAATTACAATGACAGCTTCACTAAAACCCAAAATGCAAGCCCAAATTAGGAGCTAATGACAAATAATTCATTGCATAACAGAGGCAGATTAGTTCACCACATACTGGAGGCTTAATGAAACACCCTCCGCTAGGTCTGTATTTAACAATCTCAGGGTGTGTAATACTGCCGCACATAAAATTTCATTTCAAAACTGCAAAGCAATAATGTTTATTTTGCACAAGGACAGTTTATGTGTTTATAGTATATGGCAGAAACGTAAAAAGGAAAGACCAAAACACTTTGCATATATAACAGCTATAAATAAAGGATGCGTCTATTTTGTTTTTAGCCACTCAGAAGACAGCATTTCTTCAAAACTCAATGTATCCTGTGTTAACTAAAGTGCATAACATTCTAATGCTGGATCTCTTGATTTAGGGATCTAGTCTAATCAAGATTTCTTCAATGCTGTTGTCGTTGGCTGCACATCTATATTAAAATGTAACACAAGGGCAGCATTAATGAGGAAGAAGGTGGTCATTTTGTAAAAGTGCTTCAATCTCACTACTTTACTTAAACCTCCATCCAAAATACCCACTTGTGCAGATCTAGGTACAACTAGATTTCACTGTTTATGAGTAAGGAGCTAGTGAAGGAAGCCACACTTGAGATATATGTTGTTTAGGTCTATAATTACACTATGATGTTGCCCTTTTCCTGTCTCCGGATATTGTTAGTAATTGGAAAGTGGCTCTGTCATCGAAGGTCTGTCTTACTGACCAAGGTAAACTCAGCTTAAACAGCCCATTTCTTCTACTGTAAATCATGGTGGCTCTTGTTAACTAAAGCAGTACTCTCATGGGTCTCAATGGCATACTACAAACCACTAGGACACTGAAAAAATGTATTTTTTCCCAGTAAACTCGTTTCTTTATATCGTAATGTTTCAGGGCAGATGAAAACAGTTACAAAATGTAATGAGAAGGTTTACAGGCAATCACACTGTGTTTCTAACACTAAATATATGAAAGCATGCTGTTTCGAGAATGTTTATTTATTATCCGAAAACTGAGCTGTGAGGCTGAACAGTTTTTTTTTTTTTGTTTGTTTTTTTAAATCTGTGGTGACATACATTTTCAGTCTAATATTTGTAAATGTGAATGTGACATCTATTATTTGAATGTTCATCCTGTGTGGGATCAATGATGGGTAGTGTGTTTCCTTCCTTTATTTTCTAAAGTAATTAGATGGGTATTAGTTACATTTTACATAAACCCTTTTACAAATGAATTACAACTTTGTTAAATCTTATTTACAACAGAAATTTTAACATTTACTTTGTTTTGAACATTAAAAAAATGTGTTGTTCATCCTACCACTTGTAATCATTACACATCATTTCAGTGACCTACAATAAGTGGTGTCGTTTCTTCTACATGGAATTGCTTTCTATCAGCATTTAAAACAATTTCTTGTAACATAATTTCCCCCTAACGTTGTCAAGGTAACATCAACACTACCTCTCAACTGTCACCTGCTTCCTTCCTTATGTGTGGGACATGAAACAGTAAATAATCTAATATGATATCATTGCAGCTTCTTCTAAAATGAAGCTAACAGGAAATGGTGTGCCTTGACAAAAGCAGAACATGCACCAAACGCTCACCGCTAAACTACTGAAAACAAATAAGCAGGTTTGCAACACCCTGGTACTGAAAAAATGGAGGCTGTAACCAGACATTTAATGTGACCCATCTGAATTACACATAGAGCTTAAAATTGTGACTCCTTGCAAAAAAATCCACACAGGAAAAATTATTGTCTTGTTATTATGACCTTACCAGTACTGTAATTCGTTTGCCATTAAAAAAAAAAAAAAAAAGTAGCAGATAACTGTGCTCTTCCTTGCTAGCACATGTACAAGACTCTGCACTGACACTGCAGATTAGTACGTTGCTTGCAGGTTGCAGGCTATAGATGACTGAATCAGAATCAGATAATAGATGTTCACAGATATCGCATTAATAATATATTAGTACTATCCTCCTTACTGCTTCTGAATTCTAAAGAAAAATAAATTGAGACCCAGCTTAGAATATTACTTGGCATATATCAGTGATAACATTTTTAAAGTGCCATTACTCTGTAAATCACAAATGAGTGATGGTCAGTTATGAAATGATGGTCAATGACAATGAGGTGAATTTATAATGGTAATGCTACTGGTAGAACGGTACAATTGTACATATACATATTCTGACATTTCAAAGGCATAAAAAGCTATAAGCAGTATGCTGTTTTCCCTCCAAAAGATTTATATTGCATTACTAGCATATTTAGAAAGACCAGGTTGATGTTACCATAGTACTATCTTGCCCTACACTCATCAGTTGGCTCCCAATGTTGTATGTGTGTATTGATTTACTTATTTTACCATCACCTGGTGTTTGTGATGTAGTTAGATTATGAGCCCAAAATGATTATCAGAATAGATCCTGTTTAGGATTCAATGAAGACTGAAATCTCACAAAAACACACTCATCTGTTTTTTGAGTGGTTTACTGTAAGTGTTTGTTTTGTGTAAACGCTTCAGAAGTGTTGCTACAGTATCTATTGCAGCTGCTTCCTTATTTCTACATTATCGAGTTGACTTAACAGGAATGCAATCAATCTTACAGCATGTATGTTTGCATTAACTTTATGCTGCCCTGAGAGTAATTAAATTGGTTTTGCTTTCTGCAATGCATCCAAAGCTATTTGCGTCAACTCTTTTTGCCAGCAAACATTCAGAAAAAAAAAAACTAATTGCTCGGAGTTTAACCATTCCAACAGCTCTCTTTCAACTCTGCAGTCCAATTGACCACTTCTTCTTCTAGTCAGAGCAACAAAGTTGGGTTTGCTTAACAGTTTAAGTTTCTGGGTTTTTTTTCTTCCTGTTACGTTGCCTTTTTAAACATTTTATCTCTGAACTAATTGAACTTTAAAGCGTTGTTCAACAAAATGTGAAATACCGTAAAACTTCAAATAATCGCCAGGTCTCTAATAAGCACCAGGGCTGCTGGGAAATATGATCAATAGGCCACAAGTCTCTTTTAAACGCTGGGTTATGAATAACAGTATAATGTGTCTCATACTGAATATTCCATCCAATACACGCATATGGCTGTACAGCGAGCTTACCAATTTGAGGCTCAGGATGAATGATGCAAAAACTGACTTTTATTTATTTTAAAAGGTACACGTAATGCATATAGTTTTTTTTATGACATTATTAATTTTAAAACCAGCTGTGAAGCTTTTCTGAGCATGCTGAAAGTAAGTAAAATACAAACTTAACAGGGTTGCTTTTTAGTGCATTTTGTACACGTTTTTTTATTTTTTTGTATTAACAGTATTTCGTGCATTTGAGTCTCGCAGTGAATATTCGTATTTTGCTCCTTTTCCAGTGTTCTTATTTATCAATGTACAAGTTATACAAACGAATCAGTTTTAGTTTAGTGATAAAACTGGTATTTGTATTGATTTTATTGTATTAACACAGTATTTCATGCGGTTTGTCGTTGCTGGTTAATTTTTCATCGATTATCCATGCTTACCAACATACACGTTTAGAGGGTGAGCAATAAATGTAATATATGTTAATAAAGATGGTACTTATTGCTTTTATTAATTTTAAAACCATGTTTGTTTGTTTTTATTGTGCTGCAAGTCTACCTTAATACACGCTTGTGTTCCGATATTTACAGGGCTGTCTTTAGTGGATTTTACTGTTTTGATTATTATTACAATACAAACTCTTATTACCAACTGACACAACCTTTAATGATGCTGCTGGAATGTTGTAATTTACTTGTGCCGTTTTTATAAGATTGTGTGCAGGCAGCTTTTTCATGATTGCATCTGAAGTACTTGCAGATGTTAGTGATCTTACATAATAAATGGCGAGTCTCAAATAGTCGCAGTTCTCCAATAGGCGCTGGGGCTACTGGCAAATATTGTAAAAAAACGCTGGAGCATTTATTTAAAGGTTTACGGTAAACAAGTTAAGTGCTTAAGAGATGCTAACATAAATTATTTGTTTTTTTGGTTCCAGTTTATCAACTCTTCTCACCCAGCTAACCTACTATACGCTGCAAATCTTGGCATATACTGAACCCGCATGGAGTTCGGCCTATCCCACGCCAGTTGATTTTTCGTCCCTAGCCCATGGGAGGACCAAGGCTAATGCAGAGCTATTTGTTTTTAACTGTGAACATTTTTAGACTGTAACCTCTGCCCCTTGAATATCAGAATGCAAATTCCCCCAATACCTTTGAAAGGTTAGATTAGGAGTCCCTGTCAATACTTAGAATTGCACGTCTGCATTTACATGTCTGCTTTATACCCTCCATAAAAAAGTGTAACAGACAGGCCGCCATACTGTCTGTTAGCAATAAAACTCTACAGCTATTTAAGTTCACAGAAAAAAGCCATTGTTTCTCAGAGGAAGAGCAGTTCAAAAGAGTCTACTTTCCATTTTCTATTTAGGACACCAGGAGAAACATCTTTAGATGTAATCTATACACAGGAAGGCATTAGTGAATATTGATAGTCCCAAACTCGGGGCGCTTAATAACCTTTTAAAGTTCTTGAAGTTTCTTCATGCCAAGGCTTTTGTTTTTTTTGGAACAAACTTGGATTCACTTGATATATGTTTAGTCACACATTTACAGTGTTTACTTTATGTTATATATGCAAAATGAATTCCTGAAAAACCATCAGTATAATGCTCAACACCTTTTTGTGCCAGTACCTTACATCTGTACTCTTGAAACTAAAATTAGAAACGATGCATTGTTACAGTGTAATAAACCTTGTGCAATAGCAAATGCTTTTACATTGTTTTCTTTTTCCAGAAGATATAAATGCTGTAAATGTTTCAAATGTATTAAAAGGTAAGTTGGCTAAAGATATGACCCATCGTGGAAGTATGTTGTTCATTGGTGAATTGTTTTTCCAAAACTGTAGTATCTAGGAAAATATTTATAGAAGTGTTGCTCTAATCATGTAGTGTTGTCATTTTAGAAGTACTGTAAAGTAATAATGTGAACCCTCATCTTTGTTATTCAGAGTTATTCAATAAAGTCAGAGGTTAAAACAATTAAAACAAACATAAACTCTCTTTCAAAAGCCCAAGCTTGCAAACATGCTTCTTAACAGTAGCAAGCATCAGGTTAAAGCCTAAAGCCAGTCTCTTAGGAACCAAAGGTAAATATTAAAAGTAACTTTTGAACCAAGTTGTGTTAAGAAACAGAGCATATGATAACTCGAGCCAGTGCTGGCAGCCTGTCACACCTTTGGCTTAGAAAAACATAGCCTGATTAAAGTTACTACACAGGGAAGTGTCCCTAAGTAGAAAGAAGCAGCAGAAAAAAGTTGTTTGTACCATTATGATTGTATTCATGTACACTGTTGTATGTTGTATACCATATAACAGTAAGATTCTAGGCACAGGTTGCAAATTATGTTTTGAATTCAATTGAGCAAACAGGAAAAGTACAGAATGAAAGGTCTGCTTAACATAACATAACTTATAGCAAATTCATTTCTGCCAATACATTTTACTAGATATGGTGAATATTCTTGCAGATTAAATGTGTCATTGTGACAGAAATATAATGAGTTCTGGTTGTAAATCTCCAGCCCAACCTGTGAGGGCGCTAAGTAGTGAAAGGGGAAGTCTTTGGACGGGCTGGCCTGACAGTTCATTTCCAGGATCGGGAGGTTGGTCAGCCTGGAAGAAGGCGAGACTCTGTTGCAGGAATGTATTGACCCAGAAGGTAAACAATGTAGCAGCTGCAGGCAATACGTATTCAATCATTTACCAAGGGGTCATGAGTGATAGCATAAAGGGGACGGAGAATCGTACATCTTTTCCTTCGCTTGGTTTTTGGTAAAAGAGACTGGAAGGACCATGGGAGAAAGCTGTACAAATATTTGTGAGTGTTTTGTTTGTTCGTTCGTGTCTGTTAGTAACTGTCTGTGTTTGTAAATCACCAGATGGCTAACACGTATCCAAAGCTGTTGCCTTCGGCCAGCACGAAAACCAGAACAACACTGCACCACAGTCACTGAAAATAAATTGTTATCACCAGCCACAAGTACTGCACGTACTGGGATTGGTGACCATGGTAAGCATTGTGGGGCATATAACATGAGTTTATTGTTTGGGCTGCAATCCCTGGTTTCTGTTCTCTGGGTTTTACACATTGCCGTGTCGAACCTGAGTTTATTATTTGGTTGCCGGGCCAGGATTACAGAAATAAAGATCCCTTTTCCAAAACGGATTTCATTGTGTGTGATTATTTCTGCACTACATCACCTTTGCACCAGTTTCTAATCAGCAGCCACTTTGCCACAATCATCTTTTGAAGTTATATTATTTTATAAGTTATATTATTATCATTCAGGATATCCATTCCAGGGGACTGTAACTGCATTCCTGACAGCAAAAACATACACACACGCACACAGGCACACACACAGTCCTTGTATGTATTTCAATGCCTCACGCTAATAAGTTGGCTTTCACTTTGAATGAAATCTGGCATGGGTCTCAGTAGACACTGCAGCAGAGGCAGAAGGCATTTCTATCAAGTATTCAGCCCAAGTGCAGTAGCTGCCAGCTTTCTTTCCCATTTTGAAATATATATCTATATATATATATATATATATATATATATAGATACACACACACACACACACACACACACACACACACACACACACACACACAATGGCCTAATTATCAATTAAATTCTTAAAGAAAGAATATAAAAGTCAGGGTAAAACACCAACAATCAGAAGCCCTAATTATAGACTTGAAACCTATTACGATTATACAGTACAATAGACAATACTTTTCAAACAACATCATTGACTGTTATTCTGAGTGGTAAGAACCTTTATCCTTTAAAAAAAAAAACAGTATCTGGAGAATCTAAAGTAAATATGGCATTGAATAAAATTAACATTATCATTTATAAGTTGAAATGGAGGGGAGAAGTACAAACGGGAGTCGAAATTGCCATTAGGCAGCAAATAAATAAACTAGCTGATCGTGGGAATTTTACATTTAAAATATTGTATTTATAATTGAGAACTTTTGATGGAACGAATATATACAAAGGTATAACGCATTTAACCAAATACCCACCATCTCGTCTCGTCTCATTTCTTTTTCACAATCTCTTTTCACCCGCTGATGAGTTGGAGGAAGCATTTTAATATCTTAATAATCTTAAAATAATCTTCGACTCCCAACCAAATTCTTCAGCGCACATTGTGCAAGTGGGCGCGAACTTTCTGCAGCCATGCCCAGGTTTTGTCGTAGGAGTATTTTAAGGCAAGATCATTTTTTAATCAAGATCAAATTTACAAACAGAATCAATCTGAAATCAGTCAGAAAGACAACAGCTTTCCTCGCTTATACTCAAACATGGTCTTCTTTCTTGTGTATTAAGGGAGTTTAAAATGAAGAAGAAAGTTTGAATAAACACAACTGGGCCTCAAACACAGTGGCTTATCACATGAGCCTTAGGGAAATTTAAAGACATGCAATGGCTAGAAAGAAAGTCTGTCCTCAATTAGCTTTTTCAGGATTTCTAGGATCCTACATCTGATATCACTGATACACAGTGGCTGTCATAAAAACCCAAATGCAAAACCAGTTTTGTTCAGTCTCTTCCTTTTCTATTACTGAAGTCCCTACACAATTTTATATATTTTTGTTTACCCTCCTAGTTCTCTAAACAAGAAGAACATTATTATTTATGAATGAGTGAATGTTTGTCAAACAGCTTTTCTGGACTGTCACAGATCAAGTTCTAGATTATAACGCAAGAAGTTTTTGGCTGCATTTCAGTTCCTTGATACAGTAGACTGTGTGTCTTCAGTGGAATAAGACTGGCCAATGTCAGAAGCTGATTTCAAAATCTGCGCTGCAGATCACTGTTGCAATTCAAATGCAGTGCTGCAGCTTGAAAATTGGATCGAAAGTGCCATAAATCTAGGTTGCACTGTATTTAAAAAAAAAACAAAAAAAATAACAATTTCAATAAGCAGAGCAGGCCTGGCCAAATTGACCGCCAGGGGCAGCTAATATCTCAAGGGCAATAAAACCAAGAAAGGATAAAGCTTTGATCCAGGCAGTTCCAAATAATCGCTCATTAACCCTGTAATGCCCAAGCATTTTTTTAAATGTCCAGCAACACATAGTGTACTGTATATATGAAAAAATCTGGCTTATGAGGTTGGATTTACAAAATAATAATATAGAGGGGTGGCTAAGCATTGTATCATTTGATACAGAAATGGGCATTACAGGGTTAATGGAATAGGATATCTTTAATAAACTGCAACATATGAGAGGGTTTTAGATTTACAACATACACAGGAAACAGTGCCAAGATTACACAATGATGGCTGAACAAATGTGTGATCCGGTCTACAATGGGATCTCACAACACTTTTATACGGGTCAACTACACATTAAACTGCATTATTGTGCAATAAAAAAGGCTGCAGAAAGACTTTGGACTGGCTTATAAAATGCAGGTTGCCCTCCAGCCACATAACGTATGGACCCTCACAAACACCCCTTTCGTAAGAGTGATATTCCGCCTTAACAGATCCCTCAGCAAGCCTGGAATAGCAATCCATTAAGGTGTGACTCTGAGAACATATGAAGGTGAATATAATTCAAGCCATTTTTAAAAAAATGCAGCCATTTATGTATCACTTGAAGAACTACCCTAGCATCTTACCTCTGCTGTTGTTTGAAGAGACAGCAACAAGCGTATATCCGACACTAACTACAATAATGCCTTCAGAATAAAATGACCTTTATCCTTCATATAGAGGTAAGTGTGAAATGATTTGATCCAATCAATACATCTCTGTTGTGGTCTGATGATAAAATCGAACAAATGCACTGTTGTGTGCAACACACTATTTTAAAACAATACAGATTAACAGAATATGTTTAATAACAAATAAATTGCTCAGTTGCATCAACCAGCTGTCAAAATGAAACATTTTTTATATTCTAGGGTTATATCTCATTCACTTTATATATATATATTGTATATATATATATGTGTATATATGATGTATATATGTGAAATATATATATATATATATATATATATATATGTGTTATATATACATCAATATATAATATAATAATATATATACTATATCTCGTCGTTTGGTTTTATACCTATGGAACAGAAAGTTCAAGTGCAGATACATTATGTTGTGTACTACTGTGTATATATATATATATATATATATATATATATATATATATATATATATATACACACACACATATATATATACATATATATATATATATATATAATTATATATACCTTGTTTTTTTTTTTTTATGCCTGGTTTCCGTAAAAACATTTTTGTTGGGTTATATAATGGAACAATTTAAATCTTATATTATATATTATATTTAATATAGAGTAAAAATAAATGTACCAACAATAAAATGAATGCAGCTAAACTACATACCTTGCAATTTTTGCATCACATTAGCAATATCCACAGGGGATCTGCCAAAGTTCCTTGCTGTAGCCATGGTCCTTCTGGCCTCTGCAGAATCCTCTCAACAAGCCAAAGGCTGCAACAGACAGGATGAAGTATTTGGACTACTTCCCTGAAGAAGGCATCCTTCCTTCAGTTGCCCCTCTCTCTCTCTCTCTCTCTCAAAAACACACTCTCGTCACAGAGAAGGCAGGGCTTGAGTTACAGCTGCTTGGTACCCAATGAGGGCACAGCTTTTACATTGCTTCTCTGATACCCTGTGCGAATGAACGCTGTCCTTTTATCCCTCAGTGACCTCGACAGCGGCCTAAAAAGGAAAGAGGCAGGCTTTAGTTACTAATTCTGCATAGGTCTCTAGCACCAGGCTCAAAGCTCAGCGTCTGATTAGTCCATTCTTATAAAGAACAGCCACAGCAGCAGTATTTATATATACTGTTTATCTTAGGATGGGAACAACATTAATGATACAGGCCTCCATAGCAGCTGGTACATGTGTTGTTGAAGCAATGAATGAATGCATAGTGTTAAAAAAAAAAAAATGCAGTTTTTTGAGCCAATTAATCCTATTTTCTTCATTTTGTATATTTCAATATTTTGCACTGATTTTTTAAAATATGTCTTTGCAAACCAGTTTAACAAACTCACTGTTTCAGAGAGGAAGAAATTACCTTGGCACAATCCTTGTGATAATTTTCATACTGGCCTTATTACAGAAATTCCACATTGCTCAGGTTTGCTCAGAGAAGATAAAATATGCTGCTGACTTTATTAAATACACCAATATCCATAAGTGCTGAAACAATATTACTTGGTGATTAAGACCACATACAATGAGATTATAAACACATTTAGAGGATATCAAATAAAACCATTACTGCATTTGTGCATGGCCTGTTGGGAGTAAAACAAAAGATTAAGAGCTCTCATACAACATTTTAATTACTTGTTTATATGATACAGTATTAAAATATGTGTAACAATTACTGCTACACCCTTTACTATTCAGATATTTTTGTGTAATATGTTTTATTGAATCACCACAAATTAACTTGGAATCGTTGTATATTGGTTAGCAATAACCTCCAGTGATTTATTCCTGAGCTGACAAATACATTTAATATCCAATTATGAGTAAGTATTTGTCAATGATTTGTTTGAAAGGAATTTTGTTTTATTTACATTGATTTATAACAAAGGTAAAAGCGGAGACAAGAGCAATGAAACGTGACATAATAGATAATATCAAAGTTACAAAGTGGAGTTTGAAGTATGTTTACGTTGCCAACCTGCAGTAAAATTTATGGCATGCACACTTTTTTCTATCAAACAAATACATTCAAATTTGTTCTTAACTACGACTATATAGTATATATATATATATATATATATATATATATATATATATATATATATATATATACACACACACACACACACACACACACACATATATACGCGTATATATATATATATATATATATATCTGATATATATATATATAATATATATGTATATATATATAGTACAACTGGTGCAACGATTAGGATTCTGACATTACATTATTTGTATGTGTTATATACTTTATTTCAATGCATAACTGAAAATACTGTATTGACATCCTCCATAATGCAATAAGGCATTACAAATGGCAAATCCTACAGTGATTTTCCAATGATATAAGAATGTCTATGTTTTAATGCATGTACAAATGCAAACAGCTGTAAGGTTTAAAAATCTATTAATTTTCAAAACGCTACTTTATCGAGCTGCGTGTTGCCCAATTTGCAGAATTCCGAGCGATACAACGGAGTGCCGCTACAACAAAGAAGAAAAAGACACTAAATGAATGGTAGTTTGTGATAAAAACAAATATATAATATTAAACATAGGCAAACACCAGTTAACCACGACTTCTTTTTAAAACGTAATATATTTGAATCTTACCAGCGGAAGCTGCGGATATTAAGAGTTTTCAGAAAGCCTGCAATAGTGTAGAAGGACGCCTCTCTGGTTACTACTGTGTTGCCAATGGAAACACAATCACAGACCGAAATGCACACCCACTCATTGCTCAGGTAACAGTTGTATATTGAATGTTTTGAATCAGAATGTTTCACGCAGCCCTAGTAAAGACATTTGAAGCTTCGTTTGTTTTATCCTATTGTTTGTCAATGTAATTGTGGTATCTTAATATTATTAATAATACCGCTGTCTGAGGCAATGAACATGTATAGTAACTAGTTGATGATGGGTAGCTTGGCTTGGCTTTTTTTTTTTTTTTTTTTTTTTTTACAACTGGGAGGAGTCTGGTGTTTGTGTTTCACTCCTTTTTTAACAACCCTCTGCCAAAATCTAGAGGAAGGCGGAAATGAAAAGACAAGCCTGTTCAAGGGGTGGGATTACTGCCAGTCTGATGCCTAACCTCGCATATTGAGATAGAGTATTTAGCGGTACACAACGCGCCATACTGCCTTTGTTCCCGAGGGAATATGCAAACGATGGGTGCGATGAATCGGACGACAATAAACAATGCAGAAGCATGTTGCAAAATCTCCCTGCTCGCTGTTCTAGTGGATTTGTCTTGCTTGTTTGTTTTTTTTTTTTTTTCTTGCAGCGATCCTTGATTGCTTAGTTTTAGTACAGCTGCACCTATTTACAAAATCTTACAGATTTCCAAAAACAAACAATTGTTGAAGAATTAAAAAAAGTACAGTAAAATAGCACAGCCTTATCCTTCCGGAGCATTACTGTGTTTTTTCTACATTTCTGGCAGACATTGAGCAACCGACTATGTAAATACCCCAAATACGAAACTTATACAATAAATATATTTATCAAACAATACAAATAGTTGAACTACTATATAGCAACTGCCTACCCAACGGAGCCAACATGTTACCTAACCGAAACACGTAATCAAAGTCATGAGAGGATAGTGGGATGTTGATGCCTTTATCCACATAACCATCACTTGACCTCTTAGAGAATGTCTATTGCTTTTATTTGTTAGACTTTCCAGTGTTATAAAAGACGGATAACAATAGTGTCCCCTCAAGTGGTGTAAAATGAAGTTTCTCACAGGACCATCAATGAAAACATTTGCGTCCGCCGTATTACAGGATCAGGTTTTTGTAGTACTGTCGATGTTTTCTACTAACGGAATGCTTTGAATGATACAGACTATGACTCTGGTTTTGAAACAGTTTTTTTCCTGAGAATGGTACAGCTCCCAACACATACTGTATATCCATGCTGTACTTTACCACAGGTTGATAAAAGTACTGTATCGGAATCAGAGGGTATTCAAAGGCATCATACAATGGATGCACAAAAGATCTCAGTAATCTACTATTTCATGTAATTGATTGCTTTCTAATTTTGAATTTACAGCTGTTCCGGGGGCTGAATGTCACTGGCGTGCTCGTTCATTATAGTGTTGCCATCCAATATATTGAAGTAGCTTGTTTACAGTGTATTTAAGATGCATATATCTGTGGTTATAGGATAGTCTTTCAGTTGTGTGTTGGAAAGCCAGCAGTGGGACTTTAAAATGACCCAAGTTGTTCTTATTGCTCCTATTCAAACATTAATAGGAAATTCACATCAACTACTGCCATCTAGTGCTCATAAAATAAACTATTTTAAGAGACCTGCAATTTTATCAGTATGTCATAACTATCAGCTATTCCTCAACAGAAGAATGATGCACAGGTTACATATGGTTTTGAAGTTGTATATCTCGTAGCGCATTTTTGTACTTAACTAGCTTGTATGTTGAACCAATTTATTTATTAAACTACTGTGACACATTGTATATCTCATTGAACATGTGCCCTTAGCATGTTTCCAAGAGCTTTGAAGCTTACATTTATAAATGAATCAGATTTAAGCTTTTTTTTTCTAATGGGACCGTGTGCCATTTGTTCTCGATCTCATTCTCAGTCCAGTCCCTCATAAACACTTGTGGGATTATGTAACGTTTTATCATTTCTCCAATAAAGTGTACTACTGGGATTAATCCAGGGAACAGAGAGATACAAATGTAACAAACAGGCTTGAATGCTTGATGAGAAATTCAGAATAATATAATCAGTTATTAAACCCAAATTCATGTGGCTCTTTAGCTTTACCATCTGTTATATGCAAATGTTACTGGATTTGTGTGGTTAAAATTGGATTGTCTGTGTTGTTAAACTTATCTCATGTAGGGGTCCTTGGAGGAAAGGTGTCAAAAAGGTAAAACTATTGTGATAAGATCGAGATTATCAGGCAACAATAAAAGAAAACAGGCAATGCAATTTACATAATCAATAACCTGTATTTGCAATATTTACAACCTTGGGCATTAGACCTACAGCACAGGTAGTAGACTAAATATAAAAAGTGAAAATGACTATTATTCTCCAGTCTGAACCAACCTGGATATTCATAAAGAGTACAATGGTGTGAAATCTGTATAAATCATAATCGTGTGGTAAGGTTGGGGTCTTGTTTGAAACTCACTTTGTATCCTTTTGATTTGTTTTTAATCACCTCCATTGGATTATTAAAAGTTCTATGAACATAGAGAAATTAGATAAATGGATTGAAGGGGATTGTAGGCACAAATAAAAAATAAAAAATAAGAAGAACACTTCTGTGTATGCTTTGTTTTATTACAAATAACCTTTGTTGATATTTTAGTTATCAGCACAGATGCAGCTCTTTATAATGCAGCTGGGTGGGTTTTATGTGTCTGATTATATACTGTAACAATGAAAGGAAGTCCCAGCCTAAGCTATCACCTCCCAGTGGAAAGAATGTGTTAAGGGATTTCTCTTTCTACTGCTTTTATTAATACCAAGGATACTTTCACAATAAGTTTATTGCATTTCACTTTACTGCATACAGTGGTATAAACTTGAATAATCTTTTAATTTTTATTTTTTGGTGGTATAATCTTTAATAGGTCTATTTTTATGATGATTTCTTTGGAAAACAACACCATTTACAATTGCATCCTTACATCATTGAAATCTTTTGTTTCCTGATTTTAGTGGGATTTCAACTTTGAGATACTGTAGGTCTTGCCGAGCAGTGTCCCCCCCCCCCCCCCCCCCAGCTGATTAGATCATTTATTGACACTACTTTTCTGCTTCGATGGGTGTATGTCATCACCTGAGGCTCTGGTTAATACAGTAAAAGTTTGTGACATCAAGCCAATCAAAATCAAAGCAAGATTCTTTTTCTCCCAAATAAACTTTATTCACAACACGAAAATAACAAAATATCATTCAAAACACAAGCAAGCATAGACAAGACTTTCATTTTTCATAGTACTTTCATTTAAACAAAATCTTTGGAAACAATGCAGAATTTTTATACTTTCGGTTTAAAAAAATGTTCTAATTATTATTCTACAGCACATGACATCTAATTATTATTCAGAGATCATCTTTAGTTTGTATTTAAAGTGACTTTTACTTAATGTTCTAATTGTTATTCTACAGCACATGACATCTAATTGTTATTCTATAGCACATGAAGATCTATTGTTTGGCATTATTCAGTTAGTGTAGCTGTCTCTAATTTATTCACAGTGTTACCTAGACAACAAAAGAATGACATAGCTTCTGTCAGTTTAGAATGTAATATAAGTTGACCTAGCTCTTGTGCCAAAAGTGTCTCTGCGCCAGAGGAAGTAGTGGGTTATCCTGCAGTCAGGAAGAATGTATGTTACCTTGCCACATGCCATAATGGCAGAAGAGCATGTATTAAAGCATGAAACATTTCCTGGTCATCGTCAAGTTTACAGTGTGAATGGTTAAAGATTGTTGGGTTGGGTTGGGTTGTGGTAGTCATATCTACGGCAGGGAATACAATGGGGTCTTGCAAGTTTCAAGTATCTGGGTTTGAAACAAGTACCTGTAAATCAGTAGCCCCTGTTACCAAACTGGTCTTAAATGGTTTAAGATAGTATTGACTTATTTGTAAATCAGGTTTCAAGAGGGTTTGTATGTCTACACCTTAAACTGAGGACTCTAAACCAACTGTAGTGCAGACTGCACAGAAGGCCCAGGTATGAAATGATAAATAATACAATGGGACACCAGTGCTTTGCCATTGATGTCAAGTGAAGTGTGTGGAGCAGAGATGAAGTTACAGGTTCACATGATTTCAAAAAGCACAAAAAAGCACTGGCCTGCAGGCATGATTTCAAACATGATACACAATTTTAATATTAAAGCAACAGAACTCCAAACCATTCAAGCATCATGAAGATAAAGATGAGATAAAGGAAATCTATATGTACTTTAAATTGACTAAAAAAAAGCCAGTGGATTTTATTCAACTACCAAATATCAAGCATACAGAGGATGACAATCTTTAATTGACCTTGAAATTATTTTTGACCAAGTAAGATTATTTACAGCAGTTGACTATAAAGGGGAAATCACAGGAACCCTTTTCTATCATTTTCCTTTCACTTTCATTTTAAGAAGCTAATGGTAATTTTTAAGCTTCAATTGTCACCACTAATTTGCATAATCTGAAATAGCAGTTCAGTAATACAAAACAGAATATGCCTTCCTGAAAGTAATCTCCCATGCTGCCATTTGTTTTAAGAATAAGTTCAAATTAAACTTCTAAGCAGGTCAGTTTAAAATGACGAAACCATTTCAGCAGTGTTTTTCATTAATTAAACTTGAGGAAATGACGAGAAAGGAAACTATCCCATTCATCAGGAATTCTGGTTCTCACAGATAAGGCTATAGTTGCTAATCTGAGTAGAATAGCAGGAAATGTTACACTGATGTTTCCGTTTGGACAAACAACAGGGTTGCCTTTTGTTCAGCTGTACTATAGGGAACAAGCAATAGACAAGTGTGAACCGCATGTGAATGTCTCTACTCTTCTAGTTTTACATGTTTCTGTGGGTGCTATGGATACCAATCACACTGAAACCCAACATTATTTGAAGCTGCCAGATAACTTCTATGGTAAGATGTATCAGTTATGCTAGTAAGCTATAGGAAAATGTTAAAGTAACATATTCAAAATCATTAACTATATTTTCTCTACATTTCCTTGATTTACTAAAACTTCACTCCATGTTATTACTGGTCTGAAATGTATTACTGTGTATTTAAGAACATTCATATAGAAACAGAAGACAATGCAGGAAAAAAAAATCTAATTAGTACAATACAGTACAATACTGTATTGTGTAGGAGAATGAATGGGGGAAATCATTGAGCCTTGTTTTATTCTGATAACTATTTGTTTAGATATTTATTTATAATACATATAATATTGTATACTGTGTATGATACTAGCTGATATCTGCTCCATGTGATTTTGACCTTGAGTGGGGTGGAAACCAACATGTATCTTACTCAGCAACCTATCCTGCATTTTATCTAATATGTAGTTAAATAAGCATTTGTATTTAAAAAAAATAATAAAAAATAAATAGAAGAAAACAGAAAACAAATCTTAGTGTGATGTAATTTCCATCTGATACAAACTACCTGATACAAGCCATCGGATACAAAGAAAAATAAATATCAGTGTCTACTATATATTAATGACTTTATAAGGTAGGCAAGGTCAAATGTCTTGTATTAATCTTATAGAAATGTTCAAGGAACGATGATACAGAATTGAGGAGTAATGTATATGAAATTAATTTGTATTTTAAACAATATGTTAGAAATTAAAGTAGCATAATATGTATAAAAATAATCCCTGTATGCTTTAATGGAAATACAAAATGTCTTACTGCCACCTGGCATTATGTTTCAACGCCATGCGAGTCATACAATGCAAATAAACATTTATGTCATGTTCAGAATATACCAATAATATATAAGGAACAAATATATTAACTGTATTTCTGAGTTTGAACAGTATCAGTTGTTTATTTTAGAAGAACACTAAGTAATTTGCACAAAGTAGAAATATAAATAACATTTATTCAGTATCTTTCATTCCTTCATGTAGCAAAAAAAGCAGAAAAAAGCAAAAATCAGCTAAATAAAATAATAATAATAATAATAATAATAATAATAATAATAATAATCAATTTTACCTTTAGGTCATCTATTACTTTTGTTGTCATTTAACCTCAAAAACAAAGCGTGTCAGTTATGAGGGGAAGCAGGTGGTTGGTTAATAACTGAAAGAAGATGTTGAAGGGGGAGGCAATTTCACTCTCCAGGTGGAATGACCTCGCTTGTGCAACCATAACAAACTAATGTATGGCATACAAACTTGCAGCTTTCATTAACCTATTCTGATGCCCTATATAACAGGCTTTTTTTTATGTTTGCTATAACGAGTTTAAAAACTGCCCCTGTGAGACCTACACAGAGAACTGAAGAGCACAACACATAAGATTTATGGATTATTTCATTAGTTGTACTGTAACTCCTTTCACTGATATAAGTTCTCCGTTCTCCAACAATGATTTTACCCTGCACTTCAGTAATGGTCTACAGCAGGGGTCTCCAACCTTGGTCCTGGAGAGTCCCAATCCTGCAGGTTTTATAGTTGTCTTTACATCATCAATGGCTGAAGAGCTGGAAAACTTGTTAACCTTGACTAATTAAGCCAGTAATTGGGGCAATTAAGTAACATAGCTCAGTTGAAATGAAAACCAGACCATTTAGCTCTCCAGGACCAGGCTTGGAGACCCCTGGTCTACAGACTAATGCAGTTTTTTAATACAAACAAGGATGGACAAATCCGATTTTCTTGCACCCAGTCCTGTTTTTGTAGAACTACTGTACAGTTACCTTGGTAAATATGATCAAGTGCCAGCAATTGGGCCCTATTGAAAAAATATAGTGTTTTGGGATGGTACACAATAGCATTTTTTATTTTATTTTATTTTTATTTTAAATTAAGAATCTGCATTTTTTTTTTTTTTTACCCTGTTTTCTCCCCAATTTGAAATACCCAATTTTAAGCCCGGCCCACTGCTGCAATCTCCGCATTGACTCTAAACTAATAAGGGTATACTGTTTTTGTACTTATTTTTAGTATCCCTACCTCTGCCAAGTGAAGAATTTATTATTACATTAATAGTACTAGTTGTTGTTTTAATGACCAGTCCTTCATCTAATATAATTAGTGCTTACTGTAGGAAGGTAATCTTCTACATGAAGAAAAAGTCCAAGGTTAATAAAATTTTAATTTTTTTGGACCTTATAACAGTCAGAAATCTTTAGGGCTTAACAACTGCAGTTACAAGTTAATGTGTCTGTTTATGGAATCATTCGCTGTGGTTTCTTTCAGAATTGGATTGTCTTGAGCGGGAATTCTCATTTTGCTTTAGGCTGCCAACAATGTGCGATGCGTTCATCCGTTGAAGCACAATGCATATGAACCACAGAATGCTAAATGATTTTGTATAATTGTTTTTATTACGGTTTATGAGATCCTGGGCAATATACTATTTACCACAGTTTTACATATGTTGATATCATTTCCACAGATAATTTAATCCTGTCCTTCAGCCTGTCAATGGTGGCAGGCCTGACGATTGGTGCTGTCATTTGTATCCTCTTGACATGGCTGTCTCGGCGCAGAGCCTCAGCCCGCATCTCCAGACGAAACCCCAGGCAGTCGCGGACCTCCCCTCACAGCTTCCTGCAGAGCCGCTCTGGGTTCTATCGACACAGCAGCTATGACCGAAGGAGCAACAACAGCCTGGCTAGCGCAGCTCTCACTTTCCAGCACCAGACCTCTCTGGAGCAGGCTGACCCATTTGCCCGGAAACCCAGCTTTAGGGCCTCAACCTTTCAGCCGCTGCTTCAATGCAGCCAGATCGCCCGTGAGGCCGAGGAAGGGAGCCAAACAGCACTCCCAAGAAGTAACACTGGTTCCGCTGTCAACGTGGGCGGACTGGCCCGGCCCGACTCCTTCTGGTCTAATACCTGGTCAGGTTTTTACTCCACACAGACCCCACCGCCTCCCTATGAGACTGTTATTCGAGCTTTCCAAGAGACTTCCACTTGAGTTCCAGCAATGAGAAAGAGAGAGAAAGCATTACTAAATGTATTTAGTCTAGTGCCTTGTAGTTTATGGTATCATAGAAAGTTGAGACTTGACATTAAATTACATCAACCAGGTATTAAAGCTCTAGAAGTATTATACTGTAGAACATAGTTTGGAGAATGGGATATGGTATGTTTGTTATTTTGGTTGTCTATGTCCTTGTATTATAATATTTTTTTAGAATAAAATTGTAATAAATGTCTTTATTGAGAGATGTTTTCTATGCAGCTCCCTGTCCTTGAGTGTCTCATCCTTACACTGCTCTGAGCGACAGTTGCTTAGTCTTATGCACAATCAAGCTTGGGCATCTGTGAGATAGCGCCATCTAAAATGACAGTCGGTGCAAATGTTTTTATTTTGAGTCAAAAACAATCAGAACTAAAACCTCCAAAACTTACAATTACTTTTACTCTAAAAACGACTTTGTAAAATGGTATTAATTTCTGTAATAATTTCTGTGTATTTTTTTTTTTACACTTTTGCTTATTTTTGTACAGATAAGGTCAACTATCAAAGTAATTCCCTCTATTAAACTGCATTGCTATTAAAACATTGAATAATTTTGAACTTACCTTTGTGTTTTTTGTTAGGCTTGATTACTCTGAAAAAAATAGACTTTCCATCTGAATATTCTGAATATTTTAAATACAGTTTAAAACTCTGTGGAAAATCTACTAGCTACCATGTATACCATTGCTTTTGAAAACCAATTCATTATATGTGTCTGTTTCAGTAATATTGTTACTTGGTTCTCTAATCAGTTGCTGTAGTACAGGATTTGCAGCTGCTGGACATCTACCTCATCACCAAGTCAGTCCTGGGAATACCAAGACAGGCATCCCAAAGCCTGTAACCCCTTACATTAAATAAATTAGCTGTGGATTCCTGTAGTTAAAAGACTATATACACGCTATTAAACAATTTTTGAACAAAGATTCAGCATAAACCGATCATTTTCATAATATTTAATTAATAAGTAATTCATATACTGTTATATGTGTTCTCTTTAATTTTCTACTGTCATTTAAGCTTAGATCATTATTTGCCATGCTTACTATTCCAGCAAAAATACTTTTGAAAAGACTCATTAGGGCTGATTGTGGAGAAGAATATTTTAGAAAAGAGGTTCCACTCTAAGGAAACTGTTAGACTTGCATTGGGAAAGGAAGTTTGGTACATGTAGTTGTGGATAAATAATTTTTTTTTTTTTTTTTTTTACACACAAAGCAAAATTGCATTGAAAAATCAATACATTAGAATGTAAAAAGGTTTACAGCACCCATGTGGCCTCAATATGGCTCTATCATGTCTAGTCTCTAATAGTTTTCACACTTTAGAGCACTGCTAAGTGTGAACTAAAGCAACACCTGTTGTGTTCCCACTTACCTTAATGCATCTTTCAGTGTGACAGGCTATTGGATTAGCTAATCTAAATCCTGGGGTAGTTTCAACTTTGCATTAATCACTACCAGAATAGTTTCACCCCTCATTAGCATGTGTACACAAACTAAGCCACATTAAAAAAAAAAAGGATTTTGCATGAGTCATACATATACAATGTGCTTTTCACAGGCGCAGCTCAAACAACTGCACTGCGGAGTCAATTCCAGCTTTAGTGTCTCTACACTGAAGAAAAACCAAACTGCATCAAATGTGGGATTAGTTTCTAGCGTGAACAGAACAGTGAGCAAAGCCACATTAACTACTGGATTTGTTACCAAATTCAACTCCTGGATTCATGTTGCTCAAGTGTGAAAAAAAAGTATTAGTCCAGCAGTCAGTCGAACTATAAGAGGTATTAAAGTAATTGTGAACGAAACAGGCTGCGAGTCTTGCTTCACTGACAGATATGCAAAGAAAACTGTTCCTCCTGCAGCCTTCTTAATAAACCTGTTGGAAATATTTAAGTACAACTGGAATTACGCTTTTTAGCAGCTTTTAGTCTCATGATTCATGAACCAGTATGACCAGTTAAAAACCAAGTTATGCTTGTTCTTTTTTATATACTTATATTACATATAAACAAACAAAATCTAAGGAAAGCCGTTACAGGACACGTACCCCACCCTCCCAATCATACTCTTCAAGCCACCCCCCAGCCATAGAATCTGACAAGTAAACAATTTAAAACAAAGATAATTATAATAACGGTTATAAATATCAAACTCAATATTTAAAAAAAAATAAACAGAGAAATAGATAAAACAATGATAGTGTTGAGAAAGTTATTTATTGATTGGTTAAGGCAACAGTACTCTAGAAAGTAAAAAAAAAAGAAAAAAAAAAAGGAATTACAGACGATATCAGATTCTGTGGTTTTATCGTGAAGTCTTGCAGTCTCTCGAGATGCAGGTTCAATTAAGCCTGTATGTGAGACATTTGTCTTGTTTTTCCAGTTTTGTAATATTACTTTTTTGCTATTGCAAGAGAGAGAAGTAGAAATGTGGACTGTTAGAAGGATATCAAAGACGGAGAGATCTCCAATTAACCAAAGGGTTGGGGATACTGGGAAACCTGGAGCCACTGCTACACCACGATGTGAGAAATATTTTACTATTTCCTTAATCTTATTTTATTTTTTTAAGACAAATCCGTAATATAACTCACTTTCTCTCAGATATAAATACAAATTTCAGTAAATAAAAAAAAAAAAAAATAGTAAAATATTTTACTATTTTCCTTAATCTTATTTTATTTTTTAAGACAAATTCGTAATATCTCACTTTCTCTTAGATATAAATACAATTTTCAGTCCAATATAGAAATAATAAAAGTCAGCCCCGCGAATTTGAAATTAAAAATATATTAATCGTAAATAATAAAATAATAATTAGTAATACATAAATTGTGTATACTTTGTTTAAAGGTGAATTTCTTTAGTAAATGGTCAAAAGTCATGTTACCATTAACAGTACAGTACGGCAAAAGGAAATCCCGCCTCCTTCAATTTGATAGGACCATAGACTGATCGCCTTCTTCTTTTGTATATCCATGGCAGAGTTCGAGTGGTGATGACGTCTATTTTCTGAGACACGTGATGGTGGTCTTGCAGAACTGACAGATAGGCGGAGGCGAGAGATGTAACGCCACTGTACTGTATGTATCCTCACCCTAGAGCAGCAATTTGAAAAAAAAGATTAACAACTTTCTGAAAATATTAAAGTCTGCAAACCGGTACGTGCAAGACACAGTACTTTCGGCTGTATTAGGAGTGTAATTCCTGAAATCTTACCTGTTATACGGTGTTAACCTGGAAAACAAATCGTTTATATAACATTATAACGCCCTTTTAATTACCCACGTCACAAAATATAGTATGATAACTTGTTGTAGAAACTTCGTTTTATTAAATAATATTAAGTGGTTGAACGTAGTTTTTGGACGTACTATTAATATATGTTTCTTGATATGTAATGTCCCCATGTTAATGTCAGTGCTGTATACGACCCGTACGATTATTTGCTTGTACCTAAATTGCATTGCACAGGGTCAGCCTTTTATACTAGTAACATGACCTAGTATGCATGCACAATTTTAAATAATAGCAAAATAAACCCTGTTTGATAAAGCCGTACCACCTCACTTTTATGCGTTTCAGTGGCTGACTGCGTCCTTTGTTAGATGGTACAGTACTGAGCTGGATTTCATTGTATGGGTCCAGAAATTCTCTTTACCAAGAACATACGTCACATTTAGTATTCGCACAACATAGCCAGGCAACACCCCTCTATGTAGGTGTAGATTAGCACTGGGCTAACATCATGATCTGAAGCATGCACTATTACTGCACAGATATAATTATGCTAGATGATGTTATAACCAGTGTCACATTAAGATGGGATTTTGAAATCTTGGTTTCAAATCATGTCAATTTAGGTCTGTTGTTCAATATTATTTAAAAGAACACATTAACTGTGTGTTCATCCCTTTTCTCATTTTATATCTGTAGAACTAGAGAATGGCCCTGGCAGCCTGTTGCATGGTTTGTTGTAGAAGTATGAGTACTGCTGGCCCTGCTGAAAAAAGACCTACACTGTGGAAGTATATCAGTGAGTAAAAATTACACTAGGCAGCTGATTTTATTTTGAATCCCTTATCCCCAATCCTTTTTGGCAGTTGTATGTCAAAAAACCACATAACGACAAAAACAGCACATCATTAATTTGCATATACATCCACACAAACTGCAGGAAGTTGCATTTAAAATAAAGATAGTATGCATTAGTTACAATGGTTTATAGGTGGTCATTTACAACTTCAGGGGAATTTCTGTGGATTGCAGAACATGTAATTGAAGGGAATCTTGTATTTTCTTGTATAATTCAAGGACATGAAAAATGTTATATTGCATGATAATTTATGTGGTAGCTGGTTTTACAGACCCAAATCGACATTAATCTTAACCTATCTCCTCTAATTAACCTATCTCCTGTCTCCAAGAATAATGAAAATCTGGGTCTGGAAAACCAGCCATTGATGTTCAACAGGCATTTTGTTGTTTGTTTGTCAGTAAAGGGACATGCTGTGTATTAATTATTAAAACAAACTGAGTTTGTCAATTTATCTGGAAGAAAGTCGCAACATAATGCTTTGATTTCCTTTCACTTGTGTAGGGAAACTTGCAAAGATTACCGGAGCGGTTGTTTTAGGGTAAGTGTTCAGAAAAGATAAGCTTACATACCAACTCAGACCTTGGCAGCCTAAGACACCAATCTGTTGCATCCAAATGGTACCAAAGGATCAGTCTGTAAAACAGCCTGTTACAAAATGTGGCATTCCAAGTGGTCAGTTAATGGTTAGAAGTAAAGACTGGTGTGAACTTAGTGGTTCCCACTTCCAATTTACATATGTGCAAAAATGATTCATCCTGTTCTCAAGAGTTGCCATGAATCATGTCATATAGCACAAATTTACTGAATATGAAATTATTCATTGTTTTAGTTCTAATAAAGCTAGTTAAGTGATGTTAAAGCACATGGCACAGTGGTAAAATTGTTCAGAATTTAATAAGAATATGTGTAAAACACTATGAAGGTTAAAAGTGATCCTGGATCTTGAAGGTAAAGTATACAATATATGTTTTCAATTAAATATGTATCAATATGATATTGAATTGTAAGAACAGTTTTGTCTGAAAATAAAAGTAGAATTGTTCAAAGCTAATGTAAATGCCCTTATTGTTTTTCTGTTAATTAGTTTCTTTTCATTTTTTCACTTTTATTTTATCCAAATGTCTGTGTTACAGTAATATAACCCAAGGTACCAGTAGCACAGGATATAAACTCACAGTACAGTTCTGTGAAAGAGGCAATCATTTCAAACAGATCAACGGCAAAATAATAAGGGACTTATTACAAGGGAGTGATAATGTTGTCAGATCAAGTGCCAGTATTCATGGTTTCATTCATGCAGTTGTTGATAGTAATTGGCAAACTACAAACTTAAAACTGGCATTCTAGGTTATTGTAGATTACTGCAGTAAGTGGTGTGACTGCATTTTTACTTTTCCTTCCAGAGGCTGTGTTTTTATTACTTATGAGGTGGTTGCACTAAACAAACGTGTGACCCTTGATACCCAAGCTACACAGAAAGAGAAGCTTAAGTCCTATATTTATCTAAACACCACCCCTTTCGAGGAAAAGGAGACCTTTGGTATGTTTTTTTTTCTCAGTCTATTCTGCGTATGTCACACATTTTTACCGATGTCTTGAGAGCCAGTAATGCAATTCTAGATATATTGTCCTACTTTTAGGCAAGTTATGGGATCAGCTGTATAAACTTGTGATATCTATCTTTATACACCAGTTGTATAAAGTTTAGAAATTCACAAAAAAGGCATGTTGCAACAACAAATGGCTATTGGGGTTAACATGTTGTTCATGTACATGTTATTGAGATCTTTGAAGCATCTGAAGCATCTTCTGTACAATACTTTTTAATAATTTAAACATACCTTATTGGTTTTAATGCTTTTGTTTTGCCACTAAACTTTCTTTTGTTTTTGTGAAGTTCATTTGGATACCGTAGTAAATTGAACTTTCATATTTGTGTCGCGTTAAATACCTGTCTTTGCTTCCCAGTATACCATAATGTTGGCAAGCTGCTGTACTGGTATTTGATTAATTTTCCTGTTTTCTCCATTTTCTTCCAGTTATGCTTTTACTAAAAGTTTTAGGAAATTTATACTTCTCAGCATCTTGTGGCAGCATTTTCCCGATTTTCAACTAACACATCTCTGTTTTCATCAGTAAGATTTTGAAGTCTGGTCGTCTTTTTCATTAACTGCGAGTTTGTGTGCTGTTGTGAAGTCAGTTTGGGTCTGGGAGTAACTTACTCTCTAATTTTAAGAGTAGGGAGTAAAATGCAACATTACCTTGAAGTCATGAGTAACCTTAACCGCTGCATGCAAGTCTGCACTCATGAAGACAACATTTTGCAAATCAGAGGTTTCACAGGGCTTAATATGCGTACGGCTGCGGGCGCTAATGATGCATGCAGCATTTACATGTAACTGTACAGTGCTGTGAAAAAGTATTTGCCCTTTATCTGAGCTTCTGCATTTTTGCACAGTTTTCACATTGAATTTGGTCAGATCTTTTTGTGGGTTGTAGTAGTGTATATAGGGATTCTGAAAGAAAAAATGACACCAATGTTTGGTGCTTCTTTCATTTGTTTGGTGTACAAGGTAATCAAACATGCAATCTTCAGGTGTGAAAAAGTTATTCCCCCCCCCCCCCCCCCCCCCCCCCAGTTAACTCAACTCAATTAAAGGGATAATTAAGGTCAGCTGTTTGAATACTTTGGTTAACAATCAGATGTGCAGCTTCACTATTTGCCGTACAAATGGTGCATCGCGTCGCAGCCCTTTTGACTGTGAAAAGTGGTCGCAGCTGTTGCTCATGCTTTAAATACAAACTGCATTTGTGAAATTAGATAAAGTGACATTTGAGTAGATGTGCAGAGTTTGTACCTCTTATACAAGAGGTTTAAAAAACCTCAAAAGCGACGTTGTTGGTACATCAGTCCTCTCAACCAACAGAGAACCCGAAAGGGAGAATTTCACATCTTAATTAGAGAAATATTTGAGGTATTCTAGAATGACAGGTGAAAGTTGAGTTGATCTGTTAAGGCTGTACGCACATCGCAAGATTGTAGGAGACATAATTCTGATTGTCGCACTGGGCCGAAGACCCTCGACTCCGACCTGAAATGATGTTGTAGTCTGAAGTATGTAACAGTTAAACTTGTCAGTAGTCAAAAGCAGTATTCTTTTATATTATTGTTTTTGGAGTACTATTTAAAAGCTCAAGTGCATGTTGATGTAGGTAAAGATACATTATTTGGTGACTTTTCTGTGAATTGTTTTTGCCGCACCTTGCCCACGAAATGTTACATTACAGTGCCAGAAATTACTCATTGTACACTGGTAAAGAGTGTACCTATAAATACATTATTTCATGAAAGTATTGTATAAAAACAGGTTTGTTTCCAGGTATCACATACAAAATCAGGAAGGAACTGCACAGGGCAGTAAGAAGATTTCTGGAAACTTCTGCTAAAGTTCTTCATAGGCCCTTGGATGGTAAGCACTTTGGAGAATATAATCTTGAGCTTAAGATGCAAAATGGAAGTCAGTGTTGGCTTTATACAAGTAATGTGAATAATGTGCTGAATATAAAGGAATTGATAATGGTGATGATTTACCATCATTGTTAGGGATCAGTTACAAGCATCACTGCACAACATAGACAGTCTTGCCTAATTCTAGTTCATTCTACATATAAGCATAATTGCTTGATGATTTTTATTTTTATTTAGGAAATACTGGTATATATTACATAGCTAAGTCCCTGTCTTTTATCTTAACTGAAGAAGAAGAAGAAGAAGAAGCAGCAGCAGCAGAATTATTTTATTATTATTATTATTATTATTATTATTTTACTTTTTTTTTTTTTTTTTTTTTTTGGTTGCATGTCTGTTTGGCAGAACACCTGACAAGCCTGGATGTGGGCACTCATGACTACGCTGTTTGGCTCCTCCTGAAGAAATCCAAGGCGAAAGATAAAGACACACGGCTGCAAGCTGTCCAGGAACTGGCAGAGAGCTCTCACTGGCATGGTAAGCAACCAGGGAAGTTAAATTGAAATTGTAAATAAATATACTTTAACCAGAAATCATACTGTTAATTTGACCCCCCCCCCCCCAACTTTATACAAAAAAAACTTGTGAGTTGCAGGTACAATAGAATATTGATGTAAACCCTTGGACCCATGGACCTAGGAAGGTGAATGGGACTCTGGGTTCCAACCAAATATTGTAGTAGTCCAGTTTTGAAGGAAGTGTAAATGGAAAGGCATATTCTCAGAGAGGAAACAAATATATACAGTAAATGGTAGAAAACGAGCAAGAAACTACTTGGAACAACAATTGAACTGCTCCTTCCCCAATTGTTTCTCTCTAGTTGTATTCATTTAGTTGTTTTATTCCTCTCAGAAAAATTGAGCTCCTGATTCTAGCTGTAAGAAACTGACTGCAAACCTGATAACACTATGTAGCATCTCAAATTTACATCAAGTATTCCTACTTAGGCTTGTGGACAGGGTTCACGTTATTGATGTGGTATTTTTTTTTCTTCTTTTTTTCTTTTTTTTGTTCCAGATTACCAATACAGGACTGTAGCTCAGGCCTGTGATCAGCGGACAGCAATTGGCTTGGCTCGATCCAAGGATGTTGATCTGCGATTCTTTTTGCCCCCATCTCAGTTGCCCAAGGTGGATGATGTATGTAAACCACACAAGGGTTCCTTAAAAATCATAAACCCTTGTTGGAAATCAAAGGGGTTTTATTGTATTTTTTCTTAGTCTATTTATTGTGGATTAAGATCATTTATTACACTATGTAACACAATTTTTGTTTCTGGGTAGTAAGTGTTATTTCCTAATTGCTTATGCCTCAAAAGTATATAAAATGGCTATTATTCCCCACAAACTTTGCTTTTGTGACCAGGACAGGTAAATTTCAAAATATCACTATTTCCAATGAGAAAACGGGCGAATTTGTGTCTTTTCGTTCACATAAAGTCAGAAAAAAACAACATATGAATCCAAATTAACATGTATTTATACTAAAGTAATACAAAAATGACTACAAAAGATTTAGAAGTGAGTAGTTTTTCGAGTTTTACGATTATACTGTAAGTTTATACTGTAAATGTTTTTTTTATGTGAACGAAAAGACGCAAATTCGCCCGTTTTCTCATTGGAAATAGTGATATTTTGAAATTTACCTGTCCTGGTCACAAAAGCAAAGTTTGTGGGGAATAATAGCCATTTTCTATACTTCTGAGGCATAAGCAATTAGGAAATAACACTTACTACCCAGGAACAAAAAAAAAAAAAAAATTGTTACACGGTGTTATCTGAGTGACTATTTTGATGTGTAATAAATTATGCAATGTCAAGACATTTCTGAGTGTGTCATCGCACTGATGTCAATGACCACTATATATTACAATATAAAAGTACATTGTAAAATTATGGTAGCACTAAAAAAGAACCAAGTGATTCACAATAATGAAATATTCTGTGATTATCAAATGTGAATAATGTTATTGTAAATGTAATTGAATCGTAATAGCAAGGTTTAAACACATGATTGCACATTACTTAGATACTGTTGCTTGTTCTAGTTTTATACAGTTACAACTGTTTTATACCTCTGAAATGTTGTTGCATTAACACAAACTTTAAAGGCTTTTCTAGTTTATTTTTCGTTTATTTTCTTAATGCTGCCGTTTTGTACTGGAGCCATCTCTTACTACATCTGTCTCCTTTATTTTGTGTGTTTTTCCACTGTATTGCTGTTTTTGAAAATCTGTACAGTGCAGTTTTTTTCATTTGACTCTTTCAGGACTTCTCCATAGAAGATAGACTGAGACAGTTGCTGGCCTCTCTTCCCCAGTCTGAGGTGGATCAATGTGTGCAGTACTTCACATCTCTTGCTTTGAGGGAAAGCAGTCAGGCCTTAGCAGCACAAAGGGTAATCATTAAGCTCTGATACAGGTCTTTTTAGAGCACCAAGGCCTTTTTTGTATTTCTTCTAGTATTATGACAAATGTTTCCAGATATGGAAAAAGTGTTTCTGATAACAATTTATTGTGTGAAATCAAAGCAATAAAGAAATAATTGCCTTCTGTTTATCAGTTGTGAATTACAGTGCATTTGCCCTGTGTAATTCAGTACAAAAATAACAATATTTACTCCATGAGAGAGTATTTTTTGCAAGAAATAATAATAAAAAAGAAATATTGTGTGCAAATTGAGTCCGTTTTTTTATAGCTAGACTCAGGAGCTCTATTGACTTTGCATCATGTCCAACTTATGTCTGAAACAGATATTAGGCAACAACTCATTTGTTATTTTAAGGTCCAATAATGAGCACACATTGAGCTGATCTCAGATTCAGGATCTTATTTTCAGTCTGCTGGTACCCACTTTCACAGCTTTGGCACACTGTGGCATCAGCAGGTAGTGAATCTTGCCAGACAAGTTACAACAGTATTTAGGTAGCTGTTCTGGAATTGGATCCTCTCCCCTATGCCTCATCTTAAACGATTCATCCACACTATTCATGGAATACACATTTAAAGAACATCTGAGCTGAGACAACTGTTGTGTTTCTGTTCTAGGGTGGATTGTGGTGTTTTGGAGGAAATGGATTACCCTATGCACAGAGTTTGAGCTCCGTGCCTTCTGAGAAAGTGGAATCATTCTGTTTGCAGGCATTGGTTCAGCACTCTAAGGTACCGGTATTACATTTCTTATAAAGTAATAATGTCAGCAGACAAGGGAGACTGTCACTTCAAAGATACATTTGTTTGACTAACAGAACTTGAGCATGAGTGCTTCACAGTGACATCAATCAGGTGCAAACATTTAATTTCAAGGACAGTACTACAGGAACCTCAAGGCCAGTTGATTGTCTGTTTCTGTAAAGATGCGTTGGTTAGATTCTTTTTCCTTATTAATAAATTGTAATTAAATAAAGACTGGAGGCCAGTCATATTTGCTCATTATGTTGATATCATGTTGTTCTGGGGCTTCCTTGGCATCCTAAGATGATAGACCCCCTTTTATACATGTTTTGTTTAAATTGTATACAAGTATACAAGTACATAAGTACTCTGGTCTCTGAATGAGAGGGCGTTTCAAGTATAATTAAATACTGGAAACTGCATTCATAACACACAGGTAATTACAATGTAATTTATAGGCAGTTGCGGCTTGAAGTAACCTTGACATTGCAGGTTATTGTAAACTGCAAACTCATTGACTTTGTACTTTTACAACTGGCAGAAAATATGTTGTACTTTTCGGTAACTAGATTTGCCGTTTCTTCAATGTACCTCGTAAAGGTTTTAAAAACTCTTTTTGACCTATGATTGATACAAGAAAAAATAGGAATCTTAAATGAAGAACTGAAATAAGACATTGTTCAGAAGTGTCTGCGTATCTACATCTAAAGTTATTATATTGGTTCATTGTGGATAACTTCAAATCTCAGCTGATTTTCCATTGAACCAATATCAAAATATACTGAAATGTTATATCTAAATTTAGAAAAGAGTAAACTAGCAAGTGATGTAAATATTTAAGACCTTTACATCTCTTACACCAGCCTTGGGGCCAAAGCTTACCCTAATCCAGTTGTAAAATTTCACCGTAAGGAACGGCTGTGTTTTTTATTTTTATTTAATATTTTAATATATATATATATATATATATAATATATATATGATATATATATATATATATATGATATATAATATAGACCTGGTTACCATAATTTGTTGTACATTATGTGGTGATAAAAGTTTTAAGTCTAGAGTGTTTCGCCTACCACATTAATATTTGATATGCATTAATTATAATATTAATAAATTAACTAAATTCTAAATGTTCTTAACATAAATGCTAAACTTATATTTTAATTGCACTTTCTGGATATATTTCAAAGTTCTTAATAAAAATAGATATATGAAATAAGTATCAGAATTGTGTGTTATTTGTTAACTCAAGGTCCCTTTTATCTAATATTAGATTTTGGTTGAAGATCTGATAACATTCAGTGTCAAAAATATTCATATTTCATCTTGAAATGTCTTAAAATAAACTAAATAAATTAAAAACAATGTACTGACACATTCTAAAGTTATTTAAGCAAGTTACAGCATTTAACACAGTGCCATGAAAATGTATTTGCCCCTGTCTGATTTTCTGCATTTATGCATATTTTTGACACTTAATGTTATCAGATCTTCAACCAAAATCTAATATTAGATAAAAGGAACCCTGAGTGAACAAATAACACACAATTCTGATACTTATTTCATTTATTTATTAAAGTTATGCAACACCTAATGCGCCCGTGTGAAAAAGTAATCTTCCCCTTAGACTCAGTAACTGGTTACGCCACCTTTAGCAGCAATAACTGCAACCAAATGTTTCCTGTAGTTATTGATCAGTCTCTCACAGCGCTGTGGAGGGATTTTGGCCCACTCCTTCATGCAGAACTGCTTCAACTGAGTGACATTTGTGGGTATTCGAGAGTAAACTGCTCGTTTCACGTCCTGCCACAATTTCTCAATGGGGTTTAGGTCTGAACTTTGACTAGGCCATTCCAAAACTTTAAATTTCTTGTTCTTCAACCATTTTGATGTAGACTTGCTTGTGTATTTCGGATCATTGTATTGATGCATGACTCAGCTGTGCGTCAGCTGACTGACTGCAGGAATGTCCACCAGAGCTTTTGCCAGAGAATTGAATGTTCATTTCTCTACCATAAGCTGCCTCCAACGTCGTTTTAGCGAATTTGGCAGTACGTCCAACTGGTCTCACAACCGCAGACCATGTGTAACCACGCAGGCCCAGGACCTCCACATCCGGCTTCTTCACCTGCGGGATCTTCTGAGACCATCCACTCGGACAGCTGATGAAACTGTAGGTTTGCACAACCGAAGAATTTCTGCACAAACTGTCAGAAACCGTCTCAGGGAAGCTCATCTGCGTGCTCGTCGTCCTCACCAGGGTCTTGACCTGACTGCAGTTCGGCGTCGTAACCGACTTCAGTGGGCAAATGCTCACCTTCGATGGCCACTGGCACGCTGGAGAAGTGTGCTCTTCACAGATGAATGCCGGTTTCAACTGTCCCGGGCAGATGGCAGACAGCGTGTATTGTGTCGTGTGGGCGAGCGGTTTGCTGATGTCAACTTTGTGAACAGAGTGCCCGTGGGGTTATGGTATGTGTAGGCATAAGCTACGGACAACGAACACATTTGCATTTTATCAGTGGCAATTTGAATACACAGAGATACTGTGACGAGATCCTGAGGCCCAATGTTATGCCATTCATCCGCTGCCATCATCTCATGTTTCAGCATGATAATGCATGGCCCCATGTCGCAAGGATCTGTACACAATTCCTGGAAGCTGAAAATGTCCCAGTTCTTCCAATTCCTGCATACTCACCTGACATGTAACCCATTGAGCATGTTTGGGATGCTCTGGATCGACATGTACGACAGCGTGTTCCAGTTCCTGGCAATATCCAGCAACTTCGCACAGCCATTGAAGAGGAGTGGGACAATATTCCACAGGCCACAATCAACAGCCTGATCAACTCTATGCAAAAGAGATATGTCTCTGCATGAGGCAAATGGTGGTCACACCAGATACTGACTGGTTTTCTGATCCACGCCTCTACCTTTTTTTTTTTTTTTTTTTTTAAGGTATCTGTGACCAACAGATGCATATCTGTATTCCCAGTCATGTGAAATCCATGGATTAGGGCCTAATGAATTTATTTCAGTGTGTGTGTATCACACATAGATATATATATATATATATATATATATATATATATATATATATATATATATAATGATAACTGTGATACACAGCATGTGTGTAGTTATTTGAAGTCAACGTGGTAAAGAAGCTTATAGTTATTGAATAGTCGGGTAAAGAGATTTCTCGCAGTACATTGAGTCCACCTGATTGAAGAAAGGTTTCTTTAGTCTAAAGGAAAGAAATAGGCAGTCTTGAAGTTCACTTGTAGCAGGAATATTTTCTTTCTTAGCAAAGCATTCAAATAAGTAGTCTTTTTAATTCACTCTAGCACAGGTCAACAAGACCCAGGAATCAGCAAGTTTTGATAAGCAGTTTAGGGAGAGATAGCGAGAGAGATATATATCTTTTATGTTCTTTGAATTTTTATAAGATTAGAGAATAGATGTATCTCTTAGGCTAAGTACACACACACTGCAGGTGGCTCGACAACCGTATTTACATACAGCACTCCCTGTGGTTTTTTGTTGTACACACACACACACCTTTCATTACTGAAGTGAGTGCACTCCCTGTTTAAACAAATCACTGAATTTGGGTCATCATTACATGCTGATCGTGAGGTTTTGTGTGACAACATAACATGGCGACTGTGTTTTTGTTTATGCTTTTGGAAGAAAGCGTAATTGATTGAGAGCAAAACAGTGCGCGAGATGCCGTTTTGCTTTTTCTGCACTGTTAAATACAGTGGTGATGATCTGCAGTACCATGGCGGTAGATGGAAACATTTGGGCGATCTTCTGTCGAGAAGACTGGTGGGAATGACTTGAGTGGTTTCCAAATTACTGGATTAAAAGTGTACGTATGTCTAAGGAGTCGTATATGCGTCTTTGTCATTTGCTGAGACATTTCCTGGAGTGCAAAAACACACAGATGAGGCGTTCGGTATCGTTGGAAAAATGAGTTGCAGTCGCACTGTAGTGTTTGTGGATGTGAATCGTTCTATATTGTTTTATTTAAGTTGCAAAACGAAAAATACAGTTTTTTTATTACAACAAAATATTATACAACACTACTTTGATTAAATAAAAAAATATATATTATATCTGTTCACTATTTACCATTGTTATGAATTTACTATTCAGCAATGTTACAAAATCAACTTGGCTCATCAGGCACCTATGTATTTTTTTGCCATGTTTGTCACACGGAAATGTTTGTAGTTGTGTGTGGCAAAGTGGTTGGTAGGGGGAACGGGTGTCACTGTCCTGGTCACAAAAGCAAAGTTTGTGGGGAATAATAGCCATTTTCTATACTTTTGAGGCATAAGCAATTAGGAAATAATACTTACTACCCAGGAACAACAACAAAAAAAAAAAAAATGTTGTTACACAGTGTTATTGTCTTTCAATTGATTGACTTCCCTAGTCATTCCATTGGTAAATCCTCAATCAGGTCATCTTATTGGTTGTTTCGAATGTAAGCAAATGACATCATAACTTCATCAGAAAGATAACTCCCATCTTTATTAAAACCAAAAGATCGTAAATCTTTACAAAATGCATTTAGTTAAAAATACTTTTATTCTCATATTTCTATTTTCCTGATGTGATTTCACACAGTGCAACACCAGAAATAAATAATATAAGTCTCATAATTATCATTCTAATGAATAAATTTGATTTTAATCAATTTCGTGAATGATCGTGATTTAAGTAAGGCTTTTAATACACTATTTTATATGTTAGTAAATTTAAGTCTAGGGGCCCGATCTTTGCACAATCCCCTCGCTAAATTTGTGCCTCGCAAAAAAAATAGTGCTTTGGCACGAAATGAGAGATATTCCAAAATGACACAAAGCAGTTGCAAGACATTGGAATATAGCAGTTTTTTGAGCAATTCGCAAAGTTCGTTTGTGTCTTGCAAAACCGTCTGCGCATTCACTACCAATATAGCAACTGCACACCACAGTCAAGCGAGAATGCAGAATGATGGACAGTCACAATTAGTAATGGCATTATCCCGACAAGCTGCTATCATTGGTGTCGCTACAGTATGTACTGATTTGACAGCAGACAAGACCACACAATATATCGTGCACACATACAAATGGACCATTCAAATACACAATTGGCTCCACAGCTAGGCACCAAGTTTTCAAATTAATATACTGATAACGCCACTGTTTTATTGAATATGGACAGTATTGTATCACAAGGAAATACTATATAGGTTTCTTTAAATGCCAGCTGATCTGACATAGCTGTATGTATTTGAAGTAAAAAAAGGCTTTGGATACTGTCTGGTGTTTTTATTTTATTTTTTTTTAATAATTTGTTATATGTATAAGTCGTGCCATGACAAAGTCTAACTGTGGTAGCACACTCTCTGATTTGTAAATGTAACAAGGTCATTCACCAGCAAAGTAAACATCAGTCAAACATTTTTATATACACAATACACAGAAATGCGTTATGTTATTCATTCTACTCACCCATTTGTACATCATGATTAAGCCCAGTTTGCAAGGTTTTGAGTGTCGCCGGAATGGATTTTTTCATTATGACACTTTTTTTTTTTTCTGTAAGAATAATAATTAATTCTATTTTAATTATTATTATTATTATTATTATTATTATTATTATTATTTATTATTATTATTATTATTATTATTATTAATTAATTGATCGTATCACCGGTCTGGCTTTAGGAAAACGTAAGCATGCCTTTCACAGCAAGAGTGCCCTGACGGTGATTGGCTCTCCGAAGTGCAGCTGCTCACCTCTACACCCGTAATACGCAGCAATCTATGGAATAGATTAATAAAGCAACAGGCCACAAGATGGGTGTATCACAAACCTGGTTTTGTGCTTGGCGCATACCTTCGACTATACCAGGATCACGCATATTGTCGACCACTCCCCCACCCCCCCCATTGCGCAATGCATACGTTTTATTTCTGCACAGTGCAGAATGGATTGTGACGCGCAAAAGGATGTTTCGAATGTGGCAACCTGGCACAATTTCGGCACAACGGCCATTTGTGACGCGCATACCCCTCTGCGCGGTGCGCAAACCTTTCGAAGATCTGGCCCCATGAGAATGCTGTTTTTTTTTTTTTTAAACAGTTAAAGACATTTTAATTAAAGACTGAACCATCTCCATCATCCGCTAGACGGCAATATTACTCTTTTTGACCAGATTTCTTATTGACTATCCATTCAGTCACAATGTCTAGTATATAGAAAATTATTGACATTATTGAAGTATGAAATGTTTTGTTTTAAAGAGCAATATTTAATCTGATAAAGATTTGAATTTGTTTAACGAAGTCACATCTGATTGCTCTTAACAGCTGGAATCTTTATTAAAACAGAAAAAAAAGAGTTCTTTCAATTTATAATCCACTTAAGTCTTGTATCTTTCCAAAGGTGTCATCTTCAAAGAATGTCTGGAATCTGGGGGGTTGGATCACTTAAAAACACAGGTGGCATTCTGGACTTTATAAGTCAGACCCATGTATTGATAAGAATTGTATTAACAATTATAAGTAGTCTTCACATGTCCATGCAGCTATAATTCTGTTTTCAAGTTTCCTTTTTATTGTGCATATATTAAATCTGATTTAAGATACAGGAGTGTGATCAATACTAAAGTACAGTAAACATTACTCTGGCTTTTATTTTTTTGTATTTATTTGTTCTTGCCAATTTTCTGAGTAGTTAACTGTTAATGCAAAAGCATTTGTGTTTCCACCAGTCGTGAGTGTTTTCAATTAGTTATTGTGTTTGACATACTAGAGCTACTGGCATTTTAGCACTTTATTTTGTGATCCCACTGATATAAAATAAGTGAAATCCAATATGTGTGTGTGTTTTTCTGTGTATTTATATAAGTTATCTTCTTATAATTTATATCCAGTTTATTGCAGTGTGTTTCATCTACAGGAATATTCGTGAAAAATACAGAACCACTTCACCACATTTGAATTTTTTTTTTTTTTTTTTTTTTTTTTTTTTTACTAATTACTGCAACTGGTGCACAAAAAGTGTTGTTTCATTCCTATGTGAACATCAAAATAAATGGTAAATACAGTACATAAAGTTTGTCTTAGGCTCTTATAGGTTTGTTTTTTTTTCCTCCCAATACAAGTATCCCTCTTGCATTGACAGGTTCCCAGTCACTGTGAGACAATTGTAGCAAAAGGTGGTCTGCAACTCTTGCAGAGGGTATACCAACTCCGGAATGATTCCCAGAAAATACAGAGGAACATTGTCCGTATCATAGGAAACTTGGCCCTGTGTGAGAATTTACACGCAGCGATAGTGCAGTCAGGTACAGTATGTTGCTCCAGTGAGTGGGTATCAAATAAAAGTAATAATTAAAAGGACCCTGCCAACAACAGTTTTATTTCCTTAATGAGTTGTCACTCTACATACTACTCGACTTATTCCACACGCTGATCCATTAGGGACATAGACCATGAAAGCACAATTCCAAATCTAAGATTTAAAATCTGAGATTTAAAAATAGATTGTAGCTAGGATTTAGAATCATGCTGTGTTTTAAACATTTTAATGAATACATTTTTTTTTTGGCAGAATTGCTCCATTTTGATGTACAGAACACTCTATTGTAGGCAATCTGATTTTTTTTTTGTATCAAGGTGTTGTATGAAAACATATGGCTTGTTAATTTTGCTGGGCAGTACCGGGATTCAGTTAAGGGTACTGCCAATTAAGTTGGGAATTCAGGTATGGAATTTTGTGATTTATAATACTTGTTGTTTCTAAAACTTGCTGTTTTTTGAAATGCTAATATCCAGGATGGATTTCTGTACTGGCGGAATTAATAAAATCCCCACACAATATCCAGGCCTCCCATGCAGCTAGATCCTTGGCTAATTTGGACAGGGACGTGTTGCAAGAGAAATATCATGATGGAGTGTACGTTTTACATCCTCATTATCGTACTAGGTGAGACTGCATTCCTCCTTGTCGCCAGTACATAATTAAACAGTTTGAAAAGGGTTAAAGCAGTTACATTAATGACCCTTTCATGTGTGCTATATAAAAAGTGAATAATCCTGTACTGCTGTTGCATTGTGGATATACTGCAGTCGCATGACTTTCAACTTTTGCTTCTTCAAGCCAGCCAGTTAAGGCAGATGTCCTCTTCATTCACGGTCTGCTGGGAGCAGCATTTAAGACGTGGCGACAGCAGGATCAAACACAAAATGGGAACGATACCAGCGAAAAGGAGGACTACACTGAATGCTGGCCAAAGGTATTCCACTTAGTGACAGGAAGAGCAGAGGTTAAAAATGTGTGTTTTAGCTCTTTTCCTTAAATCGTTGATTCAGCCCATACTGATGACTTTTTTTGTGATGATTGTTTTAGTGCTTGTGAAGGTGTTGGACAGATGCCACTATAAAATTAAGTTTTAATTTAGCCAAGCCAGTGGCAATGCAAGTAGTCTCACACAGCTCTGTCTATATGCATTATCCCTGCACTGAAGAGAGACCCTCATGGTGTGAAAGGGTAGTTCATCAGTCTCTATTCACATCAAATGGGTTGGCAGTTTTGATTTTCTCCGACAAGACACCTGTGCACATTTAGCTGCATTGTTCATTCTGAACTTATTTAATTTATGCTCCTTACATGCTGTACTAACCCTGGGTGTCATAAAATCAGCTTTCTATTGTATTGCATAGTCAGTTGGGAAGTGACAGCCTGTACTCGGTGTTTTCGTTTTCATCCTGGTTTAATTTAAATAGTTATCGTTGCTAGCATTTGTTTAATCTGAACAAACCTGATACTTCTGTATATAAAGAAAGAAACTTCTGGGTTAAAAATGCATTGGAATACTGAGTGTTAAATATCTATCTGTCCAGCTACATATTTAATCCCCAGATTTACTTTACTATGTTTTTATTTTTACCATATAGAACATGTGGGGCAAAAATTGTATTTGAGTTCTTCAGTTCAAACAGCTTATGGTATACTGTTTTCCAGACCTGTTTTTGTCATACATATTCCTCTTGCAGTATTTTGAATTGACCGTTATACTTCACTCTGGCACAGGAAATTTTGATTACATTTTATTCATGTCATTTCCATTGGTGCTCTGATTTTACCCAAATTTACATCTGAGAGGACAACCAACAGGCACAGGGTCCCTAATTCAAACCCTAAATCACCATGGTGTTTAGAAAGCCAGTTGTGAATAATGAACTGTAACTGTAGTGAACCTGTTGAGTTAACACTGGCAGCTGAGAAATAAAAACAAACTATTGAATCGGAAGAGAATTGGACTGTCTTCTGCCTTCTTGATCTCCTTTGTCTATATTGTGGGAAAAAGACAAAGTTGTCACTTTGGTACAGTTGTATTTTTTCAGTATGATGTTTATCACTATGATAAGACTTGGTTTCTAACTTGCTTGCGGGTTGTGTTTGTTTCTTGTTAGACATGGCTGGCTGAGGACTGTCCTAATCTAAGGGTCCTGTCTGTTGAGTATGACACTCATCTCAGTGACTGGAGAGCAAAGTGTCCTATTGAAAACCAAAGGTGCACAGCGAATACAAACAAAGTGTATTTCACAGTCAAATGTACTGTAGTCTTTACAAGAGGAAAACTGATATATCATTTTCAGATCACAGAAATTTACTAATAATGAGCACACAACATTATTTTTGTTTACACATAGTCTAGTTTTATGACAAACGGCATATTGCAGAAACACATTGGGGTAGTATTATTTAAGGTAAGGATGCTTCTGTAAATAATAATGGGAACATGAGATTATTTATTTTTAAAGCGAATAAGCCATATCAGTGATGTTCGTTCATAGTCAAATATGTGCCTTATAGAATTCTAGAATACTTTGCTGCAAATTCACTGATTATTATATATATATATATATATATATATATATATATATATATATGATATTATATATATATATATATATATATATATGTATAGAGATACACTCTATGTGATGCATCCTAATGGTGGCTTGTAAATATCAATTTATATATAGCATATATAATTAAATATGAAGGCTTCTGCTGCAGTAGATAATTTCTACTGATGTGTGCGAAGAAGTTTTAGACTAGTATTTACTAGATTCTTTTAACTGCTGTTACTTAGGCTTACCATATCAAATCAGAGATGGGTTTCCAACCTTACCAGAACTTGACTATTTTGTGAACCTGTTGCAGACGTGAACTGCACTGATCTCTCTTTGTCCACTGCTGTATTGCAGGAGGTCTATGGCTTACAGGAGTCGTGAGCTACTCAATGCGATAAAGGCAGCTGGTGTTGGGGACAAGCCTTTAGTGTGGGTAGCACATAGTATGGGAGGTAAGAGCAGTTTGGAATTGTTTTGCAAAGCAACTTTATTCATATTTTTTAATAATAAGACTTAAAAAAACAGCAAAATGTCTGTTTCTACCACAGCATACAGGTTTGTTTGTTTTCCCTTGTATTTTCATTTATTTGCCTTTTTAAAAATGTTTCCTTTTGTGTTTGGTGTGAACCTTGTTTTGTTTAATTTAGAATTCATGTCTTTGTTTGGTTGAATGTCCATGTCTTTATTTTGAATGCACTGTATTTCTTTGTTGCAGAAATATTTTTTCAATATAGCATTTCGTTTCCATGGTACCAAGGAATATAACAAATGAATGTTGTTTTATATCACCAAAAACAAAAATCTAGTTTTCATGAACTGTAGTTTTATAGCTTCCTTGTGACAACGCTTGTTTCTGATTCATTGTCTGTTTACATAGCATAATATAATGAACCAACATTGTAAATGATCAATCCTTTATATTACAGGACTGCTTGTGAAAAAGATGCTCCAAGATGCCTCAAAGGACCCAAGTTTGCAGACTTTGATAGACAATACCAAAGGCATCATCTTTTACAGCGTTCCTCACCATGGCACTTTAATGGCGGAATATTCGGTCAATGTTAGATATTTACTTTTTCCTTCTATAGAGGTTAAGGAACTCAGTAAAGGTAAGTTCCGTGCTGAACTCCAGGTGACTATTCTGTTTAGATTGCTTTATCTTTAATGGGTTAGTGCTTCTTACATGTGTCCTTGGATCTTCTACAGATTCTCCTGCGTTGCGAGAACTGAACGAGAGCTTTCTAAGCATGGCCAAAAAAAGGGAGTTTGAAGTGTTAAGCTTTGCAGAAACCTTGCCGACAACTATAGGCCCTATGATGAAGATGCATGTTGTGCCAGTGCATTCTGCAGGTATGGGTTTATTTTTATTTTCTTGGGGGTTGTTAAGAAGATATCTGTCATTGCCTCTGATACAAGTACTAATTTGTGTAAGCAAAAAGCATGTTTGATTGAAATTGTGCATCCAGAGACCTAAAGAGTGTTCTTTTATCATGAATAGCATGATAAGTGTCGTTATTGTACCATACATTTTAATAAGAACCCTAAGTAGGCTGTTGTCAAGCACAGGTGATTTTGCCTTAATAATAATAATAATAATAATAATAATAATAATAATAATAATAATAATAATAATAATAATAATAATAATAATAATAATAATAATGATGATGTAATGTGTTCGTTTATATCAGTACGTGCCCAGATTTAAAACAGGATGCCTGTATCAAGAGTAATGTATTTATTTTTGGATCCTGTGTTAACCTGCATTTAATGTTCTTTTATTTTGTATCAAATTTTAATAACGAAAATCATCTATTTATTGTTTCGTTTCAGATTTGGAATTTGGTGACCTAATTCAGGTAGAAGTCGATCATCTGAACATTTGTAAACCAGAGAACAAAGACTCTCTCCTCTACAAGCGCAGTTTACAGTTCATCGTAGATGCACTGGCAGACGTACTCTGCAATTAATAAATACTTTACGCAAAAGATTCCTATGTCACAGTACTGTTTTAACAGCTTATTACCAGCAAATAAATGTCCTGTTTTTTTTCTTCTTTTGTTTGCAGATGCAAAGTGCCATTTTCTGTCTGTTAAAAATCACTTTGTCTCGCAATAGGATAAGCAATATTAAATCAATAAATGTACTGGAATATTTAAATTTTACTGTTGATGGAGATTCTGATAAAAACTCAAACAGGATTTAGCCATTATCTTGAGAGCCCCTTACAACTGTTTACAGTTCTATCACAGCACGGCAGTAGAGAACAGTCAGTTGTTCTACTGTTAAGTGGATTTGTTGTCAGAAGCCACTGGTGTCAAATAGATGATTTATTCTTTACTGAAGCACCGAATGTGCTTGGTTTTGTTTCAGTTCATATTTATAAATACATACTTGATCTTGCGTTTACATGGCCAGTAATATTCCACTAGTATTCAGAATACTGAATAATCCAAATATATATTCTGCCATGTAAACAGCATGTTCGGAATATTGGAGGTGGCATATTCCTCTGTATGCGGAATATCAAGCCATGGAAATGGCATATTCAGACTATGAAGTGTAACCCACAACAGGCACGTGCAATAACTCACAGCAGTTACTTTTGGTCTGGTGAGGTAGGGTTGCGACCTGTCAGTTTGACCCGAACATACATACATCAACATTTAAAAACAGCACACACTTATTTATTTATATGTAATCACAGCTCTCAATGACAGAATGTTCTTTGAAAAATTAACTATGCATGTGTGACGGGGTACTCCCACCCATGAGCGTATTTCGTGTTTTGTTATTCAGATGTTCTGTTGTGTGTTTTATTTAAAAACACGCCATTTTATTGTTATTATTGTTTACAGCTGGGGTTAAAATGCCCCATATCCAGATAAAATCATGAGAATGCCTGGTCAACAGGAGTGATTATTGGCAAACTGGCTGTTGACCACGCATATGAGCAATCCAGTGCCGAATGTGACAGAGGCATAAACTAGGTAATTAATAACCAGTTAATCCCTCTGTCACAATATAAAAACCTGCAGCTGTGGCTGAACGTGGTGTTTGTTCAGAGACGGTACAAGATGCTTGCGCGCGCGAGAGAGAGAGAGAAACTTAAATTTAATAATTGCTGCTGGTTGGTGTGTTTGTCTGTTTTGGGCCATCGTGCATTTTGTTTTGTATCTGTTTTGTTTCTTGTTTAAACCTTTTATTTTACAATAAATCTGCGCACTAGCGCATTCATTCGTTACTCCATTGCTGAATGTTGCCTGTTTATCTTCCGGGTCTGTAACGTCACAGCATGCAGCCAACCTGCCACAGCATGTGATGACATTATATATATATATATATATATATATATATATATATATATATATATATATATATATATATATATATATATATATACTGAGCATCAAAATAATCTTAACACTTATATTTGAACATCAAAAGAAACTTATCACTTATATTTGAGCATCAAAAGAAATGTATCACTTATTTGGATAAAATTCACTGGATGTGATCCAAAAGTACATCTGAGACGCATGCTTTGCACCAGGTTTCGGATGTTGTCTTGTGGAATCCTGGCCCATTCCTCTTGTAGTGTCTGGATAAGCATCTGCCTGTTCAGTGGCCTCTGAGCCCTAGAAGCCTCACATCTCCCAATTCGTGGCCTAACATAGACAGAGTGTGTCTGGTTATACCGTCTTGTCAGATTTGAAATTGCTGACTGTGAGCACCCAAGGCCTAATCCAGCCTCCAACATGCCGACTGCACGAAGGTGCTGCTCTCTTGACAGACGTGGCATATTGGTGTTTTTTTTTTTTTTGCGATTTCCTTTATTGCTTTTATTCAAGCTTGCAATTCAACAGCTGAGATCACTCCATATTCAGTGTCCAATCAAGCCTCCAACATGCCGACTGCACGAAGGTGCTGCTCTCTTGACAGACGTGGCATATTGGTGTTTTTTTTTTTTGCGATTTCCTTTATTGCTTTTATTCAAGCTTGCAATTCAACAGCTGAAATCACTCCATATCCAATGTCCAATGAACTGTCTCACTAATTAGGTGATTAAGCGCATATGCTTCAGTCATTGTCTCTCAAGCGTGTCATGGTCAAGGATGAATGATCGAGTGATTAAAAAGAAACCAAAAACATTTAGTCAAACGGGCAACTCATCTTCAATCTATCTCCTTGTTATTTTAATAAAGACATAAGCGTGCATGTCTTGCACTGGATTAAGACCCTGAAGCATCTACACAATCTCAGAATATCAGATTCCATAGCTGAAAAAACAAAAACAAATAACAGAAATATACGTCCACACCACCAGCTCTTTACAATAAACAACAAACTATTCCACTACAATCAGCACTCTTGGTTTGAAGTGCAAAGCAAGGTACACCTGCATTAATGGCATAAAAAGAATATTTTGCTTACCATGTAAATGCAGAATACGAAAGGAATAAGAATTTCGCCTGCATGTATACAGAGCATTTAAAATATTCCAGTATTCAAAATACTTAATATTCTGAATACTTGTACCATGTAAACATACTTATCTGTTGTGAAAGTCCATGTGTCAGTTTTTTGTGTATATGAACACTATATCGTCATATTTTTGTGTATGAAAAATATATATATATATATACCCCATATATATATATATATATAATCTACTTCCCATATATACCTTGTGTTAGGAATCATTCCCATCGTTGTTTAGGGTCTGGAATCAACTTCCCAGTAATGTTGTTGAAGCTGACACCCTGGGATCCTTCAAGAAGCTGCTTGATGAGATTCTGGGATCAATAAGCTACTAACAACCAAACGAGCAAGATGGGCCGAATGGCCTCCTCTCGTTTGTAAACTTTCTTATGTTCTTATATATATATATATATATATATATATATATAATTGCAGATCAGCATTTGCTTCATGTCAACAGTATCTGAGCCAGAAATCTTCTGTCCTCAGTAAGGTTACGGAGTGTTTCTGAATGATGTAAATAAGGATAGGTTCTTGACCCTCTCTCTGTCCACATTTTTTTTTTATCCAAGAACTGGAGAGAGACAGGTGAAAAAGGGAATGTTTTTATTTATTTATATAGAACTTTACATACCCATAATATATCTTGCAAAATCAGGAAAAGTGGGCTAACAGATTTTACATATATATATATATATATATATATATATATATATATATATATATATATATATATATATATATATATATATACACACACACACACACACACACACACACACAAAGTATTCTAAAATACAGATTGGTGACCAGGAAATTGGCTCACCACGATATACATGTATATATATAAAATCGTAATACAAATGTATTGAACAACTTTGCAAACTCCTTAAGAATAACAACACACTTTAGAATAACCTGGGGCAGGTTTTATATTTTGTGTAGTTTACAAATGAAACACAAAAACTCAGCAAAGAGTAGAGCACAATACGTGGTTAAAAGTTATATTTTGGTTGTCCATATTTAATTTGTATACTATAAAAAAAACAAAAAAAGAAACTACATTTTCAAAGAAAAATACGTAAGAAATAGACACTATTGGCATAGAATCTTTGGTACAAGCCCTGCGCCTGTTTCTGAAGTGTGTCCTAATTCGCTCACCGTAAAATAGTGACGTATACATCCTGATAAAACAAAATATTGTCCTGGTGAACGGCGTATCAAGGAGAGAGAGGTGATGTTATTGTTGTTTTTAATTAGTTTTATGTAGAACAGTAGTTTAAATCTATACTGTTTGTTTTTTGTCAAGCGCAGAGGAGGAAAGGGTGAATTACTAGAATAAGCGCTCACAGTCTCAATGTATGTTGTACTGGCCCGACTACTACCTGCTGCAACGGGCAGCTGGCTCTTAGAGCTGTTGATGGACCTTCATTTATATATATGTGTGTGTGTGTGTGTATATATATATATATATATATATATATATATATATATATATATATATATATATCTCAAAGAGCCAGCTGCCCAACGTTTATAGCGTCTAAAATAACCTTTTACATGAATGTAAAATAATGATGGAAATATATCAAGTCTGCATTGTAAAACTTACAAGACGCTAAAACACATTTAGGCAACATGCCTACACATTTTAATACATTTTCAATGAAGCACTGTACAGTAACTAAACTTACCACTAAATTTATTTTTTCCGTTTGTATGTATGTCAGGATCGGTGCACTTGTCACAGACATTCCCAATGCAAATGATAAAGTACTATGACGATAGATAATAATCTCTTTGTATTAAATCATTCTTTTTACTCCATTTACGTTTCTCTAGATAGACTAAAGGAACAAAAAGTGCTCACACACACAAGTGAAGATGGTCAATGTTCTTAAAGGAGTTCTTGTCGAATGGTAAGTTAGTGCTAAAATGAATGTATCTGTGTTGGATTTACTAATTATTCCCTGAACTGTGATGTGTGGCTTTGCCTAACATTTAACTGATGATGCTGTTGGTATTTTAACATTTGCTGTATTTTAGTGAGGCTCCTATCCAGGGTGTTAAAATATAAAGGATAATTTTGTTTTGACTTACCTTGCTAAAAAAAGAAATAACTAAAAATAATTACTAGTACTAACATCTACTTATAATGTGAATGCAGGTTGGTATTATTACTACAGTAAATAATAGCCCATGCATTTCTAGCTGTAAGGTCAAAAAATAAATCAACATCGAACAAATCTAATATTAATCTTTCAAATACAGGACATAGTAATAATGGTAAAGTAGAGCTAATTATTATTTTTTTTTTAGAAATTAGCTGTTTTAACTCAGAAAACCATACAGCTTTTTTCTTGACAATGATTTCTAGGCTCAACCACCAAACAATAACCAAAATATAATCATTTTAGAACCTACGAAGATGTATGTTTAAAACAAATTGTTAAATGAGCAACCATGTTTTTGCATTATTTTACAGTGATCCCGCCATGAAACAGTTTCTGCTGTACTTGGATGAAACATCAGCTCTGGGAAAGAAGTTTATCATTCAAGACTTGGATGACACACACATCTTCATTTTAGCAGAAGTAGTTCAAATCCTTCAGGAAAGAGTAGGGGAGTTAATGGACCAGAACTCGTTCCCTGTCACCCAGAAATAAAGTAACAAGAAAAAATAAACAACAAAACAAAACAAAAAAACACAACAACAACTATATAACAGAGGCTATGGAATTCAAAGAAGAGACTGTTTGAATGTTATGTTGGTGTCTCAATTTATTTAGATGCTTGTTAATATTGGAAATTCAGTTGCTCTTTAATTTCTTTCCTTGCTCTGACTAATATTATAGATTTATACAGCATAATAATGTTTTTAAAGTAGTGCTGTACCATATAAATAATGTATTCAAAGCATTGAAATGTATATCATATTACAACTTTGTTGAATGGTAATTTGAAGAATTCCCACAATATCTTTGTTTATAGCGTTGTATAAACAGATTTTTTTTTCATGGAGTTATATTTAACATGTATTTTCCAAAGTGCTGGTGACACTCCTACTTCACCAAATCAATCAATTAATTAAATCTCCCCAGCTGTAGTTTTCCAATCAGCCCACCACCTCCCCTGCCCCCACCCTCTCTAGGAAAAGGCAGACATTAGGTTGGTCACTTGTGTTGCCTGCTTATTTTTTTTATTTATTTTCTCTTCTTTTCCATATTGGGGGCAAAACTGTGGTTGGTGCTTTGAAAAATGTTTATGTAATATTATGATCTGTTGAGTCTACTTTTTTGGTTGGTGTCTCATTTTGGTTTATGCATGACCCAATAAAGGCAGTATACCAGTATTTTATTACTCTAAATGGTAACAACTGTGTCCTTGTTGGGGAAGGGAGCAAAGTAAAGAGATTGTCATCATTTTTGGGATGATGTATTTGATGACATGTTATGAACTTATTACATACAATTCATTATCAATATATATATAAATGGAAATTAGATTTAACAACTAAAACCTGTCCCAAAGTATAGGGGATGTAGTTTGTGGTGATTACACCATGATCATTTAATTTTGGGTTTAAAAGCCATGGCTTAAAGTTTATCACAAGTTTCATGATAAAGATCTTTTTGGCAGCATTTTAAATATTTGCATACAGTATTCCTGAATACAGAAAAAAGCTATATAAAATCTAAAGATTAGCAACACACTGAAAAGGGGGACCTGAGATAATATTCATTATAACATTTTTTTTATGTACAGTACCACTACCAATAAATATACATTATTATTATTGTTGGAAAACATGGATTGAGAATTGATTAGCAGTTTGCTACACATGTGGACTGGCAGAGCTATACTGGTGTTTTTTTCTGAAAAGAGACTAATATTACAGATAGCAGACTGTTTGGTTCAAATTGCATGTACTGCTTACAATTGATAGAGACATTGCGTCTACAAGTTTCTTGCCCAGCATTGACTGGAAGCTAAAAAGATAACAATGCTGTGGACCAGAAGGGGCCAGGCTCTAAGACTTTGGAATGCAAAGCATAAAGGGGCTAAAAGGCTCCCAGGGACTGGCATTGGACCCAGAGGTTCTCAGAGAGATCGAAAGAGATAATGCCACTGGGATCAAAGGGGCAGATTTATGGACCTTTTTTTCTCCAGGAGTGTGAAGAACGCACTGAGTTCAGAGGTTGTTACACTAGACTACACACACACACACACACACACACACACACACACACACAGACACACACACACACACTAAATTAACAGAATAATGTGTTGTACCTTGACCATTGGTTAATGTCAGAGAAAGGGGAGGTGGACCATCTATACAGAAGGGTATTTAATGTCATGCAAACATTGTAATGATGAGTATTCTGTTTGTCCTGTACCTGGGACCAGACTCCCTGCATATTTCAATAAACCTGGCAACTGATTGAAGAAAAGGACTCTGTGCATTTTCTTGAATCTACTTACTCACCATCATTTTTTGTAAGTTACTTCAATTATTATTATTATTATTATTATAATAATAATAATAATAATAATAATAATAATAATAATAATAATAATGAAATTGCCCAAATTCAATGAGATCCGTCTTTTGGGGTGGGTCAATAGAACATAATGTAATACAATTTGTTGGGGGTTGGTCCATACCCATCAGGCTGTAGATCATAAATATTTTTTTGTACAACATTGCACTTTTAGTGAGAGATTTACGGTTGGATCCAAAGACCCCACGATGAAATAATGAAGTGTATACTGAATATGGCCAATGTTAGTAATATGTTAGACCTTGCCATTTTAGTATTTACATAACATGCAAAATGTTTGTCTGTGGTTTTTATAACATCATCTATAATACCTTGTATCAATAATTCTGGTTGAGTAAACGTATGATATAATGTTAAAGATGTTGTAAAATGATTAGCTCTAAGCTAATACTGTCAAATGTAGACTTTATGCTTGAGGCTGCAGTAATAGATGCGGACAGACAGTATGGGGGGGGGATGGGTTGATAACCAAAACAAGTCACGTGACGGTCACGTGACACTGGAGCCAGGCCCAGCAGAGTGGCAGGAACAGAGAAGAGGTAAGACAAGAGGTTGATTTTTAAATAAAGGGAAAATATCGAGTTCTGCAAGGACATTTTTTTTATTACAAAGAATTTGATTATATCAAATTCATACGTTTAGCCAGACCGATGCATTGCTCTGATGCTCAGAAAAATGAATGTATACGGTAACGAGACATAAAATAAAAACAGATGAGGGTTAATGGACTAACGTACATATATCTATTATGTATGATTTTGATTTTTCTTCTAGCAACTACATGTTATGCTTTGCTATGTAGTTAATATCTACCTTTAATAAAACTTTATTAAAGGTGACATTTCGATTTATTTATTTATTTATTTATTTTTTCATAATCGGAGTGGTGTTGTATTTTACAAGTGTGTTTTTGCATAATGTAAATGTGTATGCTACCGAATCAGCTTCCCAGCGAGTCTGTACCATCTTGTAATACACATGGGTAAGGGTATTTGAGTCTTTTTCCTTGCCAGCACATAAGCCAACTACCTATATTTCGTAAATTTCAGTTTTCATCTAGAAAATAATTGTGCGATAGACTCTCTTTTGACTATCTGTATATATGTACAGTCATTTTAGTAGTCTTGTGCAGAGTTGCGGTTAATTTAAATTTTTTCGATTCCAATTCTATTTCCAATCCCAGTGCCCTTTCCTACAGTTCCAATTCCTATGCCTTTTTACGGCGTAGTCTTTACTGAGGTTTATGCCGTAGACTTTATCAGGTTACCTGACAAGTTCGTTAAGTTGTACGGTATTTGTCTGCTAAATAAAGCCTTTGAGATTATAATTGGAATTGAAATAACCTCAGCTTTGGTCTTGTGTATGTGTAATACAGAGTATGTAAATACATGTATGGCTGTTTGGTTTAATATGTATTAATTGATATTTGGGGTCTTCGGTGCTGCTTTTGGGAAAGTAACATTTCAGCGTTTTATTGCAAACCAGAATGCAAAGTGACAGTGGTCGCCAATGTGCAGGTATGTGGTGTTGTCATTGGTTGCAAAACAGCATGTCAATCTTATCCCACTTCCAGGTAATCTCTTTACAATAAAAATGTCCGTATCCCAAAAACAAAATAAAAACAAAACAAAAAACATAGAATTGAAGTTAGATTTAATTATATTGTAAAAATGTATCGAGACTGCAGGGACTCGCTATCAGAAGCAGACAGCAGTGTAAAAGGGAACTTGATGTTCTGAAGAGAAAGTGTTACCTTCAGTGTACAATCATGATTGATTTACTAAACACCGTAAATATATATCTTACTGGTCCTATAAATTGCTATTTTATTTATTTAGTGGTAGTCATGAGTAAACGGAACCAGGTAAGTTTGGTTAATGTCAATGTGAACAACTGCTGGACTCGGGTCATTTTGTACATAGGGAACTGACTATACAACGGTTTTGTTCATATTCTGAGGAAACAAGTAGAGCAAAAAACTAAAACATGTCTCGGCGGAACTACATTGGGGTTACCAGACATCCTGGGAAAATCAAGATTGTCACAGTTTTCAGCCTTATTTTTTTGTCCCCGTCGGAAACAATGACATTGTTAATCGTCCCAGTTTTGCTATTAGATACTTTTTTTAATCGGCGTGCTCAGAGGTCATGTATTGGGTTGTGTGTTAGCGCCATTCAAAAGTAAAACAAAGTCTTATGGGTTATTTGTTTAATCATTGTGATTAGGTGTGTACACCATATGTTAAAATGGTAATCGCTGATCTATTTATTTAAATCTGGCTCTTTGTACATTTAACATGTTTTGACTAGATGACAATATAAAGAAAATAGAGTTGTTATAACCTGTGACAAATTCAGCCGATTTTTCATTTTTATTATATAAGGTATTTTTTTTTTTGTAGGTTTTTTTTTTTTTTTTGTAACAGGCTCATGCTACGGCGTCAGTGAAATGGGGAAAAAAGCCCCCGTTTTTCACTTTGGAAATCTGGTAATCCTAAACTTCACCGACAGTACGAGAAACGAAGCAACAATACGAAATTTGGTCAGACACCAAAGTCCAAGCCGAACTGGACAAAACTCACAAAAATATTAAAATATATTTAGTCATTTTTCAAATTACTTTGTTTAATGCCGGCATTAGGAGAACCGTGCAGAATTGTGTAAACTCCATTCTCAAGAAATGTATGGGTCCTGTTGCTCGCAGATAGGTGTGAACAGCAAGCGCATTGATAAATTTGTACTGTTATATTTATTTTCTATGAACATCAGTTAATGGATACGCTTGTTTGCTTTTAAACCAATGACATTGTTACAAAAAAGACTATTCTATAGTATATTCATTTTAATTCTGTACATTGGATTGTTGTACTAGAGCTAAAATAAAATACATTAAAGTTGAACCCGGTATCCTCCACAATTGAAATTAGTTTCATGCCATTTGCGATTGTCTCAATAATGAACCGTGTTATGTTTTCAGTCCGAATTTTATTGCATTTCCTAACACGTGGCTTGTATGTCTGGGCCCCACCTCCTCCATACTAGGTCAAGGTCTAGTAGAAGCAGGCTACTCAAGTGACCAAAAGCATGCTGGACATTGGGGGGTGAATATCCAATGACAATGATGCCACGTTACAAAGGTAGGAAGTAACAAAAAATGAGTATCCGTTATTTGCAGACGCATCTTTTTTTCTCTCTCTAATATTTAGTTATCACCAATGGTTTTTACCCCCGTTTTCTCCCAGTTTGAAATGACCAGTTATTATTTTAATCCCGGTTCACCGCTGCTATCTCCCTGAAACATGCGTCCTCCGAAATATGCTCCTGCCAATCCGTCATTATTCGCACTGTGGATCCACCAGCTGGAGGACAACACAGATCTGATGGCTCCACTGCAGACCCGCAGGCTCCCTATCAGCCACAGGGGTCGCTGGTGCGCGGTGAACAGAGGATTGCCCTGCCAACCTAAGCCCTCCCTACCCGGGCAGCGCTCGGCGCTCGGCCAGTTGTGCGCCGCACCCTAGGAACCCCTGGTGACGGTCGGTAATGACAGCATGGATTTGAACCTGTGATCTCCAGGCTGTAGGGCACATCCTGCACTCAACGTGGAACATCTTTACTTGATGCACATTTTTGACAAAGTTTAAACAATTAAGCAAAATTAAAAACATATGACACTTTACTAATGTTAAAACGTTTAAATTGAAAATTATTTACATCCCTATTAATAGTATACTCATGGTGTGTGGTGGTGTTAGCTTAAAAGTTCAGTGATGATCATGTGTGCTTGTGGGAGGGAGTGTACTTCGATACCTCATTTAGGGAGTATTGATAGGATACCTTGCACAGTATCATGATATTCCATACTATCGCAATACTTTGGAACTTATATCCATTACATGTTACATGGCTGCCAAATTCCGTTTTTGCAAGTGCAAAGTGCATTTGGAGGCTAATACACACTTACTAGTGCTACAGCATGGTGGAATGCTTGCTGTTTACATATATATATATATATATATATATATATATATATATATATATATATACACACACACACACACACGCACACACACACACACACATATACAGTGCCAAGAAAAAGTTTGTGAACCTCTTAGGATTTTCACTTTTTTCGCATATTTCAAACCTAAAATGTCATTAGATCTTATTCTAAGTCCTAATAATAGATAAAGATAACCTGATTAAACAAATTACACAAAAACATTGTTTTTTGAGGAATTTTGGCCCATTCCTCCTTAAAGAACTACTTCAACTCGGTGACATTTGAGGGCTTCCTTGCATGGACAGCTCGCTTCAGGTCGTGCCACAACATATTGATGGGGTTTAGGTCCGGACTTTGACTAGGTCATTCTAAAAGCGGAATTTCTTCTTCTGTAGCCATTCTTTTGTAGATCTGCTTGTATGTTTAGGATCATTTGCTGCATTAGGATCTTGCTGCATTACACACTTTCTGTTCAGCTACAGCTCACGGACGGATGGCCTGACATTATCCTCTAGAATCTTCTGATACAATACAGAATTCATGGTTGCAAAACAGCCCCAAACCATCACACTCCTACCATCATACTTGATGGTTGGGATGAGGTTCTTCTGTTCAAACTTAGTGTTTGTTTTTCTCCAAACATAACGTTTCTCATTGAGGCCAAAAAGTTCTACCTTTGGCTCGTCTGTCCAGAGAACATTGTTCCAGAAGTCTTGTGGATCATCTATGTGCTCTTTGGCGAACTTCAGAAGGGCATCAATGTTGAGTCTTTCTGGTAGTTGAGTCATGAAGACTCACGTTAGCCAAGGCGAGAGTGGCCTGCAGATCCTTAGATGTTACTCTGGGATTCTTTGTGACTTCCTTGATGATTTTCCGGTTTGTTCTTGGAGAGATTTTGGTAGAATGACCGCTCCTGGGTAGAGTGACTGTAGTCTTGAACTTGCTCCATTTGTGGACTATCTGTCTGACAGTGGATTGGTGGAGCTCCAAATCCTTAGAAATTGTTTTTAACCCTTTCTAGACTGATGAGCATCAATAACTATTTTTCTGAGGTCTTCATAGATTTCTTTTGATCGTGGCATGACGTGTTTCCACACTCCTGTATGGTGAAGACCAAACTCACAAAGGTTCTGATCTTTATATAGGGTGGGGTCTCCCAAACTCACCCCTGAAGATCTACCTAATTATTTAAATACTTGATTCTAATTATCCCCTTAATTGAGCTGATAAAACCAGGGGTTCACTTACTTTTTCACATACCCTGAATCTTAATTACTCATTGTTTGTCTAATTCATACATCATTTTGTTTCAAAAGACATGGAATTGGTTAATATAAACCCTATTGGATATTTAAGAAAAGACTGGTTTTGATTCAAGAAGGCTATCATGGGAAAACTATGGAATTTCCATAATTATCATTGGGGTTCACAAACTTTTTTCTTGGCACTGTATAGGGCAGCTGGCTCTTTGAGAACACACACACAATATATATATATATATATATATATATATATATATATATATATATATATATATATATATACTGCAAGTTCCAGTGTATTCAAAGGTCATTGCCACCAACTATAAAGTTCAAATAAAACTTGTAAGAAAGCACAACACAATGTGAAAGACACCATTTTCATGCATGTAAAAAGAGAGCTGTGGTGTTTCGGCCGGCTTCAAATACTCCAGTTACAAGGAATCTCTTAATTTTTATATATAACAAAATAACACAGTAATACTTTCCTTGAAGCAGACTTTGTATAACTAGGCAGATGTTTTACATGCAGAAGTATCTTAGAAGTGCCCTAAAAATGTGAGCAAGGAATGAAAAAATGAAGCACTGTTGTGGAAACTGATTTACATGGTTACTTCAAGAAATGGCTTGATGAGGTTCTTGCTTGGATCAATAAACAACCAAATGAGCAAGATTGGCCAAATGGACCTCCCCTTGTTTGTGACATTTCTTATGTTCATAAAAAGTCATATACAACATAACACCTCCATGAATCTGTACTGTTCAAATCTTTTAGAAAGTAAAACAAGTAAACACAGAGTATAATGCTAAATTAGACTAGCCTGATTGATTCATGCACACTGTATTTTTTTTTTCTTTTTCTAATGAACACAGTAATGTGTTACATTAGGGAATACACACAAACCTTGTATTTCTTAATTTTAAACACTATGCGTTCATTTTACAATTTTATAGTGTTGAAAATCACCACTTCCAAATAATTTAATACATTTAGTTCAGCGGATTAAAAAAAAAAAAGAAAAATATTTCTGGCAAAGACGCTGCTATCATACACAATTCAACAGTGAAACATTCAAAGTTAAACTGGATCCAAACTGGACGCGAGCGAATCATTTAGAAGTCACTGCAGTCAAATGGGAATATCCACACCAGCAGCGAGCGACATCACTAAAATAGAACCTGTTAGTATTTTTTTTTTATAACCCTGATCTTTAGATTTTATAAGTCCAACAATTATTTTACAACTGAGTTGCCGGAGGTCGGGGTGGTAAATAAGAACATAAGACTTTTTACTAATGAGAAGAGGCCATTTGGCCCATCTTGCTCGTTTGGTTGTTAAAAGTCTGTCTTTCAAATAAAGTAAATTAGACAAAAGACAACCACGCTGGCTACGATAATTAAATGTAAATACTTTGTGTTGTTTTCATGCTGAACCTGTAACTGTCTGCATTGGTGGACTTTTGCATTGTGACTGAAGCTTTGTAGGTCAGGTGCTTTCCTCTGCAGGTGAAGAGTCACATTGATCCTGTTAGGGAAACTGATATGCTGGCAGTGAAGTCTGTGTTCATTCTCGTCTTTCCACTGCTCATGCATACAATTCAAAACACAGGTTTTTCACTTCTTTAAAACACTTTTGACATATTGATTGACCACCTTCAACCAGGTTTCTGTTGTCATCTGGCTGAAATCCAAAATAGTTCCACACCAAGCTTCCCAGAACGCGCAGGATAGTTGGTCACAAAATGAGTAAGCTTAGTTTATATTGTTTTTAAAGCACACAATTGAGTTTTGTTTTAAAAAACAAAATGCTGTATCAAAAAATTGTGATACTTTTGTATATTTAATTTACCCTGATATTTTGGTATCATGATATACCATGGAAAACTAGTAACAATATAACCTTTAAATTGCAATACCTAATCATACATGTACACTACTCAAGATGTATTCTAATGGATTTGTGTCGGTTATTTTACAGAAACCTTTGGCTGTTTGGGATTCCCGACCTTGATTGGCGGCAGGCACGGTGATGTAATGACATTGCCAGGAGAAAGGACCTTCTGCAGATGGACTATTGATACATGGACTTCCGAAATGTTACAGATAGGAGATCAGAACTGAGGAGAGTGTAAGCACTATTGGATCCCACTGATCACTCAGACCATTAGATACTGAAGAAAAAAAGCTCTCTAATGGCCAAGCATGAACCAACACGGGGAATTGCTATTGGACAGCTGTCATCCACAGAGTTTGTCAAAGATTGATTGAATATACGTTTTTGTAGGATAGTTTCAAAATCTCCCACATAGAGACGCATAGTACTTTTGAATTAATTGCTTTGGTGCTGTTCGTGTGCAATTTGAAAGAAGATTTGGAGGTTGTTTGCAGTGAAATGGGAATAATAGAGCAAATATTTGACAAGTAACTGAGGACTTTGCGTAGCTGTCGGGGTGAAATATTGATGATTTCAAATTAAGACTCTCAGTTCTCTACGGCAGGCTCAGTTTGCCTCCAACAAATTCAAGACAAATCACATGTGAGACTGGTGAGCTGAAATTCGAATGGCAGGTTATTTACAGAAAGCAGTTTTTTTAACTGATGCTGTTGGGTGTACTGCAAGGGCATCTGGATATTTTCTTTGGTCAATTTCTACATTTCAGGATTGTATGACTCAGTATAGTTAATTTATGATACGTGCTGGGTTTTCTCTTATGCTTTCTCCGTTTAGAACCATGCTACGCTTGAGTTTAAAACGCAACAAGGAAAAAAAACAAAAACTGACAAGACAAAATGAAACCCGGTGCTTGCTAATTTCCCCTCTGAAGGATAACAGAACCTCCATTTTAATTTCCTGGTTACAGGGAAACAATGTTATAACCATCTAATGTTAAAGTAAAAAACAACAGCAAAAAATACTAGTTAAACCATAATGAGTCACTTGTTTGTGTGCCTTTTTATTTATGCAAATTTAATAGTGGTGTTTATCTTATGTGAGATAAACTGTATACCCTAACAAGCAAACCCACTTGCTGAATTAAATGTGTTTTCTTTCATTGAAGGAACAACTTTTGTCTTACAAGATCGCTCAGGCACTTCATTTTGAATTTGTAGTCACTTCTGAGCTTGGACGTGCAACCGTCAGTTCATATTGAGGCAGTTGTCAGACTTGATATAATCCTTTGGGAAGCCAGGATCTCCTGAATAGGTTTACCTGACAGGGAGGAGTACGCATATTTTCTGTTCAGGAAACTGGAACAATCATTGCCATGCCCATATAATGCGCATATGTGACTTCACTATTCATTGGATAGATTTTCCCAGTAATTGTTAGGTTTGTATTTCTAAAGACCTTAAATAAACACCACCACATCCAATACTAATAATACAAATAGTACAAAAACTGAGACCACCTTTCCTGCCTACCCAGACAACTGTATTATACAGCAGGATGTTTGCTGCTGTGGAACATGGTCCTGTTCTTTGCAGCGACTCTAACATCCTATGCCTTTCATGGAAAGGCAGAGTCCCCAAGAGCGAAAAGGAGAAACCGGTATGCAGGAGACGCTACTACGAGGAAGGCTGGCTGGCCACCGGGAATGGCAGGGGTGTTGTTGGAGTAACATTCACTTCCAGTCACTGCAAAAGAGAGCGGTATCCACAACGGATCAATTTCAATTTAAGAGGACACAATAGCGAGGTAAGTGTTTTCAGGTTCTGTTCTCTCTTTCTGTCTCGGGTTACAATAACAGCCTTGTTTATGTACAGTAGTATCTCAAGTGACCAAGTGTGAACATTGTCAATTAATTTATTCCATAAATTGTGACTTTTTTACGATAGTGGAGTCAAATTGGTGCTGTAAAAATAGTTTGTTGGATAGCGAAATCATTATTTCAATTGATAGTCATAGAAGCGCACTAAGGCACCATGTTTAATCACTAATTACAATATAGAGGGGTTCCTTGTTCATTTCAATAGTAACATCATACACATTATTTACATTTATACCTATTCCAGTAGCTCTGCAGTGTAATTCATGAAAAGCACAAATCGGCTCTGTAATTGGGTAAAATCCCAGCGTGGTCTGCAACATGTTTAGAAAAGGTCGACTTTGTATTCCAAACTGCGTCCTTAATGTGTTTTTAGCCTTAATAATTGTAATAAAAAACAACATAGTTTTGTCTTGTAAAATGTATACTTACATGCATAAATAAGCATACGTTTATAATCACAACCGCCCTGTTTAATGAGAGAAAGCGACATGCCTAAAAAGACTGCATAATACTTATTGACACACAGTACATTCTTTATGCAAGTTGAATTCAAAACAAGTACTGTCCTTACCTGTGGTATTGGGCGGTACTGTGGGTTGGGGCCAGGATGGGCGAGAGAGGGGAAAAAATGAAACGCAGAAGCGGAAAGCTGGGTTGGAGCGGTGCTGAATTTGTTATTCAGTAACCTAAATTATCTATAAAAGTAAAACTATAAAAGAAATATTCAAAGAAAATAATGACTGTTTCTTTGTTAATACTAATTCCATGTCGTGCCTCGGCGGCCCATGTTTGTGCGTGCCTGGTATTACTTGGAGGCACCATGATTGTGCCAGGCATATAATACCTCGGTTGTACTGTAAAGCCTGATTCCAAGGCGCAAGTAAATTTTACTGTTACCGTCATGTAACTGAAGGGCAGACCATGCCATGACTAAAGTCAAGGGGTGTTGTAATTGATCAAAAGTAAAAATTGTACATTTTATTTTTTTTATTTGTACAGTCTAGGTGGAATTTTAATATAAAACCTAGTGATTTTATATAACTATTTTGATATATTTATATACTAGTTTGCTGACTGGATGTAAATGGTTTCTAAAGTTTTAGTTTTTTATTCTGGTTAATGGTTTCTCCCCTGGGGGAGGAGTGACCTGCGCACAGTATAAAAGGAGGCTGTGGCAGAACAATGGAAAATGGTGATCAGAGATGAAGAGAAGGTTTAGAGAGATGGGTGCTGTTGTTGCATCCGGAAAATGTCTCTCGTCTGTTCCTGCTAAAAACAGGTGAATCATCCTGCACTTAGGATATTTTTATTTTATTCTGTAAAAAGTTATTTATTTATTTATTTATTTAAATTTTGTTTTTGCTATAACTTAGTTCTGTTCAATTTTCTGAGACTTTGGGGGAAAAAAAGATAAAGAAAAAAAAAGTTTGCAAACAAAACTTCTGTTGTCCGTGTGCTTCCCTGCAACACCATCTTTGGCCACTTGGCACATCCTTAGCCTTGAACGGAATGCGAGCAAAGATAGATAGCCAGTGGAGGGTGTGAAGCAGCGGGGCAGCATGAGAGTAGTGATGTTAGGAGAATACAGACGAGCAGCAGAATTTCGAATGAGCTGAAGGGGGCAGATAGACAAGGCAGGGAGACCAGCAAGGAAAGTTACAGTAGTCCAATCTGCAGAGTACAAGCGCTTGGACCAGGAGTTGAGTTGAAGTAAGTAGAAAGAAAAGGATGGATTCAGTAGATGCTGTTAAGAAAGAAGCGGCAAGTGCGTGCCAGGGAAGAGATGTGTTAAGAGGAGGAGGGGTCAAGAATTAACACCTAGGGTTATATTGTCGTTATTATTATTTGTTTATTTAGCAGATACTTTTATCCAAGGCGACTTACAGAGACTGTTTAGCAGAAGGCATTGGAGAGACAGCGATAGTCAAGGGATACTGAGATGCAGGGAGAAAAAGCAGAAGGAAAGTAGAAGAGGTCAGATTTAGAGGGGTTGTTTTGAAGTAGTGAGAATGCCTCCATGTTGAGGTAGCCGAGAGGCATTCTGAGATGCGGGAGATGATGTGGGAGTCAAAGGAGGGAAAGGAAAGGAAGATCTGGACATCATCAGCATAAAGGTGGTAGGAGAAGCCAAAAGTGGAGGTGGGAGTACCCAGCAATTGGGAGTAGAGGAGGGGTCCAAGGACAGATCCTTGAGGCACAGCTGTGGAGAGGGGTCGAGGAGAAGAGAGAGAGCCATGCTAGGGAACCTGGAGGGAACGGTTAGAGAGATAGGAGGAAAACCAGGGAAGAGCAGTTCCTGGGATCCCCAGGTCAGAGAGAGGAGAATAGCATGATCGACAGTGTCAAAGGCAAGAAAGTTAGAATGGAGGAGAGGGAGACAGCCCGAGGAGAGTCAGTTACAGAGAGGATGGCGATTTATGTGCATTGGAAAGACAGAATGGAACCCGGATTAAAGACCGTCAAGCAGGATGCTTGATGAAGTAGGATGCAGGCTAGAGTTTTAGAGAGGAATGGGAGGAGAGAGACAGGGCGATCGTTCTGGGTAGAGGAAGGGTCAAGAGAAGGTTTCTTGAGAGTGGGTGTGATGCAAGCAGTTTTGATATCTGAGGGAAATGAGTCAGAGAGCACAGGTGTTAATGAGGGAGGAGATAAAAGGAAGAAGTGCTGGGTCAGTGGATTGGAAGAAGCGAGTAGGAACCGCATCCAGGTTGCAGATAGTTGGCCTGGAATCCAGGAGTAAGGTGCAAAGGTCAGAGCCAGGTAGTGGTGTGAAAGTTGAGAATGAGGGAGGGGAGAAAGGAGGGAAAAGGTGGAGAAAAGTCAGCAGGGGGCATTGGTGGAGGACAGGATAATAGATTGATAGTATGAGTGTTTGGCAGAGGTGAGGGCTGTAAAGAAGGAGGAGAGGAGAGGAGAGAGCAGCAATGATCCAAATCAGAGGGAGAAAGGAGGGAAAAGGTGGAGAAAAGTCAGCAGGGGGCATTGGTGGAGGACAGGATAATAGATTGATAGTATGAGTGTTTGGCAGAGGTGAGGGCTGTAAAGAAGGAGGAGAGGAGAGGAGAGAGCAGCAATGATCCAAATCAGAGGGTAGCTAATGCAGTCTATATGTCCGTTTTATAGTGAACCACTACTAAATGTAATTCCGTCAAAATGTCTTGTTTGCCATCAGTTTGAAACATAGCACAGCTAGTGCATTAAAACAGTGTTCCACATCTACTTACTTGGTTTTGGTTTAATTTCCTGTTTATCAAATTAGAAAATATAGATTGATTTGGAACACGTTCTAAATATATTTCAAACATGCTCTAACTAGTTTTTTTTTTTTTTTTTTTTTTTTTTAAGTGCATTACAATTTTTGATGCTGATCCTTTTGGGGTTGGGGGGGGCTTAAATTTGAATTAGAGGATTATGAAATGCAATCTTAATTTTTACTTATTTGCCGTACTTCTATGAATTGGGTGCATTAAAGGATAATGGTCCTCGGTGAAACATGTATTTCTCTAGACGCTGCTTGTTGGAATATGAATTGATATCCTAAGAATAGAAGCAAGTACTGTGTTGGAGCATTACATTATTTCAGAGGATTTTGTTTAGGCCTATTATACCCCGTTTCCACTAGATGTGGCTAGTGGAAGTGAGGTATTAGATTTTTGAGTGGTTCAAATACTTTAAAGTATTGAGCACTGAAGGTAATTACACTGTTGAGAGAAATGACATGTTCATCAAAGCTTTTCCAGTGGATCTTTGTAAGTAAAATGTTGGCTGTGTTAAAAAAAAAAGAGATGTACTATAGAACACACAAGTCAGATGTGGAGGAAAGGATTGCAAGAGCTTGTGGCTCTGTGCTCCAACACGCCTGGAAGATCAGGTTAAACACATTAGTGTTTGTACTATACTAAGCTAAAGAAGAGCATGTAAGCATGTAGTACGCACTGTTCTTTTAATTTTAATTGGGAAAGGGGGAGGGTGTACTTTGTACTTTAGGATAGCAGAAGATGTTTGGTTTGAAGGGAAAAACAAAACTGGTACTATCCTCAGTTCTGTGGGCACTGCCCCAAATGATTTGGGTTATTGCTGTAAAATAAAATAAGTTTCGGTGATCCCACTTTTGTGTTAATCCAAGGTGTAAAACTGTAGTTATTTTCATTTGTCTTATCACCACCACTACTAACTTTTAAAATATTAATTTCAAATAGAAATTGTTCATTGTACCACATTGACATCCTAGTGTCCCAAAAGCACTGTGAAATTGATCTCTTCCAGGGATTGTGGTTCATCATCAGATTTGATGCTCGGATGATAATCTGGAGGCATGAACATTTTGGTTTTTAATTTTGTTTTGCAAGGGCAGGAGAGATGTCATTGCAGAAGTGTCATGGTGGGCATGCCAGTGTTTGAATGTACTGTGTTTTAATACTGTAGATTTACAGCCTAGCGAATGTACTGTAGTCAGCTGTTGAAATTCATACCCATAAATGCAAAATTCATCATTTGCTTGTCGGATCATTTTCAGCACTGACGGTTTGAAAATTGTGCTGTTAATGAATTCTGTCAGGTTATGATTGATGCTGTACCTCATTTGCATGATCTTGATGCCTTTTTATGTGACAAGTCTGTACAGTTAGGGTTGGAATTTAGGAAAAACTATTAATAGGCTGTATTCACAAAGCATTAGCAGGACAAAAAATGCATCCACTGCATTTATTGGAACATTAAATCTTGATGAATATAGCTTATACATTTAAATTTATTATTCTTTTTTTTAATCAATGTACATACTAGTTAATCACATACAATTAAGTAATCCTTGTAAGCAGTGCTCCAGATAAGGTTCTGAGTCATTGAATAATTTATCGGGACGTGCTTTTGGTAAATTTTTACGAACGTTTAAACTTGCAATGTCAGCGTTTAAACCATATCCACACACACTATTTAAATTACATTATGATACTGACAGCTCTGGTTAGTATTTTATAAGCAAATGAACCCTAAATAAGCAAGTAACGTTTTAACATCGCACAGATTTAACTACAACGTTTAAAAAAACTAAAATAAATAAAAACACCTACACATCAAAGTATATATTAAAATGTTTATATTTATGGTTGTATTGTCTTTCAGACAGACATTCTTAATTAACAGATGAGAATCAGCTTTGTTTGTTTAGACCAGACTGCCAGGTCAGCAAAGCAGGTAATCTAAACTATTCCCTAATTTAAATCTTTACGAAACTCTGTTACTAATATATAACCCTTTGAAGTAGATCAGCAGGAATATTTAATTAACATCACATCATATCTCAAGTTTCCTAGTTTAAGATTTGTAGTTTAAGAATTTCTCCCACAACAGAGACATCTTTTAAAAGGTGTTTTTCTGCAAGACTGCAATTATCTGTCTTCCTGTCACACATTTTATACTACAAGGTTCGATTTACTGTAAGGCCTTGATAAAGTCTACTGCTACTAAGCCCTCCAAGATGTTAGATTGCACAGTAAAAGTCCTGCAATAGAGAATTCATTAAAACTGTTACACTACAGGACAGCCTCATTAAATGCGCATAGGTACAGTTGTCTCTCTTACATTTTAGTTTTTTCTTTTTTATCGGTACCCTTCTAGATTCTTGGATCTAAGGACAAGATCTACAAGATAGGATTTTTGAAGCCAAAAAATATAATATTTACTATGGAAGCTTAATGGAAATATCATACCGTAGGGTACATTTTTGCAATTTTGTTCATTGTTAAGTACACGTTCCTACTTTTACCTCCATTTTTTTGTCTGAACACCACCTTTTAAACAACTTCAGTATTCAGCATGTTGCACTTGGTACTTGGTAAATGTAAAAAAAAAATAAAGATGTTTGAAGATGGTGCTTACATAAAAAAGTAAAGGTGGAAAGTAGGCAAAATGACCTAAAATGAGCAAACTTGTACAAGTGAGCTTAGAATTCAATACACATGTGAAAAATAAGAATGTGGCAATAGACAAGTTCATTTCTGCAGTATAATTGTAGGGTACTGTTAAAGGTGAAACAACATTTGTGTTCAAAAGAAAAGTTCCCAACTTCTGGGTGTTTGTCCTTTCTCTTACAATGAGTGTTTGTTTTTTTTTTATTTATTTTTTATCGCACATCAAGTTAGGACAAGTCTATCAAGAACTGTTTTACTGCCCAGACCACATCCAACTCTCAAACCAGCCTTAATTTCCCAATGGGTATATATAATGGTATATATAACAGTAGTTCTCCAAACAGATGTGCTATTGTGACCTCACATTCACCTGGACAAATACCGGAGGGAGAGTCAATTATTCCATCACTGAGGAAGGCAATTAAAGAGTAGGAGGATGTGCTCTTCATTATTCAGCGCAGAGACTAAGTTGATCACGAACATGTCCCCCATGTTACATTTTATTTTTAATTCCCTGTGAGGTCTCCTTGTACATTTAGGAAGTTCTCCCTGGTGAATGATACACTCAGTGGCCTGTTTACTGACTAAATAGGATCTTCCTCTCATTGGATTGGGCAAAGAAATATAGGACAGAAAAATAGGTTTTTACTGTAAGATAGAGAGGAGGTAAATATGCATTTTTTGGGGGTATTTTAAAGGATCAGATTTGTGTATACTTTACTGCTATTAAACATGTAATTCTAGATGCTTGCTCTGAGGGCGTTGTTCTTTTTAGAACAAGAAAGTTTTCAGAAACTCCTAAGTTATTTGTAGACACCTTTTTATTATTTCCACATCACTTTAGGATTTTAGTTATTTTACACTATAGCCTACTTGTTGCATTATTTCTCTCTTTTTTTTTTTTTTTAATTTAGTCGTCGCCTATTCTTTACCCTGGTTTTCTCCCCAGTTTAGTATGCCAAATTATTATGTGTATCCCGACTCACCACTCGCAACCCCCCCCGCTGACTCGGGAACAGCGGCTGGAACACGCGTCCTCTGAAACGTGCTCCTGCCAATCCATCATTTTACACACTGCGGCTCCACAGCGAGGCCACCAGACCTATAGTGCCGTACGACAACACAGATCTGGTGGCTCCACTGCAGAACGACAGGCACCCTATCGGCCACAGGGGTCGCTGATGCACGGTGAGCCGTGGATTCCCCTGTCGACCTAAGCCCTCCCTACCCGGGCAGTGCTCGGCCAATTGTGTGCCAATTTGCGAACTTGCGATCTCCAGGCTATAAGGCTCATTCTGCACTCCGCACGGAGCTCCTTTACTGGATGCACCACTCCGGAGCCCTGTGTTGCATTATTTCTGTGATTTTTTTTGGTACAGTAGGTGGTTTCTATATTAAAGCTGTGAAATTTTATATTTTTGTCCAACCCACATACATGTAAAAACATTGAAAAAAAAATCTGTTGTCCTGCAACTCTTGTTTGGTCATATAGTACATGGTCAATTATCGCTGATCATTAACCTATCAAGTGAACGTCAAAAACCTACAGTGTATCTCTACAGAGATACGCAATTGTTTTTTTTAGTTTTTTTATGTTTTTTTTTTTTTTTCCGCAAATTTAAAGAGACATTGATGATAACTTGCATTTGTAATCCATTTTCTATTTGTACTAGATGTTCCTCTCCTGCGTGCTGTTGATGCATTTTGTTTGCTTGGTCTACCATTCCTTCCTTCTGCCTCGTCAAAGGGAGACGGAGTGTTCCAGACATGTTATGTAGAGGTGCAGTATTGTATCTACTCTACTGCTCTTCTGAGTCGCCGTAGGCACAGGCAAGGCTGTTAGTTTGAGTGTGGCAGGCTTCTTGTGAATCCAGCATTTATGAAAATTTTTTCCAAATTACATTGAAAAAGACTTAAAGTTTGTATTCCAGACTAAGTTGTTTGTTTGTTTAAGATACTACAAATTGTTATTATATTAGCAACATTTGTGGGTAGGTACGTCGTGTCTTCAGTTTATTTAACTCCAGCAGTTCTAAATGCCCCAAGCATCATTGTATTAACAAAATCCAACTGTTGCTTATTAATGCGTAGAACAGTGCTTACTGTAGTATTTGAGAATCTTTTTCATAGCACATTTTTTTTTGTCTGGGGACCGGATAGAAGCATATTGTCACTTTCAAGTCTGGTCAAGATCTCTTAGGGCTGCTATAATTTATTCTGTTGGGTGTAAGGAAAGGCAACGCAGTGGAGTTATCTGGGTTTTAAATTATTGTTACAGTTACACAATGATGAGCTGCATATTAATACATGCACAGTAGGGCGCTTCTGAATATTAATTTAAATGTCAGATGAGGTCATCTGCTGTATTTGCATTAGACAGACATTAACATCTAATCTTTTGGAGGATATTGGTTTAAAAACAAAAAACAAACAAAACAAATAAAAAAACACCCTATACCACTCCAAGCATTATTTCATCAATTACAGTCATTCTGTTCCACAAATACTGCGCAGGAGATCATAGTGACCTACTTCAAATGTACTGACACTATAATGTGGTGTTTACTGAATATTCTGTAGCTCCCACAGGTGACAAGCCCCCATGTCAGTTTTTAACACTCATTTTAAACTTAACCTGTGTGCTGTTGCTAAGATTAAAGTAAAATTACTTATGAAAATGTTCAATATAAGTGAAACTCAAGGACAGGGTCTACAAAATTGCTTTTTTAATTTTTTTAATAAAAACAAAGTGATGCGCTCACTAGAGTGATATTATTTGAATCTGTTCTGTGCATGTTATCAACTACAGAACAATGTTATATAATGGATTTATTTGCATGCTGTGAATCACTGTAATACTGTAGGTTGCTTTTTATTGTGCATACCAATTTACTGTTGCTTGAAACTTTACTTGAATTTAACCGATACAGGTACTACTAAATGAGAGTTTTTTTTTTGTGTGACCAGAATGGTTGACCTTCATTTTTTAGCAGCCTAACTGGAAGTGCTTGGTATTGTATTGGGTTACTGGCAAGGGAACATGCATAGGAAAGTAAAAAAATAGTAAAACATGATGCTCACTTAAGGCCATGATTTTACTGTATAACCTTCCAGTATGTTAAAAGGAATTATAATACAATGACACCTGTAATAAAACAGCATTAGTCCTGTAAGATTTCTTTTTTTATTATTGCTGAAAGTGAGCCATAAGGTAATAAACTTGTGTGGGCATTGTCTCAAAACTGTTCCTTGCAAGGAGAATCGACATTCTCTAAATACATCTTGGAGGTCATCATCCAGATTGTATTCACATGCAAACATGACATCTGTTAGAAAAATCAAAATATGGCAGAGGCTACAGAGTAAATTAAAAGTTTGAAAAAGTTTGATTAGAGAGGGTATAACAAACAGAACAGAATTTCTGGAATGGTATGGCAGGAACACTGTGGGGCTGCCAATGCCATTGTCTTGGATCTCATGCAACAACTCTTTAAGAGCTTACCTCTGAAAACGGACTAAATACAGGGAGCGAATAATTCTACATGTTTTATTTACTCTCACTTTATTCGTGATTGCTGTGATTTACACCCCCCCCCCCAAAAAAAAAAAAACGAAATAAAAATGTAACTATCACCCAAAACTATTCAGAAGGTTTTTCTTTGTCTTTTCACTTCAGAGACAGAATATCTCATGTTGAATATCCCATACACGTGTTGCCTGAATTATGGTAATACTGTGCCATTGCACATGGCCACTGCAGTCTGTTATTTATTTACACCCTGACCAGAATTGATCTCTCCTGAACCTTACCTTGATTATCTTGGAAACCAGAATCGTCAGTCATGGACGTATGTAACTCCTATGCCATATCAATGTATGTCAGTGTCCTAATTGGTAATATCTTGTATTGCACACCCTACAGTCCACTTTAATAAAGTAGAGATTACAGAATATTTAGAAAATATTTTTTTTATAGCAACCACTACCAACAAGAAGTCGTCCAGACAGCAGAGCCACCCCTGAATTAATTTATAGACAGATTCAACCTGTCTTCATTCACATGCACTTACTGTACTGGAGTACAATAGTATTACAGTACAGTAGATCTGCAGTGTTAACTATAACTAATGTACACCTTATTGCCAGGACTGTTCTAGTTTTCTCAATCTAGGAAGAATGACCTCTAAAGCTAGCAGAATTGAGATCTGTAGCAGAAGCTTTACTGCATTCTCCCGAGTTGTAAGTCTCCTGTTGAGACTTGCACTTATGACTGTGTGAAGAGGGTCTTTACTACACACTGTGAAGGCCTATCAGATGATTTATGGGCAGACTTTGAGATGCTCTATTTCCAGATGAGACAGCTGAAGATTTGTAGTCTGGCCAGGTAGGATGCGTGTGCTATGTATAGTATTGCACTGCAGCTCTAGTGGTGCTGTCACAGAGAAATTAGATATGTGGTTAAGTTGAAAATGCTTATTAACCTTTTACGCACCTTGGAGGCATTGTATTGTCCCACCATGTCCAGTGAAATGACAAGTTTGTTGACAATAAAAAAGGTTATGATAAATATATTTTACTAGAGTCTTATGCTCTCTTGTACGATTTAGACCTATGATCCATAGTAAATGTAAAACAATCTTGCTGTATGTGTCATTCATTGTAAACCGTTTACAACTCTGAAGAAATGTTGGAGTGTACTTGTTAAGCAACAATTGGCAAAAGGTTTTATTCATTTAAAAAAAAAAAAAAAGGTTGGAGAGCTGGAGTTTTTTATACTGTAGCTATCTTTGTTATGCATTTGTAAGCATTTCATACAAAAGTAATTCTCAATATATACAGTATCTTAAAAAAGCATCATCTGATTGCCACAGGCAGGAATCATTTCAGTACCCCGCCTACTCATTTTATAATTTTGGCTGATTTGGTCACCTATACACTGCTGGTTATACGCTATACCTGTTTTTTTGTTTGTTTTGGAGCATTATACTGCTCCTGCTGTCCCATGCATGCTGGTGCCCTTTGTCCACCTGCAAATCATGAAGGCTGCTGGACTGTACTTTTCTCCAGTTGAGTTCAGTGGTTGATTGATGTCGTGCCAGAAAGAACAGCAGTTCCTGGGCTGCACCGTAATAAACGCTGTCATTGCTCACGTAGTTTATGGCTCACAGGCAGCAGAGATGCAAGCACCATTTGTGGCTTTCTTAAGTACAATTCAGTGAACTGAACATTGCAGACTAAAAAGCTGTGCTGTTGTGTTTTAAGAAGTCACCTTTTCATTCTGTATTGTTTTGGCTTGCCTTTGATAATAAACTTAGCAGCTATGTGTACAAGATACAGAAGTTTCAGCAGCCAGTGTACCCCAAACAGTCTCACTGTGGGATTATCCATCATTCCCAGAATGAAGGATTTCTGCAGAGGATGTTTTTAAAGTGGGTCATGGGTGAATGTACAGTATTAATGCTGAATTAATCCTGGGTCAGTTTACTCAATCTCAAGCTAATTGTACAGTTTACACACTGTATTGTTTCTGTGATTATGAGAGAACACCTTCATTTTCCTCGTTTAACTGTCTAATACTTTACAGGGATGTCCAAGATCTCACAGGCCTAACTATATGGCCGTGCTGCTACCAAACACTGCTTAACACGGTAGTATTTATAGTACTTTATGCAATAGATAAAGCTGTCAGTCATGCCAAGGATTATTGCAGTGTTATATTCAGCTTTAACTAGTTGATAAAATCTCGAGCGTATACAGTACTTGAGCTGAATACAAGATTTGTCAGCAGGGCCTCCTGTGATGTGATGAGATTTTTGTATTTTTTTTTTCCCCAAAATATTAACTTGCTAAATAAAAACAATCAGTGTTGCCAGGCAAAGGATGGTCGCACCAAATATTAATTTGATGTACATTTTTCTTCTGTTCACTCACTTTGCATTTTGTTAATTGATAAATGTAATCTATTAACATGTCTATTTTTGAAAGCATTCTTTACAGCATTTTTTCACACCTGCCTAAAACTTTTGCACAGTACTGTATGTGTATATATATATATTGTATATGTATATATGTACTGTATGTGTGTATATATATATATAGAGACTTGTCTGGGCACAAAGACAATCAACATGTCTGATGCAAACGGTTCTACCTTCAGATGGTTTCAGCACACCTGTCAACATTAAAAAAAAAACATGTCTCTATTAGCCTATTGTAAATCTCATGGATTCACCACAAATCCTAAGGATTCTGTGAATCTCAGGGGAAAAAAAATATGTTTACTTCAACTTCTGGCCCGTTGGGACACCAGGTGGCTGATGGTGTTTGTCTTGTGTGCATTTACAGCGGCCTTGAATGAGTGAAATCTGTTTGCCGCAGATAACTCTTGACCTTTTTTAATTTACTCTGCACGGTACTCAGTCCAATTACTTGGCTGTGTTATTTAATGAAGATGAAGAAACAAATTAGGATTGACGTAGTTTGAGTGCTATAAATGGATCCATTAAATAATGTGCTTCCGTTTCCTTCTCATACTTCACAACATCCTTTGACATCTGACAGTATAAAATCCTGCTGTTTTGTGAAAAAAAAAAAGTCACAAGGTAAAAAATGCTGTACAACAGTATGTTTGTTGACATGCTGTCGGTATGAAGTACTGTATCAGTGGACAGAAAAACAAAGACCACGTTGACTTTCGGATCTTGAATATTGTGTAATGTTCCACTGCCGACCAAACAGGGTTCTGAGTGCAGAATCTCTACTCCAAAGCAAATAAAATGAATATCAAATTATATTACCTATCTTCAAAATAAAACTCCTAATTTAACAACAGTATTGTATTTATACCGTATAGCTGTTAATTCTGTTGATGTTTATGAGTAGCAGTTAAATCAGTGTAATAAGTAATATTGACAGAGCAGCATAACCCACTCATTGCTGTGATGTGTCTTACGTATCAGTGGTGTGCATCCTCTTCACATCATCTATCCTGTTTAAAGTTCTATCTGCTAACTGGATTTGTGGTCATGATTATACACTATCATTTTTTATCGTAAACAACACATTTTTGCTAAATGCTGAGTATTTCACTGCAGCTTTGTTGATGTTTTTTAAGCAAATGTAATCATACAAAAAAAAAGTTTATTTATGCTCAAACATATGTGTGTTGTGTCATTAATTAAACTTGGTGTAGCAGTTTATTTTGATAGTAATAGAAATAAAATACCCTGAAAATGTTCAGAGATGTCCATATAATTCCCAGGCCGAGCTATTTTGCTGTGTGCTACAGTGAAAATGTACGTTTCCATGTCAAGCAGTGTTTTCCACTTCACAAATCACTTGGTAGTAGCTAGGAACTCTTGACTTTCAAAGTAATGTGTAACTTTTTTAATTCCTCTCAAATGTTAACATGGCATACTTTGAAAAGTATTGTAGTACTTAATAAAATAGACACGTTTCCCTAATAGACACATTGTGTTAATCCGGAGCTAAATAAGACTCTGTTAGTAGACTGTGATGTTGCTGTGACCTTTCAGCTGGTCGTGCTCGTCATCACCGCTCCTGGGTTTTGGTGTCAGATTAAATTTGTATAACAAAAGAGGTTGCAGGATAAATAAATATCTAGACGTGCATAATTCACGGCTTCCCAGCCTGTGTACTGTGTGAACGTAAAAGCTTTTTCTTTTTCATCTTTATGTACATTCTTAATATACAAAATTGTAAATGACAACCTTTTCTTTCTTGGACTAGGGAAATTGTACATTTTTGGGGACTAATGTCTAAATATAAAATTTATTTTAAAAAGCAATGCAGTGTTTTTTTTTTTTTTTTTGGTTTCTTTGTTTTTTAGCATTTCTTAAGCCCGCCGCACACAGCCCGACTCGAGCCGTCCCGACTCATCTCATCTCAACTGGCCATACACAGTCTGAATGAATGGTATTGGTGTGTGTGCCCTTAAAATCAAGATTATCCAGATTTCAGTCGGGATGTCTTCAGATTTGAAGATTTAACATGTTGAATCTTTTTCAGTCGCAGTTTCGTTCAGATGTGATCAGTCTGTCTGTGTCAGCGAATGGTGAAGCTGGTTTAAGAGACATGGCTTGTCATGTGACTTGTCATACAAAATGGCGGAATATTGGACAAAAGATCGTGAAGATGAGCTCGTCCAAATGTGGACCAGTAGTCCGTGTTTGTACGATTGCATTGCTAAAGCGAACTCCGATCGTAATTCCAAAACCTACGTGACAACAGAAATTGCAAAAGCACTTGGAACTACAAGTGAGTTTATGTGGTATTTTGTTTTAGTGTCAGTGAAGTAGCTGCCTATATTTGTACTACCCCACAATGTCTAAAACAAAAACTCAATACAATCACAAAGCCACAAGAAAGAGCTACACAAAAAGCGATACGAGGCCAAAGTCAAATAAAAATTAACAGGTTGGATTTTATTTACCACAGGCTAAAGTAGTAGTAGTAGTAGTCAAACTATAGAAAAAGTCAAACACTGCCTGAAATGTTTGCACAGTGTAAATGGTCAATAGCTAAATTAATAGATTGATTGCTTCTTTTTGGTTGCCTCTCAGAGCTGTCTAATCAGAATACGATACCAAGCATAATGTGAGGGTAAAACAATAATACCATGCATAATGTGAGGGTAAACAAAGTAAATACCATACCATGCATAATGTGAGGGTAAAACAATGTAAATACAATACCGTGCATAATGTGAGGGTAAAACAATGTGTACAGGGCAGTATTAAATCAATTTGCATACATAGTAATCACCAGGATCTAGTTGTGGTCAGTCTAATTCAGTCTTAGCAGTGTGCGACACCCAGGAAGGACAGTAATTACTCTACTTTAGCACCCATTGGTCGATCGGACGCTCAAGTGTTTTTAGTAGTGACTTTTCACATTACACAAGGATTTACACTTTTTTTTTTTTTGTCCCCATAATCTATTTTTTTTTTTTTAAATCTCTGGCATACTACAGTAGCTTGCTTAGAATAAGGGTTTAGTGCTGAATTCTTATCTCAGGAATGTACTATTGAATATTCAGGTTCATAGTATACTATAAGTAACCACTTAAATGTCCAAATTGGGCACTCACACTGTAGTTGCAAAGGTGCTGTACAATGCATATCAATTCCTGACTGCTTTTCATGTAGACTTTGTGTCCTATAATTTGCCCTTGGCAAAATAAAAAGTATAATACAGTGCTTAATAGAAACTGAAGAATTTGCCCCAGTTTCTTTAAAAAAAAAAAAAAAGTATGGTATACTGTAATTTGCTTTGGAATATTAGACAAAGTTAGAGAATGATGGCTGCCATTAGAAACGAGTGAAACAAAAAGGTGAGGCAAGCTTTTAAAAATGGAGGGGAACATGGTGAACTTGCTTTAAAAGAACAAATGTTCCTTTAATTGAAAATGTATTTCAATTAAAGTCTGGATGACTTATACATGTCTTGAAAGCTTTCCAGCCTGCATGCTTTTCCATACTTTGGTTTTCATAACATTTTCCTGTTTTTTTGTGTGCTTTTTGTCTTTGTTTTTGTTTTGTTTTTTGTTACTAATCCCAAGGTTAAAGCACAATTGCAGATTACTGTATACAGTAAAAGTGTTCCCCTAAGACAATCAAAACTATAAATACTGTAGATCTATGTGCATACTCATTTATGAGCAAGTGTGTTTTTAGGAGAGTAAAAATTAGGCATGTAATAATAATAAAAAAAAAAAATAATAAATATACCTCCTTGGGTCCCTGGGTGGCTCACCTGGTGAACGGACAGCTGCGTGGTGTGCAGGGTGAGTCATACAGCATAGGTTCGATGGACTTCGCAGGGGAGGCAAAACCGTCAGGGACAGCTTCTCCTCATCACACCCAGTGAGCTCAGAGCGGACACCTGCATGGCTGGACTTTGTCCTCCAGAGGGCAGTAGCTTGCTGACATCCGCTCTCGAGTTCCTGGGTGTAAAAGAGGAACCAGGCTTGGTTGTGGGGTCGGAGGATGCCCACTGAACCTTCGAATCTCCCTTGCTGTGCGAAGAATTGCTGCGGACATTCCAAATTGGGGAGAAAATCAGAGGTAAAATAGTTGGGCACACTCAATTAAAAAATAATAAAAAATATATACCACCTTGCCATGCAGTATCTAGTGAACTGTATTGTGCTGTTGAACCAACATACTGTAATATGTGTTGTGTGTTTCAGGTGGTGCTGGTCCGATGGAATGAGCCCTTTCAGAAGTTGGCAACCTGCGATGCTGATGGAGGGATATTTGTGTGGATCCAGTATGAGGGCAGATGGTCAGTGGAACTCGTGAATGACCGAGGAGCACAGGTAATTTCAAAATATAGTCTCAAGTGTTTGCAGTAGAGATGTAAACTGGTGGGGTGACCTCTTAAAACCTTTTAATAAAAGGCTAGAGAGCAGTCTGGTTTTATAATTTAATGTATAGAATAAAATTGTATGTTTTCTGACAGAAGTCAAAGAAAGGGGACATGTGCCCGGAGGACATGGTGATTCAATAATGTGCTGCAATAGGTCTCTTTTTATAGGATAGGTCTCTTTTTATAGGATAGGTCTCTTTTTATAGTATAATGTGTCGGTGTAATGCTGCCGCTACAAATCACAATGTGTTTCTCAATAACTGTGATCTGTTCCCCTATGAACGACTCAGCTGTGAAATCTAACAATGTGTTCTTGGCAGTTAGTCCCCACATTGTTGGACTGGGTATCTTTTTATTCTTTGGAGAGAAACATTATTCACTTATTCAGCTGCTCAGTGTTTGTTTTATAGTTGTGTTTTCTAAACAATTTTTTAGTGATGAACTCGACAGACTTCATGTATTTAAAGGTGGCAGGCACTATGTTGCCCCCCTACCTTCCCTTAAAACTCACCAAGTTCTTTCATCAAACTTTCATCCAAGTGTACAGTGTTTTTTTTCTTCTTTTTTTTTTTTTTACCTTGGTTCACCTATTGAAAACATGTAAATGTTTTATAATAAGTGAAGTAGTCTATTTATGACATGAAAGTGAATAGCCCTTAATGAGGCATCAATTGATTGTTCTCTGACTGCTTTAACTACCCATACTGTTTGTTCAGTAGATACTATATTAACAGAAACATCTTTCTTAAACCGTGATGCAAATGAGTTTTATATTGTAGTGCTAAATTGAATGTAATAATTGTGGCACAAGTTAGTTTTGGTTAGTTTTACCTTGGTCTGTTCTGAAGGTGAGCGACTTTACATGGAGCCATGATGGGACCCAGGCTCTTATTTCGTACCGGGATGGCTTTGTACTGGTCGGGTCAGTTAGTGGACAAAGGCACTGGTCTTCCGAGATCAACCTGGAGAGCCAGATAACTTGTGGAATATGGACACCGGATGACCAACAGGTACTGCTCTGTTTTCTTTTTGATCACCAGGGACTATCCTAATTCCAAAATGTACTGGACCTGTTGGAACGCTATAATTCCAGGATCATCTACTGTGATCCAGACACAGATATCGGAACACTTTCTCCATCATGTCCAGAGGTGTGGATTCAGGATTGAACTGCTGATAAGAGATGGCTGTCCACATCAGTAAAAAAGAACTGTGATTTATAGTCTTTAATTTTGGGTTTAAATGTAAATGTAACAGTTTTTTCTATAACATGCAGCTCCCGTGGATATGCATAAGTGAAGTATCTAAAAAAGAGTAGCTGATCAAGACATCATTTAAAATAATTAAATACTGAGAAGATACTGACTGCGAAATATTTCGTTTAACATCAGTGATTAATTGTTTTGTTACAGGTGTTTAATGTTCATCAAAGACTTTTGGTTTCATCAGTTTACAGCTCATTTAATCCTGTAATGAAGAACTCAGATTTATCTTTATTTGTTTGTTTGTTTGTTTTTTTAACGTGACAGCATTATGGCTAAACTATAACAGAGCTGTTAGTCTCAGTACTATTGCTGAACCTTGGCTGAAGTAAATGTTACCTGGGGAAGCTGTATTTAACTAATTGTCGTATTATGATTACATTCTACTGTATATAATTTTAAATATATAAATATCCATGCTGTATTATGGGTAATGTAGCAGGTCATTAGAGCCATAGATAATTATGCTGGGTTGTGAGAATGTTTTGCTATTAGGGATTTTTTCTTTGAATGATTCTGTATTAGGCCAGCAGCAGGACTATGTGTCATATGTAACAATATAGTTAATAAGTAAGATGCATTAAATTGAGTTTATTCATGTTGCCTGTTGGACTAGAACATAAGAAAACGCATGTAGGCATCAAGGCTGTGTGGTCTGGTGGTTAAAGAAACGGGCTTGTAACCAGGAGGTCCCGGGTTCAATCCCAGCTCAGCCACTGACTCACTGTGTGGCTCTGAGCAAGTCACTTAACCTCCTTGTGCTCTGTCTTCTGGGTGAGATGTTGTTGTAAGTGACTCTGCAGCTGATGCATAGCTCACACACCCTAGTCTTGTATCTTGTAAAGTACTTTGTGATGGTGGTCCACTATAAAAGGCGCTATATAAAAATAAAGATTATTATTATGTACAAGAGGAAGCCATTCTGCTCAACGATGCGCCTACGTTAGTTTCCATGACACCACAAACACAGCACTGACTCATATTTTGATAACTTTCTGCCTGACAAGGGAGCAGGTAGCTTACATTTTCTCTTACATTTTCTTTTATATTTTATATTAGTTTATATTGCCTTTTTATTATATATGCAATCCTTCCTTAGTTTTAGAAAAAAAAAAATGTCATGGTGAGATAAATACCAACAAGTTTTAGGAGGGAGTTGTGAGTAGCCTTTTACGAGCAGAGATTTTCAGTTAGGCTGCACTAAAAACAGTGCTTTCTAAACATAATTGATGGTGTTTAGTGACTGGAAAGAAAAAGCAGGTTTCATTTGATGCACAAAGTCCCCAGTGAAAGCTTGGTCTTGTTGTCTTTCCCCACAGGTGCTGTTTGGCACTGCGGATGGCCAGGTGATTGTCATGGACTGCCACGGGCGGATGCTGGCTCACGTTCTCCTCCATGAGTCAGATGGCATTGTAAGCATGTCCTGGAACTACCCCAGCTTCCTGGTGGAGGACAGCAGTGAGAGTGACACTGACTCTGATGACTATTCCCCACCACAAGGTATCATGCTGTTTTTAAAAAAAAAAAAAAAATATAGCCATGGGTAGGTCTAAGTGAGTACAGTTCCCTGTACAAAAGGGCAAAAATAAACAGCTGAAAAACCCGCTAATATCAGGTTGGCTGAGCATTCGCCTTCACACACCAAACCATTGAGATCAACAACACAGTGTAACTTACCCTCCCTGCCAAATTTAAATACAAAATAAGACACACATTTTACCCAGGCAGAGCATCTGCCCTGCCACAATTGCTTAGAACACTTTGCAGTACAGGTCTGATTGATCGATAGCATGATATATAATATAATAACATATAATATTGTTATTGTTATATTATTAGTATTATAATTACTATTCTTATAGGAAGTTGTTTCTCTTGAAACCATGGTAGAATATAAAGCTCAAGCTAGAGCAGAGACAAAGTAAAGTATCTGAAATGTAAGTGAAAACAATACACAACACAACAAGAATAGTTTGGTGTTTAAGACCAAGAAGCGCAGCCCCAGGGGGCACTGTGCACTGTTAATGACCTTGCACACACTCAGTGTACTTGCGCAAATCCCTTATTGCTGAGAGGAATGTGTCCTTTCCCTAATCTGCCCAATACTGAATAAATAATAATTTGATAATATATTTATTGATTGTATTCATTACATACTGTATAACTTGCTTGTTCAATGCCAACATCTTTGTTTATATGAACAGCAATTAATGAATAGCTTGGAACACAAGTGACTTTTTTTCATCAATTTAGAGAAGAACATTTATTTAAAAAAAAAAAAAAAGGTGGCTAACCTGACCCAGTTATCAACTCTTCTTCTGGTTGAATGTATTTTTATTGTTATTAATAGAATGGTTGTTTGGTCCTTCATTTCCTAGATGGTCCAACTGTCTATCCAATTCCAGTACAGAACATGAAACCCCTACTAACAGTCAGCTTTACTTCCGGGGACATCAGTCTAATGAACAACTATGATGACCTGTCTCCTGCTGTTATCCACTCAGGACTGAAGGGTACGTATATACTATAGTCACTAAAAATAAATAAATAAATATTTTAAAAAAGACTTTTGAGTAACATTAGGATTGACTATCATCATTATTCCCCCTCTGTGTCATGAATACAGCTGCCTGTGTATTTAAAAACATTTGGTAAGTGTTTAAGTTGTTTCTCTGTGTTTATTGTCAGATGTCATTATTCAGTGGTGCTCACAGGGAGATCTTCTGGCAGTGGCAGGGATTGAGAGGCAGAGCCTACCAACAGACCCTGGTTGTGCCCCCCTCTTAAGGAACGCGCTTGTTCAATTTTACAATGTCCGTGGAGAGCATATCTACACACTGGAGACCCCAGCCCAGGTGAGAAGGGATGCTCTAAAGGCACAATCGACCGAATTTCTTAACTCATATGACAAACTCCACACACAAACTAAACTCCCAGTTTCCATGTTGCTTGGGACAGAAGAACCAAACCAATCTCTTACCCAGAGATCATTATGATTTAATCCCTTTGGTGCCAAAATTTGTGTCCCTGTCCCATAAAACCAGACATCATTCCAGATTCATTATCTAAATTTCTCCTGCGTTTGCTTGGGTATGGACTCAGTAGTTGTTGGCATATCTGTGCTTTTTGTTTGTTTGTTTGTTCTTAGTAAAAAAAAATAATTAAAAAAAACAATTGTAAAATGTTATTTTTGTCCCTTAGCTTCATTTTCGTTTTGTGAAGAGTAGGATAATCCCTCTTCTCTATCTAGCTTCCATATTTTCCTGGCATTGAAACACTTTTACCCAGTCTTAAAACAAAGGCTGGTGCTTATTCTTACCAATAACACCACAGCTGTAAAATAAACCGGTCTCCAAGGAGGCACAAAGTTTTGGAATCTCTGCCTCCTATCCATGAAGATCTGGAACTGGTGCAGGACACAAGACATAACAATCCAAGCAACCTACATGTCTGGACTCAAATATAAACAAAAATATTGCAGACCTACTTGGAGAAATGCTCACCTACGAGTGGCAGATCCACCCAGATGTGATACAGTAGGTATTCAGCAGCCTACGTCATCCAAAGGTAGACCTGTTTGCAACAACAGAGACCACCCAGCTGTCACTGTTTTTGCTCCCACTTTCAGCAGAGAGTAGCCATAGCAACAGGGCCTGTATTTCATAGTGAACCAGCCTCCGAGATCCTGGAAATGGCCAAACCGGGCCTCTTCACCTACTAGTGAGCCATTATCGGCTCTTTCAGAACAACAGGTAGGTGCTCCACCGCCATCTCTCCATGTTACAACTAGTGGCCTGGAGATGGAACAGCAACTACAAAGGAACCAGTGGCTATGAGAACAACTAACATCCTACTTCCTTAAAAAACAATCGTCTTTTCATTGCGTTTCATTTGGCTTGGGTTATGACGTTTCCTGATTTCCACCCAAAACCTCATATTATCTGAACAGAAGGCCAGACGCCAGCTAATTGATGTCCTGGATTTCTACACACACAGGACTCAATATCAGACCATCAGGCCAACTGTTTGTCTCCTTCTTATCTTACAAACCTGGGGCAAACCTGTGTCCAAAGATCCAATTTCAAACTGGATCACATCCTGCATCAACTTCTGTTACAGCCTTGAAAAGAAACCAGCTCTAGGATCTGTCAAAGCCCACTCCGTAAGGGGAGTGGTTACTACATGGTCAAAACTAAAATCTGTCCCAGTACAAGCCATCTACAACTGCTACCTGGACCTCCTTCGAGACCTTTATCAAGCATTATAACTTAATTGTGGTTATTCTCAGGCTACTTTTGCTCACTGTGTTATCAATGGATTCCTCTGCAAACATCTAACCTGCCACCCACTTGTCTTGCATCCTTTGGTATGGTTCACTTTGAGTGTGGAGCTCATCATTCTAGGTAAGAGTATGGCGATTACCTGTAATATGGTTTCTTTGTAGGATGATAAACTCCACCCACCTTACCCTTTTTTCTATCCTATCTTATTTTTTAAAATTTGGACAATTAATCTGGAATGACATCTGGTTTTATGGGGGACACTGACTGGTGCCAAAAAGGATTATATCTAGGGCTTCTGATTTTCTTTTCTTTTTTTTTTTCCTTTATTAAAACACCCCCAATAAAAAAATGAAATCTGTGTATATCCAATAAACACTGGAAAAACACTGGAAATGGTTACTCAGTTAAATATTTACTTCACCCCTTTCTCAGTGAAAAAAACCTACTATAGTAGTCTCCGGCTAAGAGAACACCCCTCGGGAAGCAAGCAAAGTGTGCTCTTGGGCGAAGTTTTGTTCAAGACGGAGTTAGCCACCAGACACCAATATTAATCAATAAATAAATAAATATGTATTACTTGTGGTGATGCATGTGCATCAGCATATTAAATTAATAGAATAAGCAAGAGAAAAGCAATAGGCAAGTGTATGTTAATAAACTATAAAAATAAATTATAGCGTTAATAAACTAACTGTCAGACTAAGTTAACACAGCACCCCTACACACGTTACAAAAGTAATGCAGCAGCAGCTCTAGATTAATTATGAATACCTATACAGGAGCAATATTCAAAACATGCAAAAAAAGTATTTAACAGAATGGTGAAGCAACTCACCAGAACGGAAAACACACTCTTGTGTCTGATTCAGGTTTTTTTTCTGGAGCTTGAACAATTTCCAGTTTTTTGTAACAAGAGGAACAGCAGTGTATTTCGGCGTTTGTTTACATGCCATTTTGTAGCAGTGAGGTGCACTCATGGAAATCAGAATACAAAACGAGGCAATGCTGTGACAGCGGTTCTGGAAAGATTTAATAAACCAACCAGTGTGCCTCAAGACACTCTTGCAACGACAAGTAACTTTTGAAAAAATTGAATAAACCATTTGAACTTAAGTTTGATGATGATCAATTATCAGGTTACAAAACAGTACTGTACCAGTTGTGAATGAATAGCTAGCGGTGCCAGAAAGGTGTTCTTTTAAGCAAAGTTCCTATTCCTTAGGCAGAGCATTTACAATGGGAAAAATCCTTTTCACCACCAAGGTGTTCTCTTAGGTGAAATAGTCTCCTTGGGAGGTGCTCCTATACGCGGAGACTACTGTAATAAAAACAAAAAAAAAAAGAAACCTTTCCCAGTGCAGTTATTGACTGTTAGTCAATGTCTCTCCTTCCTGACTTATATCCCACCCCAACTACTGAGTGGCAGCAAATCCTTACATTTCTATTGGAAACTCCGCAGTCGGGAGGATTGTACAAGATTTAAAATGAGATTTGAATTAGAAACTGAGGATTTAAAGCTGTATTACACTTAGATAGGTACAGTACAAACACAATTGCAAAGTGTGGTGAAATGTAAAAAAAATACCTAGACACACAAAAACCCCAGAAGAATATGCCTGTGACCATAAGGATTTTGCTGTGGAAGACAGCAAAGTTAAAAAGGTATAAATGTGCAGTTACTGTCGAGTTACATACATATTGTGATAGAAACAAACGGCCAAGAATTTTGGAAAGTATTTGGAATGAAAAGAATAATTTCATACAGTATATAAAAAGCGAAGGTCCTGAAAAAATTTTTTAGGGTATCTGTGTAAAACTCGAAAATAGCTAAAAAAAATAAAAAATAAATAAACACAGAAAAATATATTGAATAAACACAGAAAAAGCCCTGCTTACATTACAGTGATCTCTGTGTTAGAGATTGGTTTGTTCTCCTGGCCCAAGCAACATTGTGACTGGGAGTTCACTTTGTGTGTGGAGAGCATCATCCTTGGCAGAAACCATATTGCAGGTAATCTTTGTTTTCTCTTGGCGAAGGTGAGACAGAATAGTAGTTGATAGTATTGCTTGATGTTGCATGTCAGAGCCTTGTAAAATAATTGTTGAGCCTACCAGGAGCTGGAGAAACAGCACCCTCTTGTGCGTACAAGCTCTTTTCTTTTAAATGCATTAATAGGTTTGGCAGAATTTGAATTTTATTTCATAATTTCGACCGATATCAATGTTTTATTTTTAAGCTCTTGTCTTGATTTTTATCGATTTTAAATGTTCACAATTATGAAAGTTACTGGCTCTGCGAGATGACTGGTTTTCGCTTCTCCTGTATTAAGTGCTGTTTTGCTTCAGAGGGCACTTTATGTGCCGTGTACAAGTTAAAATCGCACTTGAAGTCTTCTGCTTTGCAAGGGAAAATATGCAGAATATTTCTGTAGTCACTAAAATTGAGTGTAAAAAAAGATACTGCTGCAGGTGCCCGCAAAAGAGGGTCAGAATGCAAACTTTTTCACAGTTTGTGGTTCGGGTGCGGGTCATGAAATTAAATTTTTGGTTCAGACTCAGGTCTGAATTTGACTCACCAAAAATGTCCTGTCCTTTCAGTGTACTCATCTGTAACCCTTTCCTTTGATCACGTCTACTTGGTGATATTAAAAATCTCTGTGGACTAGTTGAAACACAAGTTAGCGCAGGGTTTATATCATGTAGTGGATAATAGTTTGAGAAGTAAATCAGAAGTGTGGAATTCTTTTGGAATCATAGTGAATGAAAATAATGAACTTGTGACAGGTTTTACAAGACAAATCCAGTCATTATGTTTTTGTGAACGACAGCCACAAAACTGGTACTTGTGGCACAAAAGGAATAGACATGTATTTTATAGTAAAGTAAGCAGAGATAGTTTATATGTTAGAATGTTAAAATATATCTAGACCACTAGAGAAAATGACCATGCTGTATAGTCTACTGTATAAACTCTGTCTATGGAGAATGGGAGATGTCTGTGAGAGTCAGTCGACGCAGGCAGTAGATAAAGGACAAACACTTGCAGGTTCGGGTCCTGTTGCAGGTGTTATTAAAGTGGGTCATCAAAAAAAAAAAAAATCCTCACACTCCAGGCTATGTCACTGCCGACCGTGCCCGGGAGTTCCTAGGGGGTGGCGCACAATTGGCTGAGCGCCGCCCGGGTAGGGAGGGATTAGGTCGGCAGGGGAATCCATAGCTCACCACACATCAGCGACCCCTGTGGCCGATAGGGCGCCAGCGGATCTGCAGTGGAGCCATTCGGATCTGTGTTGTCCTCCAGCACTACAGGTCTGGTGGCATTGCTGTGGATCCGCAATGCGAAAAATGACGGATTTGCAGGAGCACGTTTCAGAGGATAGGTGTTCCTGCCGCCGTTTCCCGAGTCTCTGGGGGTTGCAGCAGTGAACCGGGATAAAAACAATAATTGGGCATTGCAAATTGGGGAGAAAACCAGGGTAAAAACCATTGGTGATGACTAAATAAATAAAATAACAACCTTTCTCCATTAGGCCCAATATCTATCTTTCCATTTGTTTCACACTAATTGGGGAACGTGATATCCACCTTGAATTTTCACCAATCCTTTTATCCTGTTTTTTTAGATCTCTCAGATTGCATTTGTGTATAATGTTGTAAACTTGATTTTGTACAATTTTTACATAATATTTACAATGTGAGATTATTAAGATCCTCTCTATGTGAATACACTGTTTGTGGGGGAGGTGGGTAAATGTACATTTCAAAATGTTCTCCCTGATCTCCAAGACTGGGAAACAGAGCACTAAGCTTGCTGTTTCTAGCATATGCATCATACCAGTCCAAAAGGGCTGGCAAAACTGTGTAATTGGATCATCCAATGTGATGCATAATGGTGATGTATGATTGTGTCTCTGCAGAGGCCCATAACTACAATATGCTGGGGACACAGAGACTCGCGGCTGTTTCTGGCTTGTGGACCGGCGCTGTACGTTGTTCGGGTCGAACACAAAGTCGCAAATCTGCAACTCCTGTGCCAGCAGGCAATAGCTAGTGCACTGCGTGAAGAGAAGGATATCAGCAAGTTGACGCTCCCATCCCGCCTCTGCTCATACCTCACCACCGCCTTCATACCAACAATCAAGGTTCCAGCAACTCGCTTCTGTTGAGCCGCTTTTTGAAGGCGACAGAATGGGATACCCATCTGATTTAGACATTGATAAAACTGTATATAACACAAATTAGTTCAAGTGGTGTTAAAGATGATTTAAAACAATAGTCTGGCATTAAGCCTTGCTGCAATGGGCAATACTGTACTCCCAAATTAAAACCTTTAACTCCAGAGTAATTTAAACCAGTATTTCATTTTTTAAATCACTCACTGCAGGAGTTCATTGCAAAGATGATGGAAAGGCTGCTTTTCTTGTGAAATGAACACATTTTTAACAGGCTTGTTTCATTTCATACCTAATGTCAAAAAAAAACTTTTTAAAGGGAATTATTCAGATTTTCTAAGCATCTGCATCTAATATTTATGAAACTGTCATAGACTGTTAGCTATTTTAAACACTTCCTCAATTCAATAACTAACTATCCAAAGCATTTTTTTTTTTTCTTTAAAAGCTCATGAGTTAAAGCTTTGTGCTCTGCATCTTCAAATAAGATACTTGGTGCTTGATGAACAAATCTTTCCTTTTGCTATGTCTGATTATCAGAGAGAACACTCTTTCTTATTGCAGCCTCCCATCCCTGACACAAACAATATGCGGGACTTTGTGAGCTACCCGACAGCAGGGAATGAGCGGCTGCACTGCACTATGAAGCGCACAGAGGACAACCCCGAGGTGGGCGGCCCCTGCTACACACTCTACCTGGAGTACCTGGGAGGCCTGGTGCCCATTCTCAAGGGAAGACGCATCAGCAAGCTGCGCCCAGAGTTTGTCATCATGGATCCGAAGACTGATGGCAAAGCAGGTACGGTCGTGGTGCAGTTACTACAAAGGAGACATACTGTACTATTCATCCAGGCACATACAACCTGCTTTTCTGAACAATGTAACCACCTAATGGGCCAGGATTATTAAGGTATTTACACCAAAATGTTGTTTTTATCTTTTTTGTTGTCACAGATTTTTTTTTTTTTTTTTTTTTTTTTTTGTACAAATCTAGTAACCAGCAACCCAGATTTATTGAAGGATTTTCCTATTAACAAAAATTTAGCAAATTGCATTTTTTTGTAAAGATCTTAATACATTTGACTCAATATTATTATTATTATTTTTTTTTCCACAGGTCAAGGTATGGCATAATAAAATAAGATCTTTTTCTCACTACAGTGCACTCTGTTTATAATGATCACATCTGTCACGGATGATTTGATCCTTTATAAGGGGTTGATTCTTAAAAGCGAACTGATTACAAAAAAACTCTGGTACCGGTTGGGTTTTACGTTACCTGACGCTACCCGGGTTACGATTTATAAAGACAACATTAAAACAAGCTTTGCATTATGCCGTTTCTTAACGGACAGGATATCAATGTTTTACAGAAAACATTAACACACACAGCGAGCTGCAAATAAATAAAATAATAAACAAAATAATAATGTGGAGCACATTAAGTAAGTGTGTTTCCTGCTTTCGAATGAAATATTTACTTGGCAGAGTTTGCAAATTCTGTTTTCTCCTGCTTGGTAAAGAAATTCCACCCAGTGCTTTGCTTGGGTGCCATTGTTATGTATTCAGAAGACAGCATTTAGTTATCAGGAATGGCACTTTATTGTTACAACCTAACAGATGCACATGTGTCTTTTGTGACTGCTGTCAAAACCCAGCTGGCTCAATTTACTGTAGCTATTTTGAGTGACAGTGACAGTCCATAATGTAATAACAGTGCTGTATTACTGCATTAGTTTTAAAACTGAACATAACAGCCATGTTAACAACAACAACAACAGCGGAATATGACCAATATATGTCGCAAAGAATCCTGCAGCATGATGCGCAATTAATATTAATAACTGTATTGAAACAGAGATTATTATTATTACTATTATTATTATTATTATTATTATTATTATTATTATTATTATTATTATTATTATTATTATTAATATTATTATTATTTTGAGGTTTCCAGTACTGAAAAAGGTTACACAAGTCTACAGATCTGAAGGGACATTACCCAAAATGATCCTGCTACCCGGGTATTTTTCACAGCGGGTACCCGGTTTGGGGTTTTCTACCCATGCCGACCTCTAATGTAATACAATTCTATATATATACACAATTGCCTGCTGACTTTGAGCAAAGCTCGAAATAAAAATTAAAATAACTTATTTCAGGCTTTGCCTGGGCAAAATTCTCAGGCAGAGTCCAAATCACTCCCTCTGTTCTTTCATTCCTGTTCTGAGTGACAGGCAGACCTTCAGAACAAGGAACATCGAAACAAAAATGAACAGATTTTAGATTAAAATCACAGCTTTATAGTAGATGTGTTTTACATAAGTTAAAAATTGCACATGTTCAAAATAAGTTGTTGTTAAAGATTTATTATGCTTACTTTGCTTGATTCTGTTATACTGAGGGAAAGAACAGTGCCCTCTGCTGCTTAATTCAATAATCGCTGGTTTAATAAATAACCAGTTTTACACTAGCAGTACTGTAGGTTCTTGTTACTCCTTGTTCGTTTTAGTTATTTGTTGAGTCATGATCATATACTGTACACTACTACAAAATACACTGTCTACTATTTAATACGTTTTCAAAAAATATTAGTAGTAAACCTTTGAAATAAAATAGTGGCAGGAGATTAAATGTACTAGAATGTTTCAAAATATATGTACGTTTTAAAAAAAAAAAAAAAAACTGATCCCATAATCCCACAATCCCACTTGTAAAAAATGCAGTCTTCTAAACTCAGGTTTGTGTCATTTCTATAGACGAGGTGTATGGAAACAGCTTGAATTTGTCTGTGATCGACAGCTGTAACTGTTCCGACTCCAGTGATATCGAGCTGAGCGATGACTGGGTTGGAAAGAAATCACCAAAGATAACAAGAGGCAGCAAGTCGCCTAAACTTCCCAGGTACTCACTTCACACAAGTAGCATGGACAGCTATATTGTTGTCATCATAACTGTCTGTATATGCAGCATATAGCTCTACACTGATTCATTTTTTTCTCCAAGGGGATATGATTAATGTGCATCTGAAGTCTAATAGATTTAAATTCTAGATACAGTATACCTGCAAATAAAGAAGGACTTTTGTGGTTTATTCTGAGCACCTATTAATCCATGCTATGCTAGGCTGTGTTATCATGGCAGTTGCATAGCCATTGCCTGTTTGCACAGTGTGAGTCAATAACGTGGATGGGAAGTGAGTTCATGTAAGTGTTTAGTGCTCAGCTGGTTAGGAGCAGCCATTTTACTGAATTACAGCAGTCAGTCTACAATACTTGGATCGTTTGAAGCTAAATATCTAATGTATGTGTAGGGTAGTTTCATTGCATGTTGAATTTTGATGACAGGACTTCTCTTTTATTGGCAGGATTAATATTGAAGCTAGAAAATCTCCTAAGCTTTCCCGGGCTACACAGGAAATTTCCCGGTCGCCACGGTTACCAATCAGGAAGACTTCTATTGGATCTCCCAGTCTGGCTTGCAGAGAGTTTCCTTTTGAAGATATCACTCAGGTATTATCTGCTTTACATAAGGGATTGGGTTATACCCATCCTCCTGAATTAACTTTCACTTTGATCTAAAACAGCATTCAAGAACTGGACTATTTTCACTTTCTCTGGTGAAGTCCATTTTACCTGCCACCTCACACTGTAGACTGTCTGTGTGACAAGCATTAGGATGCTAGACGAAACATTAATCTCTTTTTAAAGAGGAGAGCAATGGACATGTAGTAGAATGGGGCAAAAACACGTCAGATGATGTTGTTGCATCACTTTTCTATTTGTAAAATCATGTTTTTATCTCTTTGTTTGTACAGCATAACTATCTTGCTCAGGTCACTTCTAATATCTGGGGAACAAAGTTCAAGATTGTAGGACTTGCTTCATTTCTACCAACTAATCTTGGTGCAGGTAAAAGTGGTGCCAATAATGTTTTTTTTAATACTACATGGGTTTACTGCAGTTTACACTAGGTGAATTATCTTAGCTAACCATAAACCTTTTAAATGCAGAATACATAAATGATTTTCTGTGTAGAAATGTGTTGCCTTGTGTAAGGCTGTGAATCAAACCCAGTTTGTGGTTGAATAGCTTTAGAAATGGAAAGGGTACAGCCAGGGACCAGAGTTTAGTCATTTTAGGCTTGCTTCTTGTCTGAATAAGGACGATCATCTCCAGAATCAACACTTATGAGACAATTTATGTATGAGCAATTTTAATACAAATATAATGTACTTCCTACTTTCTACTACAAACCAGACCGTTTATGTGATTTTCCCCCAGTTATATACAAGACAAGTTTGCTGCATCTTCAGCCTAGACAGATGACTATTTACCTGCCAGAGGTCCGTAAAGTTTCCATGGACTACATCAACCTTCCTGCGTTCAATCCCAATGTGTTTAGCGAAGATGAAGATGATCTGCCAGGTAAGCAGATTTAAGACCACAAAAATAAGATCCTAGCATGATAAATCTGTCTTCCATGAAACTTTCCAATGGCAATAACAAGGTGGTGGTACAGACATTAAAGCTTAGAGATCCTGGAATCTGATTGTCGAGATGTAACTGTCTAAACATACATGATAACATACATACAAAGTTTCACATAGAATAACATATTATGGGCAGCCTCATACAGGGGGAGCACTATATGATGATTTTTATAATTTTATTTGTTATTTTTTTGCAGCAACTGGAACTTCTGGAGTGTCTGATGACAACCCCACCTGCACTGTAAACATTCCTATTGCTCCTATTCACAGCTCGGCTCAGGCTATGTCCCCAACCCAGAGCATCGGACTGGTCCAGTCCCTACTAGCCAATCAGAACGTCCAACTGGATGTCTTGACCAATCCCACTGCCACAGCAGGATCATCTGCTGGGGTCTCAGATCATAATCAGGACAGAGGGATGGGCACCCAGTATCAGGTGTCCAATAGGTACTCCAACCCTGGCCAGGTGATCTTCGGAGGGCTGGAGATGGGACGCCTAATTGTTGGTCCTCCACCTCCCCTTCTCCATCCCCATCAACAACAGCAGCTGCCGCCAACACAGCAACCCGTGCCCTACCTCCATCCTTCCCATCAGCCCTCGCACCATCCTTCCCATCAGCCCTCGCACCAGCCTTCGCATCAGCCCTCGCACCAGCCTTCGCATCAGCCCTCGCACCAGCCTTCGCATCAGCCCTCGCACCAGCCTTCGCATCAGCCCTCGCACCAGCCTTCCCATCAGCCCTCGCACCAGCCTTCCCATCAGCCCTCGCACCAGCCTTCCCATCAGCCCTCGCACCAGCCTTCCCATCAGCCCTCGCACCAGCCTTCCCATCAGCCCTCACACCAGCCATCCCATCAGCCCTCGCACCAGCCTTCCCATCAGCCCTCCCATCAGTCTCCGCATCAGCCCTCGGGGCCAATCCATCAGCTACAAGGGGCGATCCAGCTACCACCTTCAACTGCAGAACATGGGACCGACAGGAACCATGAGCATCTCCAAAAAAGCAAGCCTCTCCGGTCTGTACCCCAGCTGGCTGAAGGGGATGCTGTGGTCTTCAGTGCCCCTCTGGAGATCCAGATTAGCAAAATGAACCCTCCACCGCCATATCCTGGCACTGTGGCAGCAGCTGCGGCTGCAGCTTCTGCGGCCAATAACAATAAAGCCGCTTCTCCTTCAGTGGATCTGTTAGTCAAGAAGAATGAATTCTCCCTATACCCAGCAGCAGCACAGTACCAGACCCCTCTGGGCTATGAGAGGATCACCACCTTCGACAGCAGCGGTAACGTAGAGGAGGTGTGCCGCCCCCGCACCAGGATTTTGTGCAACCAGAACATATATACTCTGCCCGGCCCGGGCAGCTCCGCCACCCTGAGGGTGACCTCCTCTGAAAAGAAGAAGGTGCAGATTCCCTGTGCCACAGCCACCCTCAACCGGCTCAAGGTGCCCCGGTACTCCATTCCCAGCGGAGACCCGCCCCCTTACCCTGATCTAGCCAACCAGACTGGGTCAGGGAGAAGCCCTGGCCAACGCATTGACAGCAGCCTTATTCATGCCACACTCCGCCGCAACAGCAGGGAGGCGGCCCTCAAAGTTTCCCAGATGACGGACCTACAGAGAACTCTCCCAACCAAATCCAAGGTTAGCAGTGGTGCAGTGGCAACTTCCTACCAGCAGAGAGTGCCCACGGCTTTATACACTTGCAGTCAGTGCAGTAATAGCAGCAGTAGCGGAAGTGCTAGTGGCAGTGGCGGGGGAAACAACAGTAACAGCAACGGCATCTCAGGTGGGAGCATCGTTCGTCAAGATTTGCCAGCAGGGAACAGCGGCCAACACAGCACAGTTATAGTCCATTCCAACAGCACCTCACCACTGGCTTCTCAGTCGTCATACAACCTGCTGAGCCCCCCAGACAGCTGTAGGGACAGGACAGAATATATTAACTCTGCCTTTACAGAGGATGAGGCCCTCAACCAGCAGTGCCAGCTAGAAAAGTCCATCCGGCACCTGAACATCAGTGAGGTCAGTCTGGCCACCAAGCGTCCTCCACCTTACCAGTGGGACCCCTCGACCACTGAGGAGATCTGGGTACCCCAGGACCGCTCGGGGCTGAATGCACCCCCAGGAGCTCACAAACCCTCACCTCTCATCCTCAACCCTGCCCAACACTTAGATGTGTCCCGTCTACCATTTGTTCTTTCCCAGAAATCCCCTACCAGTCCCAATGCTACTTTCCAGGCTGGTTACCAGATAACCTTGCCCTTTTCACCGAATGCAGGTTATGGTGGACCTCAAATGCAGGCCATGCAGCCAACTCCGCAACCTTGTTCTCCCAAGGAAATGGTGGCACCTGTCCCTTTCACCCAACAGGAGCCCACAATGGTCTTGCCGCCCAGTTACCCGCCTAACCTTGCCAACCTCGCTTGCTGCCCTCTTCCACCCATGTACCCAGGTGGTAGTGCCTGTGCAGGTCTGCAGTTGCCTTCCCTTGCCTTGCACCCTTGGAACTCCTATAACCCATGTCCACCTATGCAGAACTCCTCTGGAACATTGCCTCACCCACCCAAGCCTCACCTGGTGGTTGAAAAGCCAGTCCTTTCCCCTCCTCCCTCTGCAGAGCTCATGAACCATATGGGTACCAGCGAGGCCATGGCAGAGGCAGGGGACAACTTCCAAGAAGTGGCAGAGAGCCCTATCACCCAACGGGCAGACAAGTTTAACAAGAAGAGCCACAAGAGGCTTGATAGCCGGGCAGAGGAGGGCAATGTGCCAGCCATCGCAGAGGGCAAGGTGAAGAAGGAGGCCCGGGCTCTCAGTGACTTCAATTCCCTGATCTCCAGCCCCAGGCTAGGCCGGGAAAAGAAGAAGCCCAAGAGTCAAAAGGAGCAGCTTAAGTCCAAAAAGCTAAACAAGACTAATGAGTTCCAGGACAGCTCGGAGAGTGAGCCAGAACTTTTTATCAGTGGTGATGAACTGATGAACCAGAGCCAGAGTAACAAGAAGGGCTGGAAGAGCAAGCGAAGCCTGCGCACGGCCAGTGAACTTGATGAGTTCAAGTGTCGCAAAGCCAACGAAAAGGAGGACCGTGGCCTGGGCAGCCAGGGCTTTGTGTACATCATGGCCAACAAGCAGCCACTGTGGAACGAAGCTACACAGGTCTACCAGCTGGACTTCGGAGGGAGGGTGACACAAGAGTCTGCAAAAAACTTCCAGATTGAGATGGAGGGAAGACAGGTATGACACATTACAGAAATATGTAGTTCTAAATAATTACACTGAAATTACATTTTTAAGTGACTACTGCAGAACTAAAAATATATAGAATATTATATTGGCTAAATATGTACATTGTAATGTTTTTTTTTTTTTTTTTTTTTAGGAGAATTAGCAGATTGGGCTAAGAATTGGCAATAGATAATGAAATGCATTAAACTTACAAATAAAGGGGGAAAAAAAAAGCTTTTTTTTGTGTAAATGGTGATTTTAATCTACACTTGCCTGTCTATATTATTTTGCAGGTGATGCAGTTCGGAAGGATTGATGGCAATGCCTACATCCTAGACTTTCAGTACCCGTTCTCAGCAGTGCAGGCCTTCGCTGTGGCCTTGGCCAACGTCACCCAGCGCCTCAAGTGAAGAATAGAGCTCAGAAAAAGGCTTTTCTTTTGAATATCCTAATTAGACTGATACATAAAGTTCTTGTTCAGTGTGCTGTGTAAGCGAATTAACCGTGGCATCAGAGTTGCAGTGCTGCTGGCTTCCATATGTTGGAGCCGTATTTCTAGTGCTGGCTGGAGAGAAGAGTGGAGAGAGTGGCCTAAGGGGTCATCTTCGGAGACACGAGCTTCACTTACTGTGGTTGTTCTGCAATTGTATATGCTGCTGTAGCTGACAGAAGCTAGTAGAAACAGTGTCCTCTTTACAGACTGCCTTATATCACTTTTATTGTTTCCTTTTAATACTGTTACACAGAGTTTTTTCAGTCCAGGTTTTAAACACAACAGTAATACTTGAAAATGATATCTGGAAAAGCAAAAGCTCATCAGCTAGAAATTACAGGTACTACCCAGCACTGGAATATATAGCTATAAAAAAAAATTAAAAAAAACTATTCATAATACAGTAAGTATTTTGGCTCAGATATGAATATTTGAAACATAGTGCCTAATTTAGGGCTATGTTTCAAGGACTGAAGCAGACTACTAAACATAACTATGTTTTGGTCACAAGCCATCCAATTTTTGGAAATCAGGGGCACTGTACTTGAAATTGAAGTGGCAAAATGGAGAACGAATACTTGATTCATTTTGCAAATCAGAAGAACTTGTTAAAGTAAAACCATTATCAGAGCCACACAGTTCAGTGCACTGAATCTCCTATAGTACAATTTCTGTGTTCTTAAATCTATTTAAATGTACTTATTATTATTATTATTATTATTATTATTTTATGTAACATTAGGTCATCTTTGTACCTTGTTTACATTGTTGTTGAGATGTTTGTTTTATTGGGGGACAGGTAGTCACATTTAAAAGGTAACAGCTTTATTAAGGGGTAAATAATAAGTTTCTTTATATCCTTTTTTGTTTCAGGTTTTGTGATTGCTTTAAATGTTAATGTTTAAATTTTAGTTTGAGATTTTTAATTATACATATTTCGCAAAAGAAAAAAGAGAAAAATCTAAATTGGAGAATGTGGTACCACTCTGGCACCAGTGGGTACACTTCTGTTGTCACTTCTGTGAAGTGTTCTTACAGGCATCCGTTACTGGCTACATGACTGACACCAGTGTCGCCCCCTAGTGTTGTGTGATCAAGGTACAGGTAAATTTCATTTCTGCCATTTCATATATTTTTATAATGTAAACTGTTGTTTACATATTAATCAATTAGTATACATTCAGAAAGAGGAAAGCGATTTTTCACAAATATGGCAAACAACACTTTTAGAACTGATAACTATAAAAGAAATAGTTGATTTAAAAATGATTTAACTGAAATCTGCTGCATTAGTGTTGGTTGCTCATAACTAATGCAGATTGTTTGTTAAAGATGGACCAGATTACACTTTTTTACCCATCACATGCAGAAAACTTGTAAGTTAAGCTACTGTAAAAGAGTTATATTAGCATGAAAAAAAAAATGTTGTATATTATGATTTAGATATATATCTAGATATATATATATATAATACACTTTATATATATACTATATATATATAGATATATATATATTATATATTTATACTACTACTTACTGCAACGTTCATTAAAAGAAAATGAGACAGCCTGACTGTGTTTAACAGGTATCACATCTACCTGTATTTATAAGTGGGGAGTTTTCAGCCAAACTGACTTGGATCCAGGCTCTCTTACCACTTTTAATTATCTAATTATTCAAGACATCAGAGTTGAAAGACCTTGATTTGGTCTTGCGGCTGTAAAACGTCTACCTTAGATAGAACTAAGAATTTTCAGTTTTTGCTCAGACAGAACTCTGTGAGCTTTCAATGGTAGAAATCATGCTTATATGTGATGCACCGTGTGTTTACAATCACCTCTGCCCAAAATAGGATATCATTTATATTCTGACTGCAGCTGTTTGGTAAAATGTTCATATGCACCTTTCATTTTTAGGGCTGGCATGGGCATTATGAAGACTGCAGTGCAATATAAATATAGCCACTCCACTGGAAAACACCAGCCTTGTTCATGGACTGGAGCAGTGTATGGAATGGAAATCAAATGCATTAAAATCAGATAATTGATCAATATTTGTCTTCTGTATTTCCTGATGTCACAAGTAGTTTTGTGACTGACTGATCCCAGCACTTCAGATCTATTGGGTTGATGAGCTGTGTGTTTTGGGTTCTGCATTAGGCAGAAAAAAACTCAAGACAAGTCTGTCAAAATATTTTTCTAGAATACATCTAAAGCTGACCATTCTGCTTAAGTAATTGCAGTCAAGGTGGACTTGCAGCATTTATGTGATATGTGTTATCTGAGAAAAGAATGTTGATGGTTAGTCCTGTTTATTTATATATTGCCTAGTGTGTTGACTGACGGTTTTTAGTTGTGCAATATTTAAATTTTATTTAAGAACATAACAGTATATATATTTTTTTTTTCAAATTTGATTTGAAATTTCTTGACAGTCCTTTTTACACAGGTTATGTGTAGAAGGTGTGGATTAAGGAGGTTAATCTATCCTTGTATTGGTGGTTTATATACAGTTACTTTATTTGTATAAGAATATTTGAAACTAACAATTATAATTTTGGGGATTTGCTGGGAAGCTGTTCTTTGTGTTGAAGGTATTTGTTCACAGTGTATTGTGAGGAGGTCGATGTTGAGTGTTATGCAAGAACTGTTTTGTAATGCAAATGAAAGAACATTAGTAAGTATTAAGTAGTTGACTATTGTAGTTTGTGTTGTAGGACATGCCTTGTCTGTAGAGTTGATTAATTCTGTTGGTGTTATTTGTGCAGTCTCAACATATTTGGTCAGTTTTCTGTTTCTCTTACATGTTTTGTGTTCTATAGTTTTCTGTTGTTTTTTAATATTGCCTTGTCAACATGAATAACCTCTTAAAAAAAGATGACCTATTCCTAATATCTGTATGCTTTATTAAAACCAAACAAGCCACACAACATTGCTTAGCACTAATCTGGTCTTTACTCATGATCTTACTTTAACAGGATTACTTGATGTTTTAAACAGGTAAAAAAAAAAAAAAAAAAAGTTTCTCATAGCATAAGCAGTAACCTCATTTGCACAATGCCCTTATAATTTTGCTTTGGTGATTCGTTCTACCACACAATTAACTTGCATGCTGTGCAGCAAGCATTAGGACAGCACTTACACTGGGAGGCTCAGTTGGGCCCCTGATACCTGTTGCACAGGACATGAATTTAGGTCAGTCAGAGAAAAAGCATGGGAAACTTTATCAAAGTAAGGGGCCTGTGGGAACATTGGAAGATGCTACTTTGAAAAAAAAAGGTGCAGGCCAAACATTGATTTGGAATAAGAGAGAGTTTTGATATGAAGAAATAAAGTTTCTGATGTTTCTCTTTGTCTAGTGAGAGATCACAAATGTATATGCTCAAATTAATACACATTTTAGGATTCTCTTGAAAATGAAAATGGCTTCATATCAGTGGTCAAGACACAATCTGGATTGGCACTCAAGTTGGCTTTTGCAGGTTCCTCTGAATACATGAGGACAAATGGGTCAAAGTAGACTGGTATTAAGGTTCATGGCGATAAGACAAGGCATTCACTTTACTCTGTTTTCTTGTGACAAACATTTGTGTTTTAGAAAAAAGCATGGGTATGCTTCTGATTAAAAAAGGCAAGGCACTGTGACATTTTCTAGAAAAGGTATTTGCATTTGTTTATAAATGCATTATTTAGTACTGTAACACTGAACATAATTGTTTAATTTGATCAAAACTCTTGTGGGCTTGTGTGTTAAAGAGGAATAATGTTGTGTTCCCCCCCCCCATTGAAATAACCCATAGCAGTACTAAGCACTTGAAGTGCCAGTATTTGTGAAATGGGATGTATGTTTACTTGACACAGGTTTTCTTTGATCATTTTTTTCTGAAACTATTTTGTAAGCCAGTTTTCAAGTGCAACACTAAACTGCCCTGCTGTTGTTCCTTTTTTTTTTTTTTTAAATAACCTTAAATTATACAATTCTCATTATTGTTACTGGTTTGTGCAAGGTTTTGTAATGTACTGTAATGAAATGGAAGTAACAAACTGCCCCAATGTTTTTTTTATTTTTTTATTTATTTATTTTTTTCCCCCCTTGGAAAAAATGTAGTTGTGAGTTGTCCAGCTGTTGCTTTAAATAAAATAAAATCTGCAGTTTGAAAAATGACCTATGTTCTCAGTTATCATTGTATTAAGGTAAATTACTATTGTAGAATTCATAAACTACTTTCCAGGATTGCATGTATTATGGGCTCAGTCTGTTGGTTTACTACCAAGAAGTGTGCAATTTGCTCTGCAGTCTGTACATGTATGTTACTCCTACCTGTTAACTTGCATCTAGAGAAATGTTTTGTGGTAAAAAAAAAATGGTTGCAACATTATGAACTGGGAGTCTGGATTTGTGGACGAACTTGACTCACATTTTTACATGAACAGTTTATGGTTGGGGATCATGGTACAGTATTGACTCACAAATCAGTCCCCCTTATAATTCTAGACTTGTGAGTACAACAGAATTAATGTTTGGGTTGCCAATGGTGATACAGGGACAAGATGCTTTACTGTCTTGATCCCTTTCACAGACAGAGAAAGCCGACAAAGGAAGAGGTCTGAGATATTTAAAATGTTTCCCTAAATCATTTATCTTTGCAAAACAGACAAAGCAGCCCCAAAATGTCACACAACCCATGACAAATCACAAATGAACACACCCAATTGTATAGCACATTAAGTAATTTTGAATATCCTGAGGTGTTTTAAAAAGCTTCCAATAACACCTAGCAGCACAAAGGACTATCCACTACAAACTGTATTCTGGGCATCCGATGATCCTTAATGGTTAGGTTCATGTTTTAGTGCTGGGGTTGGACAGGTGACGAGCTCAGAAAGTGAAAGGTGGCAGTGCTTGGTAAATGCCTAGAATCATCTGATGCCCTCAAGACACTTTCTAGTGGATGGTCCTTTCCGTTGCTAACACCTACACATGTTTTTGTGTAAATAAATGCATTGCCCCTCAATTAATTAAAATTGAATTCTCAGCTTTTATTCTGTATATCTCCCTGTGGAAAAAGAAACAGCTGAGCTGGCAGTTTATATTGGAGATAGTTCTATATCCAGATCTATGGTGCTTGTTGCGGTGTTAGTGGCATTGTGGGACATTCTGGAGAACACCATTTGCAGAAGTGGTAACCTTTGGTAAATTGTCACACTTCTCTGAAGAACAACACTTTCATACTTGTGTCGTTTTTGCATACAGTATACTATGTACAAATCACATACTGTAATCAAAGATAAGAACTAGATTCAGCTTCAAATTATTTTTTTCAAGGGACCAACATTGTACCTTATTGAAATTCAGTTTCCCGGCAGTTGACTTTTATTAAACAAGCATTAACATGCCCCTGGGTACAAAGCACTTCAATTTGGTGGGATTAACATCCATGAAATATAGTAGGTAGGTATCGACCAAAAACACCTTCAGCATTTTGAGTGACATATAACCACTTTCAAGTTTCTGTCATGTTGTGGTGACGTCCATTTATCCTGTGCTGCATTATGATTCACCTCCTGTGCTGCAGGCTTCGGGACTCCATCCATCGGTATAGTCTATACGGAGTAGCACCAGCACATTTGTCTTTTACACCTGCAACACCAAAAAAAAAAAAAAAAAGAAGAAAAAAAAAACCTGGCTGATTTACCATTTGAGCACTTGCACAGAGCACATCATAATAGTAACATACCTATATTATTTCAAGGTTAAACAGTGCTCTAACCTTGGTGATGAAATTAGGCGCAGTGCTCACAAACAACGCAAGTGGTACTGTCTTCGTTTTCCACGACTTATAAATATACCTTTGCTTATTAAGAACAACACAACAAAAAGATGCAGCTGCTGCTTTTACATCATCGATAACAGAACTACGAAGAAAACATAAAGGCAGAATAAAAAGGGCTTCAATATCGCCATTTCCACAAAGAAAAATAAAGCAGCAACATTAATACATCATTATGGACTCAGAGTATCCTGGCTTTGAAATTCCGCTGTACACCGAGCTGAAGTACTTCTGTAAAAAGGCGCACGAAGCCTATAAACAATTAAAGGAGGACCTAACACCGGATAGAGATGATCGATATTACAGGTAATAATTCAATATACGCACCACCCACAGATATTAATTACAGGACTATGTGTTTGCTTTCAAAGATGAGATATTTATAAATGCTAAACCTCCTCTCATCCTAGCAGTATTGAACCAAACCACTTGAGTAAGCTGGGGCAGATATTGCAAACTCATGTTTAATCAAATTTGTGCAGGGTTATGTGCACAAAAGCATTATATACAAGTGTAATTATCTGGTGTCTTGTTTTTGTGACACATTACACCCATTCTGTTTTTACTAGAGTCGTGGGCATAGAAATCACTGCTCCCTAAGAAAAACCGGACGATCACGGGGTGGAAAAAAAAAAAAAAAGCCATTCAAATCGCACCTGTCATTTATCTTTATTCGGGGGATTATTTTGGCATAATTTGTTATATCAAGCATCATTGCATTTTATTGGGAAATACCAAAATGTTACATATGCAGTAATGCAACAGAATGAATGATGACAAGTTCTTTCAAAATGTCCCCCGCGCGCGGTTAAATGACTGCTGGGAATTGTCATAATGCGAATCATTTTAAAGCCCCTTCCCGGTCGTCTGGTGTATTCTTAGGAATAACTTTGTACGTTTTATATAATAAACACTGTGTGCTCAAATTGGCGACTGCGTGGGTATGTTCCTGAAACTGCTATACTGTACTATATAGCAGGTACGCAGCAGCCATCTTGGTCTATTGATGCTCTATTGGCAAATGGGTTTTAAATAGATTTTTTCAGTGAAGATTTTTATAATAGAATAACGGTTGTTCACTTTTCACATTATCTCTGTAAAACGAGGGCTCACATACCACATGTGCCAGGAGCACGACCACTGAGAAGGAAAACATCCCTTAAGCAATTTTACAAAATCTGTACATGTCTTTTCTATATGGTCACTGATTAGATAGTGATGATTCACTGAAACAATGGCTTATCTGAGGAAGATGTGGATCCCCTTTCACGCAGCACTATTATATGATAATAAACTTATTCAATTCAGCACAATAAACACACACATCCCACGGGTATTGTAAAACGTACAATATTAATACAGTACCAACTAATAAGTTGACTGTGTTTTACACTACATCTGTTAAAAGTAAAGAAAATGCTTCTTGTTGTACAGCATTGACACATTAAAAAACAGGTTTTCTATAATACAGATCTGTCATTGCCAGATTAATTGTGGTTTATAATTAATATAAAATATGCAGACATTAAAATATACATTCAAATATTGGGTAGGGCAGGGCATAAGGTCTCCATAGCAAAGCCCCATTAGTCAGAAAGCAATATACTTACTAAATCCATTAAGTGATAATTAATAGTATAGACTTATATTAAAGTCTTTTATTTTTTCCTTACATCGGCCACCTCAAACAAATCTGATCCTCAGCTATTGTTGTACCATAACAGTAATATCCTGTCCCTGTTGAGGTTCATCACAGATAAATGGATCAGTAAACAAACCCATGTGTTTCCTCCATGGTAAAATATTCCAGTATTTCTCAATGTTTATTTTGCATATACAACTGGTAACAGCAAACAAGCATGTAGAGCAATAAATTAAGTCACATCCTTTTTTTTAAAGAACTACAGTGGCACCAATAAAATGCTTATTGAAAAAACAAAACAAAACAAAAAAAAAAAACACCATCTGTGCTTTGTGGCAGATTCAGGCAATTGAAATCACCCCAAATTGGCCTCTTTTAGGTGTCATTGTTTACCTTTGATTTTAAAATGGGAAGCTTACTTTCTTAACAGTTGTTTTAAAAAATATTAAACTGAAAAAAAAATAAAATGTATTTGAGATAATAAAGGCTAGACTTTGAGAAGATGTGACATTTGTTTGGATAATCAAATTTAATTTCAGATAATCAGGTTTAGAAAGTGCTAGCTATATTTTGTTTTGTTTAAAGGACTGCCTGCTAACAATAATCAAAGCATATTTTTTTTTGCACAGAAACATGGCACATTCACCTCTGGGCACATTCAGTATTATCCTTCTGGTAATATTTTCAAATAGATTTGTGACAGGTGTGTGCACAGTGATGGGGCTCTTAAACAAGCTGGAATAGCCAACCTGGCTTACTGGGCAAGCATTTTGATAATGCTTCCATCTCTGTAGTCTCAATATTTAAAAGGCCTGTTTTCACACTAACCAGATGGCACTACTTTCTGAATGGAAAAGCAAAGTAAAACTATAATGTTGGTGTAATTAAATTAGATGCATTTGAGTTTTCATAGTACAGTATTTGTTACTGTTTAGGATTTGTTCAGTAGGCAGCATTTTTGCTGTTATGAATAGTTCAAGTTGCATATATCAATCTTGATTTGAGCTACTTTATATATACACACACACACACACACACAGCAGCTTCTTTCTCCAGCTCTTTCACAGCGGAGTTGAAGATACAATACAAAATATGAACGATTATATATTACAGTCAGAAAATGGTTATAGCCCTCAAGGTGGTGCCTTTTATATATATATATATATATATATATATATATATATATATATATATATATATATATATAATCGTTCATGTTTTGTATTGCATCTTCCACTCCGCTGTGAAAGAGCTGGAGAAAGAAGCTGCTGCAGTGAATGGCTCTATATAATTACTTGCCCCGCCCTCCTTTGTTGTGATCACTCGTCACATGATTTGAGTGTGACGTTTCGTAGCAATCGCAGTTGCGCCGATTGAGGTATGCGGATATGGGCTGGTGGGAGTGAGTTTATCTTTGGGCTTCAGCCTGATTCCAAAGTATAATCATGGATCGGTAAGTAAATATTTTTGGTAATGTCTGATAATCTATTAATTAGGTTTTGAGAAGTTATCAATAGCCTACGTTCCAATAGTTGGTTTAGTCTGCTTGGTTTAAAACTCAGGGTCTGACTACATGTTTGAATTATAATTTAGCCCTGCATAAGTACACCCCACGCAGTCGATTGGTGACGGGTGTTGAAGTGCTTTGACATATGCCTCATGACACGTTGCATACAAGGTTCAGTTGTTTAGGAGTCGACAAAAAATGTATTTGTCTACGTTATATACTTTACAAATAGCGCAGATACCTCAGTGCCAATAATAAAAACTGCATTTTTAAAAACGGGCATTTGAACAGTAAATGCAACCATAAATCGACATGCCCAATGAAGAAATCTGGAATTCACGATTAAACGCCTGCAGGACGTGGAAGTTGAGTTAACGTTACTGCCTTGCTACTGAGCGCTTTGAAATCTAATAATAATAATAATAATAAATAATAATAATAATAATAATAATAATAAAAAGTCAGACACACAGATACACATTTTCATTTATCAGTATTTGATCTCAGTGTTGATTTGAGGTAAAAAGTTAAAACTCGGGTATAATGTTAGAGTAGACACGTATGTAGTTGTGTTTCATTGTATTGATAGAGATGGTGGGAACGCTGCTTGTGTTCTTGATGCTACATAAATTGCGGACAGGAATTACAGGATAGTAAACAAAACGTGTCTAACAAATGCAGCGATTTATACAGCGCCAAATATGTAACACGTGCATTATAGTGAATTTTGTTTGTTTTTCGGTAGAACATATTTTTCCTAAAGAGCATGTGCAAGCAGAAATTAATCAACCCCTTCTAACGTTACACTATACATCGAGAAATAAAACATAACACAAAACTACTTTGTTTACAACTACTCAACAAATTCATCTTTTTGCACAAAAAACATCTTCAGTATTAAATTGTGCCGTAAAAATATACATTGGACCAAGTTGGAATGGCTTCATATTTGCAGGTTGTGCTGCACAAATGGTATATCCAACCTGGATGTTGTTGTTTTTTTTTGTTGTTGTCTGGCCCGCTTGTACTTTGTTCAAGTCTTCACAATTTACTTCTAGTTTTCCATCTCCAACAGAGAAATCAATTCAACTGGAAGGGATAGAACACTTAAGAGCCAAACACTTGACTTCAGAGTACTTTTACAAATTCACTTGCCACTCTTTACAGTAGTCATGTGTAACTCCAAGTGACACAAAAGTCTACCACGCTGCAATAAGTAAATATAGCTATTCACTGCCTGTCTGGCATTTTGTGTCATAACCAGTGGGATTTTCTGTTGAAAAAACTAAGGTCCGAAATGATTAATTTGCATATTTTTCATCAAACTACTGTGTATTTGGAGTACCGTATCCTTCAACACCATTGTGAATTGTTTATATGCAAATTTACCAGAATGTTGGTTGTTCTGCATTACTGGATCACAATATTGTTCAGTACCATGTTGAACTAGTTTAAATCGCTCAATTGTGCATTACTGTAAGCTTATTCGTTATTATTTTCATAATGGAAGAGGCATGTTTGACATCAATTTTTTTTTCTTAATGTAAAATGTGTATGCAGAAATAAATATAATCTGACATTAATGACACTATGTAACACAATTTTTGTTCCTGGGTAGTAAGTGTTATTTCCTAATTGCTTATGCCTCAAAAGTATAGAAAATGGCTATTATTCCCCACAAACTTTGCTTTTGTGACCAGGACAGTGATATTTTGAAATTTACCTATTTCCAATGAGAAAACGGGCGAATTTGTGTCTTTTCGTTCACATAAAGTTAGAAAAAAACAACATATGAATCCAAATTAACATGTATTTATACTAAAGTAATACAAAAATGACTACAAAAGATTTAGAAGTGAGTAGTTTTTCGAGATTTACGATTATACTGTAAATCACTTTCATGAATCAGCCCCCAAATGTATCTCCCATCATGTTCTTGTTATACTGTCCTTGGTAGCGGCGTTCAAAGTCCAGTATATCCTGGTGGAAGCACTCGTCTTGCTCCTCCGAGTACGCTCCCATGTTCTCCTTGAATTTATCAAGATGAGCATCAAGGATATGGACTTTGAGGGACATCCTACAGCCCATTGTGCCGTAGTTCTTCACCAGAGTCTCAACCAGCACATAGTTTTCGGCCTTGTGATTGCCCAGGAAGCCCCGAACCACTGCGACAAAGCTGTTCTAAGCCGCTTTCTCCTTACTAGTGAACTTCTTGGAGAATTAATTGCACTCCAGGATCTTCTTTATCTGTGGTCCGACGAAAACACCGGCTTTGACCTTTGCCTCAGACAGCTTAGGGAAGAAGTCTTGAAGGTACTTGAAGGCTGCCGACTCCTTATCTAGAGCTCTGACAAATTGTTTCATAAGGCCCAATTTGATGTGCAGTGGTGGCATCAGCACCTTCCGGGGGTCCACCAGTGGCTCCCACTTGACGTTGTTCCTCCCCACAGAGAACTCGGTCCGCTGTGGCCAGTCCTGCCTGTGGTAGTGCGCCTTGGTGTCCCTGCTGTCCCAAAGGCAAAGATAGCAGGGAAACTTGGTAAAAACGCCTTGGAGACCCATCAGGAATGCCACCATTGCAGCCTCTTGATGCCATCTCAGAAAAATGCAGATATGTATCCACTTAGGCAGCTGGAACTAAACTGAACTGGTGGGCTTAAAGCCCCTGTATTTATACTACTATTTATATTACTGGAAAGTTCTAGAAAGTTCTAGAAGTTACTCCAAGTTTACTCAGCACTGAATCTATCTGGAATGTTCTGGAAAATAGGTAAATTTCAAAATATCACTGTCCTGGTCACGAAAGCAAAGTTTGTGAGGAATAATAGCCATTTTCTGTACTTTTGAGGCATAAGCAATTAGGAAATAACACTTACTACCCAGGAACCAAAAAAAAAAAAAAAAAAAAAAAAATTGTTACACGGTGTTATTTTGTTAATTGACAATTTATATGCAGGAATAAGTACATTCTTTGGTAAATCATAAGAGTAACTGGTAAATGTCTGAAAGGCAATCTATTTCATCTTCATTTCTGACATTTACCACCTTATTTGGTAAAAGTTGACATTTACCGGTAACGCTTTAAGATTGACCAAATTCGGACCTTTTATCCTAACATCTCGATAGGCTGGATGTGGCATAGCCCTATTTTCAGAAGGTCCTGGAGTACCAAAATCATGGGCGTATAATTCAGTTCGAATTTAAGTAAAAACAATTTGGAACTGAATTAGAGTATTCAAGGCCTGACATGATGGCCTTTTGTGTTTGTTTCAGGCTGGCGCCGATGCGGCTGTACACTCTCTCCAAGCGACACTTTGTCCTTGTTTTTGTCATTTTCTTCATCTGCTTTGGGATAACAGTTTTCATTGGTATAGCAGGTAAGAAAAAAAAAAAGATGCTCTTTTATATTGTGACAAATTATAGACAATAAGCCTAAACTACAGGAATTATTATTGCCTTACACAGTAAGTGCTAAAGGTTGTTTCTGCTAAGGGCTGTGGTGCAACCCTTTGTGTGTTGTCAGTGCTAACCTTTGTTATCCAAAGGCAGTAATTACAGTGATGTCAGACCTGCCTCACATTTTAAAGTGTATCAATCTGAGTACTGCTGAATCAACTCTTGGTGGGTTTACAGTGAAGTGCATTTTTCAGAGATTGCATATCCTTGTCCTGGTTTCAGAGACGCTGAATAGAAACGTACCTTGGTAATTTGACAAGGCGTTTTATTACATGTTAAGGTTCTCATTAACATCCAGTTTCTAGTTGCTAAAAATTAGAAGCATTTTTCATTTTTTGAATGTAACGCATTCTTAACATGTACTGTGCCATTTTCAATTTTCTGTGCCTTTGGGGAAATGCTGCTGTCGACTTTGGTAGATAAGCAAAACATTTCCCGGTTTCAAACATGCAGACAGCTGTGCTTTAAAAAGTTAGTAGCGGGGTTCCGAAAAATATGTTATAGGTGTTGCTACAACTGTTTAAATAACATACCTGTTTTTTTTTTTTGTTTGTTTGTTTTTTTTTCATTAACATCCTGATAACTTTTTACACATAACTTTGAAGCCTGTTTCAAAGCTCTTTTCAAAATGTACCCTAATGCACTGGGGTTTGAGATCTGTCCTCTAAATCACTGGAGGAAGAGCGATTTTGAAAAACAAAAAATAAAAAACATTACATAACAAGTGCTCTGGCTTTTCTGTTCCGTACAACATCAAGGATTGTTATTGCTGTTTTATCTGTTCGACAAGGTGGGCAGTAATCCTTTCACTATCGGTGCACTAGAGCGGCCATTTCGAAAAGAGCTTTGAAACAGATTGTAAAGGTATGGTATGGTAGGTTTGTTACACATTACAACCACAAAGGGTTGTATCTGAAGTAGGCAAAAGGAAAGTATTTAGCAGTAAGCATCCTTTTTAGAATTCACACTTCTTGTATAGTACGCACATCTTGTGCCGTATTAAATGCCTTATATTTTTTCTTTTTAAATTGTTTTCCCCACAGGCCCTAAAATCATTGACAAGTCAACATTTAGTGGGTCCAAGCTGTCAATACTGAGCAACACTTCAAAGGTAGAACTACACCTTGTAGCTGTTTAGTAATGCCTTAAGCCTCACTGCAGTTGTGAATGAACTGTTATGAATAATGTCTTAAGTTATGTATGCTTGTTTTTCTTTTAGACTGGTCCATTTCAGCTGACGTCGCCAGCATTGTCGACATATAATCAGCAGCTATGGCTGACTTGTCAAATAGAGCTGATTCAGGTTGATGGTAAGTGTTCTAATGTCTCACTGCTAGGGTAGAGTTCTCACTGTTGAGCCCTTGCATCTGATAGCGTGTCCTTTGAACAGTTATAGCTCCACAGTGGGACAGCAGTGGTTACTAAATGTAATTGTGTTCTCTGACTTCAGTAAACTAAACAGTACTGTTTACACTTAGCCACTTATCTTTGGTGCCAAATTCTCCAAGAAGCACAACCTGCAAAACTAACATTCATACATTGGTGAAAAAGGGGTCCCTATTTAGTAAGCAGTACAGCTTGTTCATATAAATGCTCTCAAGTTACTAAAAAGCAAGTAAATAATGCACTGAGTTAGTCTAGTGTCTGATATCTCTGAGTTTAGATTGAATGTTTTGTTTTAGTAAACTGAAAATTTACAGATGTGAACAGTGGAACCACTGCTTTTTCATCAGACAAGAATATTGTTTAATCAGAAAACTAATCAAACAGTACTAACTGTATGTCTCTCCTGCATTGTAGATATGGATTTTCATAAAGAGTTTGATATGAGCGTTGAGATAAAAGGTATAATACAGAATGCTAGTGTGATGCACATCCGTGACAACGTTTATAATCGTAGCAGGTTACTTCACTGTGGTGCTGTAAGTATTACACAAGCTTATCAAATCTCAATGTTTTTTTTTTTAGTTGAATAAACCTGGTGCCCAACTTAATGCAGCAAATCAAATACATTTTCTTCTGTGCAATTTTGTTACCAGTTATAGAACTATATTTAAAAGGTACATTGTTTATTTATCAGTTTCCTTTGGGACTGAAAGAAAATCTGTATTCCTTTAAATAATTGTAGGAATGTAACATTCAGCTTTGCTTTGTACATTTTCAGAATTGTGAGGAAATCATTGTGGTACACCTTGGGTATCTAAATTATACAAGGTATCAGATAAACGTTAACTTAGCGAAACTCCAGACAATGAAATACGAAATTAAGGAGGTATATTTCACGGTAAGTACAGCATTTTAAAATATGTATTTTTTGGTGATGTCTATAAATGGGATTAAATACACATAAAACCCATTTGGAGACAAAGATTTCACTCAGGCAGGACAGTCAACCTGAGGTAAAGTTTTTATTTTTATTTTGAGGTTCTCAGGAATGTTGCTAAGTTGACTAAAATTGTATGAACTTGATAGGTACAGTACCTCAGAATTATTGGTTGTTACTGTAAATCCATCACTGTTTACAAAATGAAAACAATTATTTGTAACTTGAAGCTTAAAATTATGAAAATAAAATATTTTATTAAATACTTTAACCTAAATGGCTAGTGTATATTCTGACATTTTAAAATGCAGAAGTGACTGATCCTTTTTTTTTTTAAATTCACATTGCCCTTTTGAATTCATTGTTTATTCAACTTGCAGTGGAAGATGTACAATCCCTCATTTTCTCAAGTTGAAATTTGGTTTCGGTTTGTTTTCGTGGTCTTCACATTTATGGTCACAGTAAGTATATATGTGTATTTTATAAACAAAAAAACAAACAGTGGAGCCATTTTATTATTGGATTACTTGATCTCAAATATAGCAGCCATATTGGTCCAGCAATGTAATGCAGACAAAAGTGCAGATCTTGGAAAGTACATTCAAGTCTAGTACTAGCATTAGTGGTCTAGGGTGTTGGGATACACAGACACTTAAGCCACAAGGTTCTGTTATTGGCTTTTGTAGAGTGTCTGGTTTCAGTTTTTTGTAACCCTGAACGTGACACCATCTTTAAGGAAAGATCCTGGGTAGGAGCCCCCTGCCCAGCCCTGTCCTACTGACTGCAGCCCACAGCGGTCCTGCCTGCCAGATTGAGCCCAGTCTTATCCTCAGAGGCACAGCCTAAACAAATAAAAAAAATCCAGAGTGATGTTTAAAAAAAAAACTATACATAAATATAATTATTATTATTATTAATAATAATAATAATAATAATAATAATAATAATATGTGCACATCAATAAATCCAATAACCTAACTAAAACCTAAAAATGTGTGTTTTTGTTTTTTTCTTTCTGCCTTGCACACATTCTTTGCTGCAGTTGTATTTGGTAGCCTTGTAAGGACTGTACAGAGTTAAGAGCAACCCTGTAATGTCTTTCTTTCAGTGCTTGTTTGCGCACTCCCTCCGAAAGTTCTCCATGAGAGACTGGGGAATCGAACAGAAATGGATGTCTATCCTGTTACCACTGCTGCTGCTTTATAACGGTTAGCCACCACTCTTCTCATTTCAGGCTCGGAGTGTTGAATGTACACTTTTCTTTTGATATTGTCCTCGTTATGGAAACTGGGCTAAATGTGATAACGGTGCCCTTCACTTTTACCTGTAACTTAAGATGGATTACATAAAATGTGGTCATGTGCCAAATCTGCCACAGAAAATTCTCTTAATATTTGATACCCAAATTGTTCTCAATTAGATCAACCTGTTGTCCAGTAACATTTTTACCTCACTGTTGTAACCTTTAGGCCTAGGCCATATCAATGATGCAAACCACACACTCTTTACAGTTGCTGTTTTTACAGTTGGTACTGTTTTCTATGATTCTTTCAAACAAATTGCATTGTTGTTGTCCAGAAACCGCTGACTGTCTCACTGCTACATGCAGAACTTTTCCCTGTGATTTCTAAAGCTTGTATGTGTTTGTCTTAGATCCATTCTTCCCTCTCTCATTCCTGATGAACAGCTGGTTTCCAGGGATGCTGGATGATCTTTTCCAGGCTGTATTCCTGTGTGCCCTTTTACTATTCTGGCTCTGTGTCTACCACGGATTTCGGGTTCAGGTAAGGAAGATATTTGTACATCTCTGTCTCCTGAAGATCAGTGCCTGTGCTGGTAATACAGAATAACTGGTTAATCTGGTCTGCTTTAACCCTCAGATGTCAACCTCAAGGTAGTAAAGAAACTTTATTAAACCCCCATTCCTGATAATAAAGAAGAGAAGGTGCACATATTGATGCAGTACATGTTCACTTGAAGACCTTGATCGAAACAACCTGTGAAAATGTTTGTCTAACAAGTTTCTTTTTAGTACTTTTAATAGGTTTTACCATATAAATGAAACCAGTATGTCACTATCATTGATATGCAAGGTTTCCAACTTGTTTTACTATATCTCAACTTTCGTTTTAGGGAGAACGGAAGTGTTTAACATTCTATATGCCCAAGCTTTTTATTGTTGGCCTTCTTTGGTTATCTGCTGTAACACTAGGGATATGGCAAACGTAAGTAATATATTACCTAATAAAGTTTTTTTTCTTTACCTAATTTTATATGTGCAGTGTTCAAATAATTTTGAATATTCTGTTTTAAAATTTGGAGCGTTTCATAGTAGAATATTTTACTTAATATACATAAACATGGATTACAATTTAAATAACTCAAAATAGTTGCTGTGCTATCAAGTTTCTGTTTCTGGTTATTAAGATTGTTTTGGTATGTGTAATCAGTAATGTTATATTTTTCACATATTCATTTTACTTTCATGTTTGCAAACCAGTCTGTGCTGAAAGTTGTCTGCGCCAGTTTTCATGGAATTCAATACTGGTCTGGCTTGCCAAACATGTTTGCTCTGTAATCACTAGACCAGCTTGCTTCTATACTGACATCCTTATCAATCACTGCTGACTGAAGGTGAATAATTATGCAAGCATAATTGTGCTCTCCGCCCTGACTTCGTTGAGATAATTGACTGTTACAGTGCAGTAGGGGAATCTAATTAAGTAAGTCATGCACATGTGAGAGTGGTGTTCAGAAAATTTAGAGACTGTTTTAAACTATAAAGCACACATTTGAGGATATATTTTATAAGATTGCAGTTCTTTTTATTTTTCTCCCATGTGTCTTTTAGAGTGAATGAGCTGCACGACCCAACCTACCAATTCAAAGTAGACACTGGCAATTTCCAGGTCAGTACTGACTATATATATTAAACTGATCATAAAGCAATATTCATTTAATATATTAGCTGCAATTTTATTATTTCATGAGCGATGAGCCCAGGATACAGATAATAATTGGGCACACTAAATTGGGGAGAAAAGGGGGGTAAAAAAAATGGAGACAACTAAATTTAAAAATAAAAATAAACGTCTTATTAAAACGCCTTGATAAAGTTGCTTTTAATTTTGCTTAATTCATTTTCTACATGTTTACAATCTTTTTGTTTGTTTTTTTTGGTTGAAGGGAATGAAGGTTTTCTTTCTGATTGTGGTCTCCTTGTATATTTTATATCTCATCTTCTTGATTGTAAGAGCCTGCTCAGAGTTGAAAAATATGCCATATATTGGTAGGTTCTTTTGACTTCGTAAATAATTTACTGTATCATTTAAAGGCAACATGATTTTGTACTTATTTGTTTTTATTTTATTTGCTCCTTCTAGATCTTAGATTGAAGTTTTTGACTGCATTGACATTTGTTGTGCTGGTTATCAGGTAAAAGTGCCTCACATTTTTTATATCATCAAAATGTAAAGCTACCAGTTGTTTTAAACGATGCATATCCCTTTCAAAACTCCTACTGGGTGTATTTTCTGTTTGTCTAATATACTATTACTGTCACCTTTTCATTTTTGTACACATCATTTGATTACAGTACACTTTTCACTCGACCATATGGTAAGCAGTGGATATTTTTACAAGCTTCTGAATCTCCCAATGGCGGGATTCTGATGGTTCTACAAAACAAGCTGCCAGTACCATGTCTGTAGCTTACTACTGTCATTTAGGGTGGGCCTATATGCAAGTGTACATTTTTAATACTGGACATGGCCTCATGTTCTGCAGTCCAATAATACTTGATAAGGCTATAATGATATAGTAAACTGAGATGCAATCAGTTTTAAAAGTCTTCTTTTTCCAGCATTGCTATACTCTACCTGAGGTTTGGAGCAAAGGTTTTGCAAGATAACTTTGTATCTGAGCTGTCAACCAACTATCAAAACTATATCCTTTCAAGATGATGATCACAAATAGCAGCTGTTTTAAGTTCTGCCGTTTGCGTTGTTGTTTTGAATGTTAAAGAGCAAGTAGCCTCAAATGGCTTTTTATTTGTATTTATCTGTTTATTTATTTTACCATTTCCTTACCTTTTTATGTTATTTGCAATTGCCTGAGCAGTTCTGAATTAGAACTTGAGTGACTTAAAGGACCAACTATGAACAAATGCCCCAACAAAATGGACGTGCAAGTATGAAGTGGGGCAGTGCTTTGATCTGTTTTGAAAAGCCCCACAACTTGTTGAAGTTGCTGTAACTTCTGTTTTCTTTCTTCTTCCTGTTATGACTACCAGTAGTGTGCTTTGTTTGACCTCTCACAGAAAAAAAAACAAAAAACTTTGCTTTTCAAAATTGGCGGCTGCAGGTTTATTTGAGAGTTTAATTATCGTAACACTTTGTTCACACAATATAATTGATCATCCAGTCCGTGTTGTGCTTGTTGCATCAGAATCTGATTTTTTTTTTTAGATTTTTAGAGTGGTGTCATGGAGGGATCAATGGATGCTACAGGTGTCCATTGAAATTCACGACCATAATGTTCTGAGCTTTTCAAAAAAGCTTTAATAATTTTCTTAGCTCATATGAAAAACATCTCTTAACTGTCTGAGCAGCTGTACTCGGAACTACTCGTAAAAAATTGCAAACATCATGAAAAGTTGTGGGAATGTAAAATAAACAATGGTACAAACGCCACTTCAAGCTGATTTTAGAAACTACCTACTGTTTTTTGTTGTTACTATTTTGTATCTTGTTATCTTTTCCTGAATGGCTATTAAAATGTCTGCTTTTCATTGTCATTTTGGATAGCATACAGATGTAGTGAGGATCTTCTGAGAATGCTTTAATACTCTTGTTTAAGATCTTCCTTAACTCAGTATACACCGGCCGAATTTTTATCCTTCTATGGTTTATTGAACTTTTACCTCTACACGTTGGCCTTTGTGTACTCTCCTTCGAAAAATGCTCTATATAGTAAGTGACATTTTTCTGTTACAAACACTAAGAAATTAGCCATTGGTTGGCTTTTGGTGTTGTATCATTTTCTACCACACTATGGTACACATTTTGAAGACTTTATATAATTTGTCCAAACTAAGTTATTTCATTAGTCTATTCTAATGACGTAAACATTCATTTATAACTGTTTTTTTACATACTTTGTTTCCCTGTATTTTCATTGTATGTAGTAATAAGTGGATTGTTAAAGAATGAACCCATAATAGTATTTAGATTAGTGCTTAAATATTAAAATAGAACAAAACAGCTATTGGACGATACACCATTTACATTAATTAGATAATTAAATTAAATTGAGTTAATGTGATGTGAAGACAGCAAGACAAAGACTATCTTAATTAATATGAACAACAAACAAAAAATATATTCTAATGACTGCATTTTGTCAGTTAAATGGTTGACCATTGTTCTCTGTAGATTCCCAGTTGAAGGACAATCCAGCCTTTAGTATGCTGAATGACTCGGACGACGAGGTTATTTATGGGTAACTATTCTGGTTCAATTTGGAAGCTTTTGTTGATTTTACTTATTTGTTGGTAACAAGTTAGGTTATAAATAGCAAAACATGAAATATTCACAATGTGCTTATTAAAGAAGTACACATTTTAAAGTATTCATATTTCATCATTATTATATAAGCTGTGTAACTCAAAACATATATATATAATGTCACACACGCAGGGTGTTCCAAAAGTCCGGGCTGACAGTAGTTGTGATAGTCTTCATGGACCAGGACTATGGAACATCCTCTATAATCCATTACGGTTGCTTTTCCATTTTATTTCTTACACTGTGTACAGAGGAAGTCTTTGTATTTTGTGTTCTGTTTTTCAGTAGTTGTCTCCAGCAGCTCAAATAGAAGAGTAAGGCCAAAGGAAACAAAACTAATTTGTTTCCTCAAGCAGGATTCTTCCTGTGGTTTGATGTTTTTTTTTTTCCTTTTGATGAAATAACACAATATGACTTTTTTATTATGTTTTTTTTTTTTTATAAAGGAGTGACTATGAAGAAATGCCCCTACAAAATGGACGTGCAGTAAAAGCTAGTACCAAGTACGAAGATGAGACAGACAGCGACTGAGCATTCTCATTATTTCAATGAAACTGTTTGTGTAACTGTTAAGCTTTGGTAGCAAACTAAAACCATAAGTATAAATATTACGTGTACTACTGAATTGCATTTTATTTAAAAGTATGGGGGATGGTGATATTTTTTTAAAATTATTATTTAGAAATCAAATGCCACTTAACAAGGAACAGTTAGTTATAATTGTACTGCTGCCCGGGAGATTGGTGATTGATTTTGCTACCAAACATTAACTTCAGTCACAACACGATACAAGGAGAGGTAGTTAAGATTTGACCTACTGAAAAAAATTATTTTTTTTTGTATAATAAGAAACCCCTTTAATTTGAGGTAAATATACATTTTGTTCATCATAATGTATAAAAATATCTAGCTGAAAAAAACATTATGTATTTACGTTAAAATCATATTTTTATTTTTGAAGAAGTGCATTGTGTTTTTTTTTTAATTTTTCTTTATGATTTATAGGTGTATTATTTTAAGTTGGCCAAGTTTTACTCAGAACTTAACAGGGAAAGGAATGGAAGTGTTTTATGAAAGAATTGCCCTTCTACAGTTGATGTAAATCTTTACACACCTGTTTACATCATTATTTGTAGCATTTTTTATAGCTTTAAATTGCACGTTTTGATATATTCATGCTTTGATTCCCTGATTTCTCTAACGGTGTTCTTTATATTTCTGAGGTAACCAGGGAAGTACAGTGTTTCCCAATTCATAATTATTTTTTTCTTTTAAAATACAGTATTTTTTTTACAATTTTTTAGTTAGCACGTGCTGATGTGTCAACTTTACATTCCATGTTTAATGCTGAAGCTGCTGACTTTTCTTTTGTATTAATGTGTATTTTCTGTATTGCATGATGGTATTTATACTTCAGATTACTGTACATTTAAAAAATTGTATCATGAAAAAAGCAGCGCTCATATGTTAAGGTGAAATAGAACAGCTGTTTTTTTTTTCCTGTTAGGATTTGGGGCCCATCAGTCAGGCTTTTAATGTGTGGGCAAGGAGGACATTGCAGTGGCAGTGTATGAAAAGGAATTGTATTTTATTGAATTTTATTTCAGATATTGCCCATGTATTGTCATTGTTCTCTGAATTCAGTCTTTGCCCATAGCACATACACCTTTTCAAAGCATGAAATGTATTACATTGTAGTAAAATCGCACAGTAGTGGGTGGTTTTGTTTGAGGTAGAAGTTTGTTAATTAAAAACATAAAGCTGCAGTTATTTCTTGGATTTCCAAAAGTAGGCGATTGGCATAATTTTTTTTTCTAGGGATTTCACACACTGGAAGGGCTGCTAAACTGTATCATAACTGTATATAACTTACCATATGTGAACGTATAGAAGCTAAGTTTTTGTTGCTGGAGGTTGGTTTTAGTGGTTTATCCTGTTGAAATGACAGTTCTTATGTCCTCATCCAGTACATTCTGTGCTACACCTTCTTAAACACAACTGGGGCCCTTACATTTATCCAGTTAGAATAGATTAAAAGCGTGCTATAAAAACATCACATACTAAAACCTCAACTCTTCATTGGCAAATATGCTTTGACTTTAACTATTTATACAACTAACCAGCATGGCTTGTACTCCAATAAACATCTGTAAAATACTCGCATTAGACACCCCCTGATGGCTAACTGACAAACCAAACAATGTTGGAAAACTCTTACATATTTGTGCCAACATTCTTTAAGTTGGTCACTTTTTTTGAAAGTTTTAAAATACAGCAATGCATTAGAGAAAGCTTTCCTCAAATTCTAAATGTTAAATGCCAAATAGCAACTGCCTTTTTTGGTGGTTTGATATTATTATTATTATTATTATTATTATTAGTACTAGTAGTAGTAGTAGTCGTAATATGCCCATTTTTAAGCTGGGTAGGATCTTGAAACAACATTTTCTGGATTATTTTAGTTGGCTGCCAATACTATATGTACTTTTCATAGTACGCGGAATTGAACCCTACATTTGCTGTATTAGTTTTTATTGTTAATCATTGTAATCAAATGGAAGAAACGTAGATTTTTTTGTTATATGCAGGGATTGATCCTTTTCATGTTAACACTTATGAAAAAACGTGTAAACAGGTAGCATATACTGTGCTGCACAATAATTCACAATTGAAGCCTCTCAGTTTTTCTTCTGCACAAATAGCACAAAAACAACAAACTTGTGCCTTGTATATGGAACCTTTCATCATGACATGAAACCATATATAATCACTAGATTTGTACCTTTTGATTAATTTGTATTTGTAATGTCACGTGGGTGCCAGTTACCTATTGTACAGTTCTGAATGGCAAACCACAGGTCATTATGTAGGTAATTATTGTGTTGTATATTGTATGTTTGTATGAAATTAATCTGTAACTCATCTAGGAAAGTGATGTAAGATGTGTATGATAAAATGAATGTAGAGTTAATATCAAGCTGCACAAACAGTGCTAGTTAACTCACTATGTACAATATAGAGGAACACAACTTTAAAACTGGAGATGCAGCTATAAAGTGTTAATAAATCACAAAGATACTCTCTCCCTCTTACTAAGAAAAACAAGTTTAGAAATGTGCAGGCACCAATAGAAAAAGGTAGTTATTCTCTGAAGTCTAGTTGCTCTTAAGGGACTCTTCAAGGCAAGATTGCATCTTTAACACTAATAACCAGAATGACATTTTATTAGCCAGGAGAAAAATTAATTTTTGGTTCTCTTACAAGTTATGGAAAAAGTAATTGTATTTTTGTTTTGTGACCACAAGTCCTTTCTTCATGTTTTTTTTTTTTTTTTTTTTTTTTTTTTTTTTTTTTTAAATGTATAGTTATGTTTTTTTTAATTTTAACTAATGGTAGATACAATTAAATCAGATTTAAGTGTGGGTGTGCTATTGTGCACAAATGTAAAAAATATTTAATTACCAAGTATATTTTCATGAATTCAACAAACAAAAATAAAGTAGAACTTAATTTGTACAATATGGACTTATAAAAGGGTGAAGAAATAACTACTGTGACTCTGTACACGACCAAACATTATAGCAAACCAAGGGTAGTGCTGCAGCTATTCCAAATATTGTAATGTCATCATTATTTTCCTGTATGCATTACATACAAAAATAAGTTAACGAAAAATAGGCAGTTAAAGTGGAAAAGCTTGTTCTTGCTGAAGAAACAAAGCACACTGTAATGAAACTTGGCACAATAGTAGATTATTTTAAACAATGTTTTACTTCAATAATTTTAGCATCCCACTTTGCTTAAAGCCAAATACAGTGCTCCCTTGCTATAACACAGGTCGAGGACACACACACACACAATATGAGCGTTGTAACCAAACAGCGTTACAAACGGGAAGAGGGGCACCGTGGGACACAACATGCATATGATTCAAATAAAAAAAATAAAACTCCCTCTCTAATGCATGTATACTGAGGCAAAAATTAAACTGAATTAACCATGCACAAAGCACCATGTAATCAATGCTATATTTTTTTTTTTTGTTTTGTAAAAAACACATTCCCCACATATGGATCACTTTAAATTAGCACTTTTAAAACTACAAATAGCCTGGCTAAACAGCTGTCTGGAGTTCAGTTCGAAGTGATAGACAAGCAAACCAAGTGTGAGAAGGAGAGCGGTTTGGGCGAGGGGAAGAGGGAATGGGGTTGCCCCAGGTTCAGCTGCCGGAGCGGGGCTGAAGTGTCTGTTCTCCCGGAGGAAGCTGCCGCTCGCAGCAAAAAAGTAAATACATTAGGAAAGATAACCAAGTAATAGGCCTAATATTTATTTAGTTATAAAACTAACACTGAATAAGATGTCTGTGTTAAAGTGCAAGCGCAGCTTTTCTTCAGTTCAGATACTGTATCAAAAGGGAGACAAACAGAAGTTAGCCTGAGAAGTTGTTTACAGTTTGAACACTGGTACTGTACTTACTGTAAAAATATTACATGAATCAGTAGTATAGGGAATTGGAGATATGCTGTAGGAGTATTATATCCAAGGTGCATTATAATCAAGAGCCTTATAGCGAGGGAGCTGTGTAGCTGGAGTGATAAAAACATTTAAATTACCTTGGTATTATACTGTATAAAACGGTTATAAATGACAGAGCAACATTGCAAGGGACGTAAAATAAAAGATCTTTAAATCATTCTTGTAGCTATTTTCTGAATAAAACAATATTTAGAAATGTGTAATAATTTATTTAAAATTCGACACAACGTGGGTTAGAAAAACACAAAACAATTCAAAGTGCAGAATGTTACAGGTTTAACACCTTAGAAAATTTATGTTGAATTATGGTAACAGTTAAAATCCACAAATAACACCTACACACACTGAACATAGCCTACAGACAAAAATGTATTTTAAATGAACATAACCACTGGTATTTGCATGAAAATTACCAAACAAGACTTGTATTTTATAAAGCTAGTCCAAATACACTGACAATACAGTACATAGATTTATTCTCCCATCTCACAGTGCAGCTTCCTGAAAACACAGAAAAGAGTTTGTTAAAAACGTTAAAACAAATGTATTACAAACACAACTTAGACCACCCCACGTCAAACCACAAATAAGAACAAACGGTAAAAACATAGAATCCCAAACTTAAGATATTTCCCAGGTGTCAATATTTTCTTAAAGTCCTCTTGTTAACTACCAACTGGACACACCTCCTCAATGAAATCTGCAATATTCTAAATCAGTTTCACATGTATTTTACCCAGGTCTACTTCCTCTCAACATACCATCAGTGGAATTGTCCCAGAAGCAGGAACTAGCAGTTTGAAGCCCTGCACCATTCTTCTGCATGATAATACAAGTCACTGTTGAAATAATACAGATATTGTTAGTGTCTCAATTTACATATTTAGAAAGGCAATGCTGTGTTGGACCATGCTGAAAATGTAATCTCAGTAGTGTTTTATTAAATGTTATCAGCATAACAAAACATCAACTGGAGACAAAAGCAGACCCTTCAAGTGTCTGTTTTGCTCCTGAGCTATGACAGTTTGAAAATGTGCTTTATAATGTACTGCTGCAATACTATTCTTCTTACAGAGAGGCACTGCAGGAAGCATGTTTTAAGAGCAGAGGAAGCTTGTGTACTTATAGCTGAAACTAGGGGATTTTATGTAAACTAATGGTTTTTGAATAAAGTTCATTACACAGAAAGCTGAACTACAGAAGCATGTGCAACACATCATTACAAATGAATGTAGGACACTGCAGCTTTAATACCAATTCTATGAAGAAGTTTTACATTTTACAATAAATAATGTTTAAAAATAATGTAAAGCTTGTTTTTGAGCACATTTCCTTTACTTGGACAAACTAAGGCAGTTATATGCTGCAAAAGGGGAAATAGTCATACCTAAGCATCATAAATTCCACAGCAATGTACAACAGTAATTGTATTTCTCTCTTTACACTCACCAATGTATTTAAAAGGTTTGCCCAGTTTTGTCAGTTGACTTAGACACTGCTCCACAACATTTGATGACCACTGGTTTACTCTGCTATGCTGGTAAGCATTTCCTCCAATAGCACCTTCAACTGACTGGAAACAAATGAAAATTGGTAACGATTTATCTTCAATAAAGTTTTCAATAACAAAAAAAAAGATCTTTAAATAAATACAGTATTACTTTGAATTGGCGCCGCAAGTTTACTTTCAATTGTGTTTATTTTCAATTGTTAAAAACAGCTGCGGCACTTAATTGAGGGCGGTGTTTATCAGAAATACTATGGTTTTTGAATGGTGCTGTATTTTATTACATGATTTAAGGCATTTTAGAAGTTGTGCCGTGAGAGCTTCCGATCTGCGGCAATATATTTGTGTGTTTTGGGGGCTTGAATACAGCACATTTACGGACGGTTATGACCCATAAGGTTGGAGTTGGGAGGTCGGGAGTATTGTACCAGTGAATCAGGAGTGTGTCTTGGTTGCTATGGGACGGGAGAAGAGGAGGAGAGAGAGAGAGAGAGAGAGAGAGAGAGAGAGAGAGAACGGTAGTTGAGTGTGATGCAGTTGTTTTTCATAACAAAAAATATTACCTCCGAATATCGGTTTGATTTCTGTTAAAACTAAAATAGATCCTACTGTTTTTTTTTTCTTTTTAATTAACCTGCTTGTTTGTAATTTCTCTAAGAGAAACCGAAACTAAATCTTCTCATAGAAAAAAAAAAAAAAAAAAAAATTGCTTATTATGTATTTGTATAGGACTGAGAAATTCCAATTGAATAAAAAAACAAAACAACTAAACCCCCTAAAAGACGACATCTTCAGCCAGCTAGTGGTTAGAGTGACCAGCAAAGCTCCAAGTTCCCCTGAGTTTAAGTTTTCACCATCCAAGCTGGTGACGAGGTAAACAGACACCCTTGTTTTATCCCCTGCTGTGTTGGCACTAAACTCTGCTGGGGCTAGGGGGGGTGGGGGGACCCCATGAAGGACTGCTGTGCTGTAAATAGTTCATATTGGGTGGTCTTTCAGGACTGTACTATAAAATACAATTTGCTTACTAAAGTGTGTGATTTCCATTACATGAGAGTAGATGTTAAAACTTCATGCTGATCTGAACTCAGCTCTCATCAAGCACCAACTAAGACGTAGCTTTACAGTAAACTAATGTGATCCATCTGCATCTCCATCCATTTGCATTTCTTTCCATCTGATGATGTCAATATCCTTCTGCCTGCTGTTGATGGCTGAAGTGCAATGCTGGCTCCAGGGATCAGCTTATTTTGCCTTCCCAGCGCATCAGCTTACATAACTGCTGCGATGCTGGCTCCATGGATCAACCACAATGTGGTCTCCCCAGCGCATCAGCATGACAACCTTCTGGACCGAGCTAAGTAGGGTACATCTCTGGGGTCTTCAAGTGGGCACCTTCCGTCCTCTGTGTTTCGTCGACTAGCCTACGACACCTCAGGAGGGGTCGACAGTGATTCTGGCGTCCCATCACCACCCCCCTCCATTCCTCCCTCAAATCAACCCAGCTTACTTAGTTGTACATCAGCGTTGCTTTCTTTCTAACCAGAATCTTTCCGTCTCAACCACAGCCAGTTGCTGCTCCTTTCTGCTGCTTCAGATAAGTTCTTCACTGTGCGACACAACTCTTGGCCACTGAACCTGACATCTGAGAAATCGGGTTGTAGAGTGTGCCACAAATCCTTGACAACCCGCCTCCATTGGCTAAACCCGGACTCTCCATCCTAGCTGTTCTGCTTCAGCAGCTAGTTGAGCAAACCGAAGTTTCTTCATCTCATACGCCTCATCCACAGCATCCTACCATGGCACTGTTACCTCTACCAGAAGAACAAGGCATGTTGATCCAGACCACAAGAAAAGGTATGGCCGAAGGTTAGTAGTGGCAATCTCCGGTGGAAAAATAAGCCGTTGACTAACATCTGCCAGCATTTTCCAGCCTCTAGCAGCTTCCAGTTGTCCTGGGCGAGGCTTGGTTTTAACACCTTTTCTTAGTGGTTACTCTCCTGGATGGAGGAATATTGTCTCTTGTGTGTAATGCTTTGATGGAACTGGTGGCAACTTATTGGTCATGTTACGCTTGTCTTCCAATGCTAAGGCCAAACATTGCAGCACCTGGTCATGGCACCAAGTAAACCGTCCTTGGCTAAGGCCCATCTTACATCCTGTCAAAATGTGCCTTAAATGTTGCAGATGATGAAAACAAAGGACATGAGGGATCCTCACCCACCCAGAGGTTTAGGTTCTGTGGTGATGGATGAACATTCTGTTCCACTATCCATAGGATTTGTTCCACAGTCTCCCATCTCATCCATTATCCCTGCTTGGCCTGGGAAAAGGCCTTTACACACCTCATCCTCTCCTGCTTTTGCACCTCGTTGACTACCAGCTTCCTCCGTTGAGCTGGGATTGCCTTGTGCCATGTAATAGGAGTGGAACTGAGATCAAGCCCCACTCTTCCATGCTGAACTCGCCCCATAATATTACCGATTCGAAAGTCAGCCTTAGCATCTTCCATGGCTTTCTTTGCCGCCCACTTTCTTTCAGTTTTCAACACAGGTGCTGCCTCCCTTACGCATGTCGCATGAATCTATGAATGTCATTTCCAGCTGGACCTTGGCGCACTTAAACTCCCTGGTTAGAGTAGAGGCTGGTAGCTGCAGTATTCATTTACCATAAAGTCCCACTCTGCTGACTAAAGTGTGTGTACATTAGTTTGTAATACATGCTGGATTGAGGCTGCCGTCTTTTAGGGGCATCACATATACAGAGCCAGAGTTGTGCGTTTCTTTATTTTTTGAGCAGGGGTACAAAAAAAATAATCTTTACATTTCTTTATTTATTTATTGCGGCATTTATTGGAGGGTGGCGTCTATTAAAAAGCTGATATCTGAGAGGTGTAAATTCGAGGCGGGGCGCTAATTCAAAGTAATACAACAAACAAATAAGGCAGCAACATTTTTGTAAGAGACTTAGCAAGTAATAGACAACATTATAGTCTCCGCCTTACCTCTTTGATGATGGTGCTAATTTCGTCAACAACAAAGGTAGTCTATTAGAAACAAAGAGACAGCATTTAGATTTTGATGAATGTCATTTTTGGTAGCAAACATTAAAAATTGGTAAATACAACATATAGTACAGACACAAACCCCGCTTGTAAAGTATTTTCAGGATTCAGAAAGAAGTCTGGGATGAACACGCTTTCCCAAACACCCTGGCACTTGATTGGTCGTGTTTGCATTACAAGGATGTCAGAATTTAAAATAATTCTTAAATTAAAATATAACTGACTGTAATTTGTAAACGAACAAAATACAAAAATTAACGTACATTATGTATGAGTATGGTTATTACATTAAATCAATTTAAATAAATAAATAGGATCTTGCTTAATTATTAAAAAAAAAAAAAAAAAAACACACACAACACTTAATGTCTTAACTAGTGAAAAACATCAACGACCAAAATCTTCACTGCCGATAAGACGATATGTAAAATAAATCACATCGATTTTTTTTTTTTTTTTTTTTTTTTTTGCATAAACTGAACATTGTTTTCTTTATAATTAAACTGTCCAGTTCACTTTTGTCTTTTCAACCTGACGCCACAAATGAAAATTGGACATTGTGTCATCTATTACAGTTATTTAGATGTTGTATAAATAACCCCATAACGTAATAACAAAACCGCATTATTTGTGCAGTTATAGTCGATTTTGTATTACTTTTATTGGTAGTTTCATAAACCGAAATATAATGCATTGTTTACCTCCTCGCCAGTCTGAAACTCTTCCATGTTGTTACTGAATATGCTTCCCGTGCTCCAATTACTGCGCATGCACACAGCTGTTAAATTAGGCCCTTCCAAAGGGGGCATGGAATCCCTGTATTTGTACCACTGCCGGGAGAAGAGTGAGGTCGTGCAAATCTCAAATCGGCTTGACACAGCTGCAGCTCGTAAAATGCTGTGTCGCTTTGCTACAAGCAGAGGTTATGGCTTATTAGTAACAGTTTCGGATTCTACAATGCAGTCCAGGGGAAACTTTCTCTAGTCAAGTTATACCGTTAGGTTATTACCATAACCCTGAAAAAGAATGACAACCATTACCAAATGTGAAGAGCCCTCACTGACCGTCAATCACTGATCATATATTAAAAAAGCTGCCCTACCAGGGCCCAGCTGTGAGGGGGAAGTCCCTCCCACCTCCTGCTGAAGAGGGACGTCCTCACAGTAGCATATGGCCATTTTCTTTCGAAATCAGAGGTCAGCTGGGGACACTACCTCGAAGAGTAATGGTTGTCATTCTTTTTCAGGGAACCAGGGTTATGGTAATAACCTAACTTTCCTTTTCAATGGAATGACAACCATGTGATGTCCAAGATGTCGTGGCTCCAGATTACCGACAGTACAGCCTGACGGCAATAGCCTCAGAGCCCACATGACGCCTAAGGGCATTCCGCCTGCAAAACTCTAGAGCCCAGAGAGGGTCTCGCTCGGTTTGCAACATCAAGAACAAACTGTGCAAATGTCTGACTACCAGTTCATGTAGCAGCATTGCATAGCTCATCTAAGGAGGCGCCATGAAGGAAAGCCCACGAAGTTGCCTGGCCCCTGGTAGAATGGGCCGTAATGTCCCCTGGTAAGGGGGAGTCCGTCTGTTCATACGCCAGGCGTATCGCATCCGCCACCCAGTGCGCTAGACGTTGCTTCGATAGGGCCTGACCTTTAGAGTGGGACCCATAGCAGAAAAACAGCTGGTTGGACTCTCCAGGACGCCGTCCTATCCAAGTAACAGCGCAGAGCCCGAACTGGGCAAAGCGTGTGCTGTCTACGGTCCTCCTCTGACTCATGCGGGGGAGGTCTGAAAGTTTCCAAAACCACTGGTTGGTTAATGTGGAATGAAGATATCACCTTTGGCAAAAAGGCTGGACTGTTCTTAATGTCATTTCCTGTGAAAGCCATGCATGTGTCATCGATGGAGAGTGTATGAAGCTCACTTACTTGTCTGGCAGACGTAATGGCTATTAAAAACGCCACCTTCATTGGAACAGGGCTCCGTTCTGCTGACGCCAGGTGCTCGAATGAGAGACCCGTAAGGACCAGCAGTACCAGTTCTAGATCCTACTTGGGGACCATACTTTTCATGGTAGGACGAAGCCTCTGAGCCCCTTTAAGAAATTGCACTGCCAGGAAGTGTGCCCCAGGGGACACAGAGTCAATTTTGTTGTGGCACACTGATATTGTTGCCAGGAATACCTTCAAAGTGGATGCTGATTTTCCTGCGTCAAACAGTGTTGTAAGAAGGTTAATATTGTCTCAATAAAGCAGGTCACAGGATTGTTACCTTCGGCAATGCACCAGTCTTGGAAAACTTTCTACTACTGGGCTCTAGTGCTCGGTGTCCTATCAGACCTAGTGGAAGGATTCTCGAGGCGGGCCTGTAGGAGAGCATCCTCTCTGAATAGGGAGTGTGGCTTCTAACGACCGAATCCTGTCTTCCGACAGTGAGGCAAGCATGCTCACAGAGTTCAGTTTTATTCCTAGGAACACTGTGGACTGAGACGGTATGAAGTTGCTCTTCTGTTGATGTATAGAGAGCCTTAGCTTCACCACATGATCTATGACCTGTATTGTGTGTGCCTCGGCGCATGCTTTGAAATGCACGCAAACTAGCCAATCATCCAGATAGTTCAGGATCCGAATACCCCACAGCGGAGGCAGTGCTGCATCCATGTACTTTGAGAAAGTGCAGAATGGCAGTGAGAGGCCAAACAGCAGCTCGCAGAATTCAGACGCGTTGCCTTGAAAGGCGAAGCGCAGATTGGGACATGGAAGTAGGCGTCTTGCAGGTCGATCGATGTGAACCATTTGCCCAGCTGGATGGACTGGAGGATACGCTGTGCTGTTAACATGTTGAACTTCCTCTATTTGAGGAACAAGTTGAGGACCCTGAGGTCCAGAATAGGTCTGAAACCACCGTCCCTTTTGGACACCAGGAATGTTAGGCATTGATGGTAAGCAGAAAGGCACGAAAATTTGGAAGCAACCTCCGTGGTCTTATGGGACCTCTCAAGGCTCACAACAATGGTCGCCCCAAACGTTTGGCCCGGTGTAATGGGTCTTTCAATAATGCCACCTTCTCGGTCTCTACCACCTTGGCCTGAGTTAGCCACAGGTGTCTTCGGGTGGCTACCAGTGCCGCTAGAGACCTGCCTGATGCCTGACCTAACTCCTCCTTTAGGTTGGTCATTGCCCTTGTTACCGCCAATAGGTCACCTGTGTCCATCTTCGTTGCCCTATCCTGCAGCCTCTCAGCCAGCTGTGTCTAGTACAAGACCAGTATGGCCATAGCATTGGCCACTCTAGTTGACAGTGCCGTTGACACGTACACCTTTTTTTGGCATCGCACGGCTTGGAAGGGCAGTAGGGTCTTTGTCCCCTTTGGTGAAGGTGGACCCCTTCACCAGTACTGTGACTGTATCCCTGATGGTGGGGAACATGCCTAGACCTGCTTCTTGGGCTCCTGCGGTGTGTATCAGGGCCTCTGCTGTTCTAGAGGATGAGGGGGCGGATGCTGGGTTGCTCCAGGATGAGCACATCAGCTCAAGAAAGTCCTGGCACAAGGGGAGGGCATTCTGTAGGTTCCCCTTTCCCTCTTGCTCAGCTGGCCAGGGAACATCCATGGAAGCAGCTGCACACTTCATCAAGGCCTGGAACTCCTCCCTCTGTGATACATGTGGAAGGGGCGGTATAGATCCCCCGCTGTGGCCTGCCCAACTGACGTGGCAGGTTCGGACGAGGTCGGCACCAAGGTCGGTGCCGAGTCTATCGGCGTCGAGGTCGGCGCAGCTCAGAGGGCTCTTCCAATTCAGTAATGGTTGTCATTGGTTGTCCGAAAGGGAATTACCACTACCAGCCGCGACTGACAGGGAGTATACCTGCTCTGTATTGCAAAGTGGCTTTCTAATGTATCTCCATCCAGCTATACAAAAGATACAAAAAAGACTATTGGGTAGGGATTTTTGATAGTGGTACAAAGATTGATAAATGGATGATAATTAATTCTGTAGGTATGAGAGTTCATTAAACTAGTAGTACCTTGCAGTGTATTTTAGAGCAATTAAAATCCCCTACAGTCTCTTAACCTATTCTTCAAAACAGCACAGCTTTTTATTGTAGCTACTGTAGTCTGCCAGTATTTCGCACCCTGATTAATGGTGTAGTTGTGCAGCTGCATACGTACTTCTGTAAACATGTGTATAACATTTTGCCATTTTTGCCCTACTTAAAGTAAATGTTTACTATAGTCAAACACAATGATCCAAAAAACGTTTTAATAATAACATTTTATTGTAGCTTTGAATACCGAATACAGAGGATATGTTCAGGGTATGGAGCTTTTATGAGCAGCATTTGCCAAGTCAGGCTTTTCTAATAAATCAAGAATACTGAATGATCATTCATACATTATTTAGATTAAATCAATTAATTACGGGATTATTTTACCTGGCATTTTCATTGTCAACAAACTATGATTTGACGTGGATTAATTTCGAACCCTGTTTATGGCCTCTTCACAACCATTTTTAGATGTCATACATCCTCTCTTTTGTTTCCTACCTTCACCAGTTTTAATGAAGGGGCTACATAAAAGCTGTTTGGTTAAGTCTCACGCAGGCAGATAGATAACTGGCATTTCTTGACTAAACTTGTTCAAGGTAATCGGGAGTCCAAGTCAAAACAACAATACAAATGTAATTATTTCAGACATTTTGAAGTTGTTACAAAACATGTATAGGTGGCAGTATAGTTTGAACTACCAACATGCAGCTCTGTCCTCAATTTCAGCAGAACAGCACTGGATTGGAATGTAGACAAAGACACACTGAAAACTAGTCCCGGTAAGCATGTTATCCACTCATGTTATCCCACTCAAGTGAGATAACAAAAATATATCCCGCGCTATATACACACTCTTGTGGTATAAATGGTAATTCAGAATTTGAAGGATATTAATAAATGTTGCACTCACCTCAAAACTAGACTATATCCAGATAGAATGTTTTTCAGATTTTGAATTCCCCTGTTGGGGGGAGTATTTCCTTTTAAAATAAGTTATTTTCTTCTGTTATTCTTTTAGTGTGAGCTATTGTGTTGGGATATATCTTTCAGCTACTGGTGAAGCGGTTTCAGACAGGCTACCAGAGATTATAGGCCATTTAACTTTGATCAGATTGTGATTTGCAAATCAGTACCAGGCATGTAATTCTATCAACCTAGCAACAACTTAAAGCAAAGATTAGACCAATCAGATTTCTTATTGTGTCTGTCAGTCATTCAGTAGGAACCAATTACTGCACAGTCGAGCCATGTACATTTAAACCACCTTTGTCTGCAGTTCTCTTCCCTCCAATTACATCACTTCCTGCAGACTGAGTGATGTCAATTAGAGACATTTTACCAAGTACATTAAAAAGCGAAGCTGAATGCCAAACCAGGTATCATACTTGTATCTTGTTAATTGGTTATCTGTTGATACATGCTTTGATTAATCACAGGAGTATCTCTAACTCAAGACACAATTTCAAGCTTTTGAAAATAAAACATCCCTTTCTCATCAGTTAGTGTCAATGGGTGCATGTCAGTCATATATATTTCTGTGCATGCTAGTACTTTATTAATAGAGCCCTCGGCCACCATCTGCAATCAATTGTGGATCGGGGAAAGCAACTGTCAGTCAGTACCAATACTCACCAACAGAGGTCTCTGTGCTCACATCCATTAACAATTCCTATACAGCCCTTTCCTTGTCAAAATGCTTTTCTACAAGGTTCACTCTTCAGCATGGTACCAGCAGAAGACAGTGTTAGAACTCTTCACCAAGTACGTATGCAGTTGCACTGAACAGAACAACATTGCTTCTATTTATTTTTTTATTAGTACCCCAGACGAGGGCGCTCTATGCAAATGTAGAAACATATTTTAGGAAATCATTATTTGGTAAGAATAGATCTGAATAGCTAAGATTCAAGTCTCACAATCATTGAAGATGAGAACAAGGTTTAAGTTGCAGGTACAACTGAAATATTTGTCAACCACCGCTAAATATTATGCAAATGTTATGCAGAACAACGTTGGAAGTGAAAGCAATAGTACCATACATTGTTAGGTCTGAAAACTTAACAGGAAACTGGTGCGTTCAGCATCTCTGTGTTTTCAGCTGTCAATATATCTTAACAGATTATTTTGATAATCATGTTGATGTAATAAATAGCAGGGTTTTAATTAAATTAATCATATACAGTAGTTATACATTTACCATTCAAATGATATTATTCAAAATATTGTTTAAAATGCATCTGGATTTACACTTAAAAAAAAAAACTTTTGTTTTTCTGAAAGGGAATATATACATTTGATTTTTTTTTTATTATTAAAATAAATCAATGAACAAATCAGGTTTTGCTCTAAAGTAAGTATTTTATTAGTTAGAACAATGTCCTTCCTTTTAGAAAAAAAGTGTACTTTAAAATAAACAAACCCCCCCTTTAAAAAAAAAAGTCTATGTTCTAGTTTTGTAACTAACAGGTGCTTTTCTCCTTTAAAACAATCAGAAAACACCTGTTAGGAGCAAAAGGCTTTGAAAGTAAGCCCCAGTGTTATTAGCATTTATCAACATGTATAGGTTTCATAAAAAAGGAGATTCCTTATCAGTTCTGATCCAGCAGTAGACTTTGTATGCACTGTTTAGGTTTTCACTCTCACTATAGTTCATCTTTCCAGTGTTCATTCAGTGGGCAAAAGATACTGTGGCTGAGAAGTTCCATGTGTTGCAACACCGGATCTCAACCACAATTAATCTTCCTGGTTGCTCCAATCTGTCTTTCAATCCTCCCAATTAGGAAATGTGCTACATTTGATACTATTGTTTCTCAAGAAACACCTTCTATTAATCTGCCTATGGAGCATTAGGTTAATGGTATAATTAACCTAATTAATTACAACATTAACGCACACCGAGCATTGTTTTCAATTCTGAACTCACAACACTGATGACACCTACAAAAAAACAAAACAAACAAAAACAAACCATTAGAGATACGTCTTTGCAATTTTGTATTTTCTGAACCTGACATTGACTCAAATACTAACTAAAGGTTAATAGGAGACAACATGAATTAAACAGCGTCAGTGTACAGTTCCCTTGTCTTTCAGCGTTTTTAGTGCAGATGACCCCACGCCTGGTCTGAAACCTTTATGCTGTCCTGTAGTATTCTCTTAGTGTACTGTTTAATTATGAATGAATATCATTGGCAACCTGATAAGCATTAGTCCACAGTTATTATTTCCCCTAGAAACATGAGTCAGGTTTGCATTTGCAGTTGTGACTACATCAAAGGACCTCAGATTTCATACCAACATCTAATAACCACGGGGGGGGGGACACCTATGGGCAGTGTTTAACCCTCTCTTCCTTCACAAGTGATAATGAAACACTGGTTAAAAATCCTTTCATATAGCAGTATTGCCATTACGAAATATGCATTTCCTAAAAATGTTGCATGCAGACCAAAACAAAAGTTTATACTCTCATTCCGATATGACCCAGCTTTATTCTTTGTTTCCTAGGAGACAGATTTCCTATTATTTATTCAACACTGAATTTCATTTGTTAAACATTACAGATCTGACTGATAGTGTGAAATAAGGACATGGTTTAAGTTTGTGACCCCCAATGAACACAGTATTCAGATACTTCTCTAGATTTGATAAACTTACAGTAAACAGTGCATTTAATAAGCCAAAATGCATGTAAGTGTTGTGAAGTCCATTTGAAATGCCACAGGAGACCATTTGTTGGCCATCAGTCATAGTTTGCAATAGGAGATGCTTTTATCTAATATGATTTAATTTTAATTACATTGGCACAGTCTTGTCGGTCTTCTCTGGTTATTTGATGATTTGACAATTAAGATTAGCCCATGCTGACAGCAGATTTTACATGAACTGTATGATAGCCTGTTCTGTATTTTGATTAAATAATAGGCAGGGGTCTCCAACCTTGGTCCTGGAGAGCTACTGTGGCTGCTGGTTTTCGTTTCAACCAATCTCTTGGTTACTTAATTGCACCAATTATTGGCTTAATTAGTCAAGACTAACAGGTATTCCAGATCTATAGCCACTGATGATGTAAAGACACATATAAAACCTGCTGGACAGGGGCTCTCCAGGACCAGGATTGGGAGTATGCATGTTAAAATATTGGGCCAAATGCTCAAACCTTTTTACTCCAGATGTAATTAGCATATTTTTTGTTCTAAAGGGAACCAAATAAAATTCTAAAAACAAATAATAATAATAATAATAATAATAATAATAATAATAATAATAATAATAATTCTTCCAAGCTCTCAGATGTCTGAGTTGTTTATTTCTGCTAATAAGTATTTAGAAAAAAGAGCCTTGAGAATGTAGACCACATGACAATAGAGACATTAAACCCTGCCAATATGGGATCTTATTTATGAAAGCGTTTGTCAGGACTGCTATTTGTTCTATTGAATTCCCTGTGTTCTCTGTATTCAGTAAGAAATGGGTCATTTCTTGCTGCAATGCCACTATATCTATAATATGGATTTCAAATTGTTTAACTATATGACCCTTCTACACACAGAGGAGAAAAGGCTGACAAATACAGTATAAGATGAACAACAACAAAATAATAATGTTTTTCATCATAGTTCATAATGACAAAAAAGTATTGAAAGTTATTTTAAGTGATCCAGGAAGATAAGAAACAGCACAGCAAGTTATTTTTATAACATATGGATGCAGAGTTCTGTAGACATATCAGTGCCTAACATTACATGTCAATTGCTTAATTTGCCACATTAAATACTTTCCTTTTAACATTGTCATCATTACTCCAAACCGGAATTTAGCTGTCTCTCATAATTATTGCCATCTTTCTGACACCTTTTTGAACACTCCAACCTGTCAAATCTATAAACACCTCATTATTTCAGCGGCTGAACAAGTGCTTCATTTTTTTCATTACAAAACTGGAGTCATTATAGAACAAAAACTGTTACAGAAATGTTTATAAACCCGGTCCTGAGAAAGTGCATTCTGCGAGTGTGTGATTTTTAATTTTTTTTTTAATTTTTGAAAGCAACCACAAGCACAACACAGAAGCAGTGAATGAATAGTCTTGTATTGCTCCCTGAGAACACGTTTAATAACACCTCCCATCTTTTGATGTTCCAGGCAACAGACCCATACCTGTAGCCACCCTATGAATCAATGCACTATTATAACTTTTGATCAGAATTCCATGAAGTCAGAGTTGTGGGAATGCTGTTATTCTCAGGATGGGGTCTCATTTTGATAACAGAATAAACCAGCAAGATAATAAAATAAAAAGGGGTGGAATTGAAATGGTTTTGATTGAAAAGTGAAGCAGGAGCGTCACTGATAATAGCAGTGCTGGTAGGTATGGGGTAACAGCTGAACTGGCTACTTTCCAAGTGAGCGTCTTTACCACTGTAGAACATGACAGGGTCCCTTTGTACAAGTGGTTTTAGAACCGATGTTGTATGACCCTGTCTCCCATGCATAGGTTAGCACAGAAAATAAAAATGTAGTGCTATTTACTTAAAGAGCTCAACTGTCATTTTGTTTTACAGTATGATCGTTCTGAGCGGCTCTGGAATATGAGACTCCAATTTAAAAAAATATAGAGTAGAGTCAATTATCTACACTAACTGGGACCAATACTAGTTTGCATAATCGATTTGTATGGATAATCGAACATGTATTAATAAAATTTACTGTACCTTTAGTAATGTAGGGAATAAAGTTAACATACACAAGTACTTTGTAGACAAGTACCTACTGATGCTATATAGCTAGTAATCGATTTTATCATATTAAGCATACACAATTACAAAGCTTTACAAATCATTAAATTAATGCAATTCAGTAAAACTTTAATGCCTACGGTTAAGGTAATGAAATACTGTATTTAAACGTGCCATATATCAAACTTTGAAAATCATCAAAGAATACTGTTCAGTCAACGGTGACACTTTACAGAACTTTAGGAATCATTAAACTTCAAAAATTCAGTAAAATGTTTTTCTACTTTGATAAATGCATGATTATTTTTGTTGCCTTTTTTTTTTATTTAAAAGTGTGTTTGTTTTTTATTACATATGTATTTCACATTTAACCATGAAATAAATGGCACAATTTGCCTATATAAACAGATAACTGTTAAAAAAAAAAAAAAAAAAAAAAAAAAAAAGCTTGAAAATGTAATAACTAATAGATAGATAATTAGTTACAATTATGTATTTAATAGTTATTTAATAACCCAAGCTTTGCATAGACATTGGTGAGCTGTTCAACTCTGGTTATATTAATGTCTTTACAAATCTTTAAAATAAGTAACCATACTTTTAAAATGCAGAGACGAATTTAGTAAAAAGAAAATTTAATAATAAATAATAAAATCTCTTATAATAAATATAAATTGATGTGACAGACGCCTACTCGCTCAAACGATGACTTAATCATAACAGTACTGTGTTGTTCTTTCTATAGAGGTTGGCAGCTGTATATATTCTATTTGCACTGGAAAGTTATAACAGGAGTCCTGAAGCCCAGTTCTCCTATAAAGTTTCCATTCTCCATTTGACGTTTTGAATGCTTCATGTTTAATATTTCATCCTTCCCAATGAGAGTTCATTATGTGCTGTCAGCATGCTTCGTTACTATTCTAATGTGTTTTCAGCCCTGTTCCAACATGTCTCCCTCAGCAAGCTGCAGTTAATGATTTGCCAGTGCCAGTGAGGTCTGTAATGGTATTTGCAGTGCTTTATAGCTTACATAGACAAAGCAACAATAGCTAAGCATCTTGTTTGGCCAGAGATAAGAAGTCAAATAACTAACCGACCCGTCAGCCATTTACTGCAATCATGTCACGGCTTGCAGAATATTTCACTAAGAGAACCTAGCATCCCAAAATGATTAAGGCTCCTCTGCCAGTCTAAGGAACCAAATCAGCATTTATGTGTCAATTTTACTTATCTAGCCTTTTCTGGCAACTGCCATACCCACAAAATATGGAAATATTCAACAAGATTCAAACAGCTTTAACACATGACTCGTATTGAAATAGTTTGTTGAGTCTTTTTTGCTAGATCGTACAGTATGCATACAACTTTTCTAGACTGTTGTTAAATACATCAACTGGTCTAGAGCAGTTTCAGTAATTTCAAACTAAATTGATCAACACAGCCTCTCTAGATGCCTGATAGATACTTTGTGAACTGGGCTCATTAAAAGATAAATAAAACAGATGATTCACCCACACAGATCATATGATCTCAAAAAAGTTGATGGAAAAAGCACCGGTTTTGAAGCCTGCATAAACAAGGGGAATATCGCAAGTGCATATTGATGCTGTTATCAGACAGACTGGGGAAATAGGTCAAATCAACAAAGGACGGTGTATTGCAAAGTCATTTATGTAAAAAAACTGGAGAATGCCACACACAATGCTCCCCATGTTGTGTGAAAATTATGCATTCTCCTGTTTCCAATGATGATTGAATCCCTGTAACTATTACCTACTTGACACCCTCTAGGAGGGCTACAGTCTTGTTGGATATCATTTGGTGCCTCAACAAAATATATTTTTTAGAGCGAAGTGGCTGTGACTTTGCTTCCTGTATATGTTAAAATCATTGATAACGTGCATATTTAAATAAAGCATTTTAATTTATCTGATCTTTTATTCTGAACAATGCATCTGTGGAGTAGATATGTAATGATGAAAGGTTGCTACATGCGTTGTTTTCTCAGACTACGTACAGAAGTCAAGTTCATAAACTGCCCTGTGTCACTAACACAATGCATTGTGCTTTTCATTGCTTAATTACTTGCAACAATACATCACCAGTTTCCGTTACATGATAGATTTACGATTGTAATGATAAGAAAGCATGATGAATCTCATATTAGCAAAAAAAAAAAAGAGACTATTCACTTTATACTTATTACAATATATGTATTCACAATATATGTATTTGACCCACGTAGATGTTCCTTGGTCTCACTCTAGCAGTTATGGATTCATCTACAACAATACTGCCAATTGAGAGGGAGGCTTTGTCTGGTAACTTACCCCAGACCAGGTGTTCTAGCTTGGGCATCAGGGTGACAGTTTTCTTTAGCCTAACTGTTCCAGTTTTGTTTGGGATAGCCCCCCTTCTCCATCTGTCTAGGCTTGATACCATCTGCAAGAATTTGCTACTGTCCTCAGGATTGGCCTGGTCAGACTTCGATATAAGCCTCCAGTATCCATCAGAGCTCCTAGAATGGCGGATGACATGTTCACTTACATTAGTTCCCAGGGTAAGTTCATCCTTCTGTCCAATCACAAGAAGAGTGAGCACTACAACCTGAAAGGCAAATAATATACTTTTAGGTCATACAACCCTTTTTGGTTGAGTTTGTTTGCTTCCACACCCAACCAAAATCACATCTGTTGGATATGGATCTCACACAAAGCTCCAGCTGCCATCAATTTGTGTTCAGCCTGGAGATCGCTGGTTCGAATCCAAGTTATGCCACTGCCGACCGTGGACGGGAGTTCCGAGGGGGGCGGCGCACAATTGGCCAAGCGCTGTCTGGGCAGGGTAGGGATTAGGTCAGTTGGGGAGTTTGTGGCTCACCGCACACAAGAGACTGGCTGGACACCTGCAGGCCGGCCTGTACGCAATTCATAACTGCACGGTCCTCTGACGCACGCTGGACTTGCAGAGTGAAAAAAAACAGATGGCTGACTGCACTCATTTCAGAGGACGTGAATGCTCATCTTCGTCTCTCCCGAATCAATTCAGGGATGGCAGCGGTGAGCCAGGTTGAATAATAATTGGACATTCCAAAATTGGGAGAAAAACTGGAAAATGAATAAAAATAATTGTTAAAAAAAAAAAATAATAACTGTGGTGCTATCAGGGAAAATCTCACAGTAATACGAATAAAGTAACTCCAGATCCTGATCAGTTATTGAGGGTATTTCTACACTGCCCCTTGCTCAATGCAGGCTATCTAGTTTCCCTGAAAATTGACTGGGAACCTGCTAATTGGGTCAGCACCTCAAACAGTGGGAACTCTTAGTGGACGATTTCTCTGCTGATGGTCTAATGTATAACCACCCAGACAGCGGTTATTCCTTGTTGTGGTTAAGTTGTGTGGGCCTGATCTCCACATACTTTACATGGAAGACTTTGAGTTGGTTGGGACTGAGAATGTGGGGCCTGCCTATGAAACACTATTGCCTTTGTGCAGTCTGCTCCAGAAGACTATGTAACATACTAATCACTTTTTCTAGGATTCAGAACAGGAGTAAATTGTACTTTTCCAGTATCGTCATGCATCTGACCAAACATTTCCCCTGTATCACCGTTTGTCTCCATTATGAGTGTGTACTAGTTAATTTGACAGTGAAAAATAAATGGCAATAACATTCACAATATTATTGCATTAATACTTAAATCGCTTGAACTTGCTAATAAAAAAACTGAAGGGTGGAGCAGAATTGCTCAGTCATTAACCCTTTCTATGTCATTGCCTGTGCTCTCTTACTCCATGCAGGAAGACATATTTAGAGAGAACAAAAACTGCGTTTTCCCTTCAGCAGTACAGCCTACAGTTCCCTCAATGCACAGGGATTAACCCTTTTATTGGACCGAACAATTGTAAATAATAACACATTTAAACTAGTTACAATAGTGTTTCCAAAACAGGAATTTTACAATGTACATTTCTAACTCATTACACGTACACTTATTGTTTATTACTCGCTCACCAAAGCAATTAGATGAGAATGACATGTCACCAAAGAGCTCTTGCAGGGGGATATAATATAAATGATGATAGGGTGGTTCTTTTGTAATTTTTCTTTTATTGCTCATAAACAGTAACTGGAGAAGTGCACAGGACTTCAGTCATTTCAATCTCTCTTCGTCATTTCACACTGCAATGACAGCTCTATTGAATGGGATATCTGGTATCACAACAGCTAGTTAATAATTCAGGAAGTGTTCAGAACCTAATCAAAGATTCCTTTACAACTGAATTATTAATAAACGTGTATTTTTCTGTTTAGAAAAAAAAAAACCTTTAGAAATGTAACTGAAGGTTAGTATAACGGATTCATCCGTATGAACCGATTTTGGAGACTAAATAGCATACAATGTCTATTTTCATAATTTCACTTTATTTGAATCTGCTATTGCATTTAAAAGAAAAATAACACACAACAGAAGTTAATTTGCCACTGAAAACCCTTAGAGAGCCTGTAGTAGGCCAGAAGCTTTACCAGTGTGAACAGTGGAAGGGGGGGGGGGGGGGGGGGGGGGGGGGTAAAATCTCATCTCTGCAAAATCCTTGTGCAGAACGTGGCTGGGGTTTAATTGATCAACTGAGGATCAATTAAGCCCAACCACATGCTGTATAAGGAGCGCAAATGCTTTGTTTGGTGGAGGAGTTTATGGTGAACTGGAGGGGCATTGTTTTGGCTGAACCTTTTACTTCAGCCTCTGTGCCTTATTTCTTTGTTTCTGGCTTCTTGTTAATAATAAGTGTGCACCTTGACTGCAGCTCTGTGTCTCTGAGTCTCTCTCTCCTGCTGATAACCAGCCTTACCAGTGATGCGTGACTCTATACATTTAATACTGCCCTGGCTACTTTTGTATGTGTATGCCATACACCTATAAACAAAATGTAAAATAACTAAATAAAAAAAAAATACAGAAAGACAAACAAAAAGACCTTTGTAGACAAGGAGTACCTTTTAGTTCCTTCAGGCTTCTGAAATGTGTTTTCTTTTCATGTTGTCTGTCTGTATTCAATGTTGTTGTTTTTATTTTGAGTTTATTATTCTATCGGGCTGAGTTTTCTTCATTGCTGGTCTGCATCATTATTTGCTGTTGGTGTCATTTTTTTATTTCTCAGTCTGGAAATCTGAAAACAAGTGGCTAATTTCTGCATTTCCCTATCTGTAAATACATCAGTCGCTTAGAAGGAGGGTGAATTTGATGACATCACAAAAAGGGTAAGAACTTCAAAACTACTGGTGCTGTTCTGTACCACCAGAGGAAAAAAAAATGGAGCTGGATTTTATTTTCAGGCACTGCTTGCATAAAAAACAAGATTAACACAAGAAAATGAAGTCTGATTGTTGCTCGAAGTGAGTTGCTTCTTCAAGGACACCCTAATGTTAAGCTTCTAACATTTTTAAAGTTAATTGAAGCGTATAGTTTTGTAAATATGATTTTTTTTTTTTAAACATAACTGTTTTAACTTTAACAGAAAACATTAGCATTTATTGTGCTGTCGTCAAACGATATGTTTTATTGTTTTAATTGTATTGGTGTTGAAATCTCAGATAAGATGATTGTTAAAACCATTATCACAAGTATATGTTCATTTTTGCTGGACTTTACATTATTCACATGGCACTTTGGGGTTAAGATATTTTATTTGAAGCCACTTTCTGTCGCCACGTGTGACCTTGATGTTATCAAAATAATTTCTGAATACTCAGAATGCCTTGAGCTTCTATGACTGTAAACTTGTTTTGAAATTGGAGTTCTGTAAACATAACAATTATGCACCCTGCTAAATCCAGGATACTAACCTTAAAAGCTGGGTATCTTGTGCAACAGATATTCTACTCTGGTACTTATTAAAAGCTGTTACTGGCCCCTTGAAAGAATAGATTATCATAAATTCACTTCAGAAATAATTTGTGGTACCACATGATACTTCTGTAACATGAGACAAAAAAGAGCAGTACTGGGTTACTTCTCTTTGTTTTACTGATATAATTTTGAAAAGCCATAGCCATATTAAATATTGTACCACTGATTTTTAAAAAGAAAAAAAGAAAAAAAAGAATAGAAAACCTATTGATATAAAATAGACATTTTAATAGTATTACAAGTGTCAATACTGTGAAAAGGCATGCCACCAAGACACAGTATGTATAGTGGCACTCCATGACAAATGCATAGTTTAATTCAAATCAGACAAGGGGTTTGATTAGCTTAGCCAGTTCTGTGTCAGAGCCTTAAAAAAGCAGGTCACCTTGAATTAACACACAATACACTCAACAATATCCACTGATGTACAGTTCTGAACAGATAAGTATAAATATATTTTTTAAAAAGGCAAATAAATACTGGAAAAGGAATTTGCCTAAATGGCCCATTGTGGCTGTTTTACAGCAGTGGTATTTTTTTTTTTTAAAATGTATTTGGTAACTGTCATTTTACAACCAAACATATTTATTACAATAATACAATAAACATTCATTTAAAAACTGTAAACTTTCATATTTACATAACTGTAATCTTTTTTTACACATATTTATATTTCTTACTGGAAACATATGCAAACCACTCTGTGTACAACTTTTACCCGTAGGTAAAAGTGAATGTTTTAAATAGTCAATATATAGCAAAATCCTTGTTTTTGAACCACGTACAAGAAATGTACTGCCACATTTATCGTCACAAAAAATATGAAATAAAAAATTATACCAGATTGTTTGATTATTATTTAAATAATTAAGTCAAATTGATTATTATTTAAATAATTAAGTCAAATGTGTTGCTTCATCATTAGTTCTCAGAGTGAGTATCAAGCCTTGGCACATGCATTTAATACAACATTTTGTACACATATCAGTGCACTGAAGTCACCCGGTAACACATCTCTAAGATCTATAAACATGCATTAGGGTTAGACTATTAGACCAACATTATCACATCAGAGCACCCACATCAGTACTACATAGCCTTCCCATCCGCAAATGAATTCATCCTGTCCTAATGTGAATTCATATGGCCCTATAAATCTGTTACAGAATCAAAGGACAGTGCAGCCTGTCACTCTTACTGTGATTCATGCACTGTATGTGTATGTCAGTCTCATTGGATTTCCTTAATGAAATTATTGGCAAAAGAATAAAAAGTATAATTATCATGCATTAAAAATGAGCAGCTGCTGCTACTGTACAGTATGTGCCTATGTATTTTGCAAGTGCAGGTTAAAACCTCAGATTCCCTCTCCCGAATCTCATTTACCCCAAATCTATTCTTAACAACTCAGTCTTCTTGTTGGACTTGAACTGAAAGGGTTGAGATAGCACTGGCAGATTCAAGTCAGTCCCTTTATGAGTGTGTCTGATCTGTATGGAGTTCCTCTTGGCAATGTTGTTATTGACAGGAGCGCGAGTCTTTTCTTTGGAATGACGCAAGCTTTTAACAATCAGTGTTTGCTGACGCGAAGAAGGAAAAAAAGGAGGTCTCAAGCCGTTGACTAGGAATGGAGGGGAATCATCTGTTGAGTGTTTCGCTGTCCCAACCCATGTGACCTTCCTGGTGATACTGTCCCTCAGTGCAGTCTGCCTCAGCTTTGGCAAAGGGGACAGCTGAGGTGAATCAATTGCAACAAAATTCCGTCCTTCCTTCTCTTGGCAACGCCAAGCAGGAGACAGTCCCTTGTCATCCATCACTTGAAGAATATCTTTAAACCTTGTTTCCTGATGTGATCCAGTGCTGTGAGCTTTGTTCTCCAGACCTAGTCTGGGAGTCCCTTTGTCCTTGGATGGTGTTTGAGGATTTGAAGTTTGTTCATCTTGATATTTTATTGGCTCCACAGGAGTATTCTCAAAGGCATTTGTTCTTTGCTCTGGAAGTTTTGCTGATTTCCTGGCTTCCACTGGGTCAATGTTTACCTCAGCCTTTACTTGTATATCCACAACTGGCTCTCCTGGCTTATCCAAGACGTCCTTCCCAGAACACTTTGGTGGTGCAAGATGGACAAGTTCTCTATCAGCAAATTTCGAAACTGCAAATAATAAAGATAGGAAGTCATAAAGCTACTAAATGAAGCTAACCTAATCAGTCAATACATTTTACTAGGTTAACAGAATACACTATGCTTCAGTTTAATTACAACTTAATTATACAGACACGTGGGTCAATGAATTTTTTATATTTAACTTACTAGATATTGTACTTTATAGAACACAAATTCTATCTGTGTAACTGTTTAAATGTAGATGTGTTATATTGACAAGAGTAGACTATGCGGGTAATTTAATATCAATTAAGTGGAGCAGCATTCTATTCGGTTAAAACTTGGCTTACAGTAGAAGGTGTTACTTCAATATGTGTGCACATCCGCAGTTCATAGAATAAGTGAGTGACGTGTTCAATTTTTACTTTAGAACCATTAATAAAATGTTTACAACACTGTAATTATTTTTCAAACTCACCTGTTATAATGTTGCAACCGTATTTGTTCAAGAACGAAAGATTAACGTTGACGACAGTGATATGACATTGAATGCATGTTGTTTTGGTTTAACACGTTGGAAATTAAAATTAAATGGCATTTAATCTAAAGCCATAAATATTTCCGAGCCTTTTATTATGCGTTTTTTGGCGTATGAAAAAAAAAACAAAAAAAACACACATTTTTGGCACGAATTTCAAACTCCACTAACAATACATACTTCGTATATTGCCACTGGTTGCCAACATTTCTGGAGCAAAATAGGTTTTATGTGTGAGATTCGCCCAATATATTGGTTGCAAATATTTATGAGTAACTAACTTCACCCCGGCTTTTTGCTGTGGAAAGTAATGTGCTATGTGTATTGCCTGTATAACAGGCATTACATTTTACTTTACAACCCAATGTTACTTGATGGATTTCTCTAGCATCTACAGTATATTTGTGCAATTGCAGTAGATGGATATGGCATAAAATAGTGCTTCTGGACTACTTAAAGTAAAAAAGTGAATGAGTGCATGTACAGAATACAAATATTTATATCAAATCCAAAGTTTTTAGTCAATCTGAAATGTCTGCAGGAGGCTATGAGTCTATGACAACAGGTTCCTGAAGACTGGTGCACAATCAAGGCAGTTATTGTGCTTACTTGGTATAGTGTGACGGAAGGATAAGGGCCCCCATATTGTAACAAGTTTTTATATGTACTTAAATTTATAAGAATGTATGCATTTTACATATATACTGTATACGTTGTTTATATACAAGGTATGCATTATAGTATAGATCAGTGATTCCCAAACTTTTTCAGTGTAAGTATTTTGAATCTAATTTGTTTGTGTATAACTACATGTAGAAAGTAAATAATTCATGTAACGTACCTAACTTAATGAGATTCCTGGGCTTTAATTTTCACTACCAGTTCATCAAGGAATGCTGTCATTTTATGTTTTGAAAGTAAAGTAAAGGCAAAGCTCCTGTTTCTTTTGTTTAACATTATTTTTTTCACATTCTGAATGCTTTTTAGATAAATGGCATCTCAATTTTGCAGGATTAAGAGTTTTGTTTGACAAAACCTCCTGATAAATAATGCACTGTTTCGTCCTCGGATCCAGTAAATGTAAATCCCAGTGCTGGGCCCCACAACCGTTACCTTGTGTAGTAACACAACGTATTGCACTCACTGAGTCACCAATAACTATTACAATAAAAGAAAACAGATAAAGGGGAAGAATGCAGACTACAGACGTGTTATAATTATATATAATGTGGTTAACCCTTTAAGGACCAAGCGTTTTTCAGTGAGATGCTCCCCCAGGACCAGTTTTTTTTTTTTTGGCTGTAATTTTCTCTCCTCCTATAAATTCACTAAAAACATATATTTTTAAAAGTAGCATGCTTGGTTACATATATTTTTAACCAGTTCACCAGGAAAAAATTGGTATAAAGTACCCTTGTAATATTTCATCTACAAAGGTCTTTGGTATGTTTGATAACAAGTCTTTTTTTTTTTTTTTTTTTTATTTTTTATTATTCTATGGCATGTTATTCTATGGCCGAGGGACCTTACAATACTTCCTTAAAATGGTATATTTATACATATTGACATATTTGTTTTCACCTGAGTGATTGGAATGACATAATACACAATTATTCTGAGGGTGGGTCTTTAAGCAAGAATGGACACTAATCTCGATTATTTTCTCTTATTTTCCAATATATATATATATATATATATATATATATATATATATATATATATATATAATATATTCATACATTATACACATAAGATAAAATATAGTAAATAATAATAATAAAAAAAACATACCTGACAAATTTAGTTCATGAAATAGTATCTGCTTATATCCACTCGTTTTCTTGATATTTATAAATGTTGTAAAAAACACACACACACACACACACACACACACACACACACACACACACACACACATATATATATATATATATATATATATATATATATATATATATATATATATATATATCAAAGAGAGCCAGCTGCCCTATACAGTGCTGAGAAAAAGTTTGTGAATGCCAATGATAATTATGGAAATTCCAGTCTTTTCAAAATCAAACCAATCAAAAACAATCTTTTCTTAAATAGCAAGTAGGATTAACCAATTCCATGTCTTTTGAAACAAAATGATGTATGAATTAGACAAACAATGAGTAATTAAGATTCAGGGTATGTGAAAAAGTAAGCGAACCCCTGGTTTTATCAGCTCAATTAAGGGGATAATTAGAATCAAGTGTTTAAATAATTATATTAAAACACAAACAATATTCTAATATCACTATAAGTCAAATACATCAGATTTACAGTGTTTTCATTTTTGTTTGCTTTCTTAGCTGTAAACAAGTTTTAGTTTCATGTTTTGCTTCTCTGTGCTGTTGAAAATGTCTCGGCACTTTAAAAATTAAATACACGTCCCAGTGACGTTACAGGAAAAAACAAACAAGCAGGCAGTGCAATTCAATTCCTCCCCAGTCCAATGAAATGCGTTAACAAGCAGTTCTGAAAATTATGCTTGCCCATCAAATCACAGAAACGAAGTTTGTTATCGTGTTCATGGCCCCAGAATGACACTTCAGTATGATCATGTTTATACAATCGTTTGTTGTGTTGCTTAGAACTTTTGTGAGTTGTTTATGGACCACCTGGAGTTGGTCCGGGTCTGAACCGCAGGTTTGGAACCACTGCTATAGATTGTTGTTTTTGATAGGATAGTATACATGTGTCTTATACACTCACAGAGCATGTTATATTCGTAACCTGATGATGCAAGTTATATTCGTAACCTCATATAGTATGCTTGCACTAAAGAACAGCATGGCATAGTTCTACAGAGGTTAGTTGTTTGTTAACATGATTGATATTTATATTAATCAGGAGTAACTTGAATCTCTCTCTGGCTTCTGCTGAATTGATATTATTTAGATTTTATTTTCACAAATTTTGTACCCGTTATTAAATATTGTATTAAGCTGCAACTTTAGTTATTTATTGGACAATTGGATAATTATAATGTATTGAGAATTTTGTTTTACATTTCTGTAATAAATAATTACTCTATGTTTGAATCTTCCTATATTTCCCTCTCTTCTATTTCTACCACTAGCTAGCTTCCCAGAAATGTATGCCCAACTTTCAGATAACCTACATCTCTAATGTAAAAACTGGCTCAAAAGAGCTAAAAAAGATTCAGGTGTTAGTCATTATCCCAGACTAGATCACCCTGGAGTAGTCTTATAAGACTGGGTCCTACAGTCAAAGTCACATTACCTTCAGGAAAGTAACTTTCTTTGTTTTCCAGTGTGATGTCAATTTCCTCCTCAGTTATCACTTGAGCCAGTGCAGGAGCTGGGGAAGGGATAGCTACGTTCTTCTCACTGTTCTTCTGGTTTTCTTGTACTGCCATCACAGTCTTCTTTCTGCTCTCGGATTCAGCCTCATGACTGGGGTTCGCGAATGGTTTGTTGATTTGCTTTGCACTCTTTTCTGTGACAGTGTCCCTCTGAAAGAATTTTCAAAGGAGGTCTCTTAGTGACCAGTTTCACACAACATGCATCTTTTGTTTTTTAACGTTCGTTTTAAAGATGGGACATGTTTAATAACAACAGAGAGGATTACATAGCAGCAGCTGCAACTGACACTATAGTAACCCAATACTAAACATTCAATGCATCAATAATCTGACAACAATTTCTATAATGATTAGAGTAGGAACTTATGTATGTATAATTCTATAGTTATTATTATTATTATTATTATTATTATTATTATTATTATTATTATTATTATTATTATTATTATTATTATTATTAGTAGTAGTAGTAGTAGTAGTAGTGTTATTTAAGGCCCATAACAATGGGACTGCACCCGCTGTCAAACGACAGCTGGAAAAAATTCTATATAGCACCCTTAAAAAGGGTGAACCTTAACTGATTTTAAATAATAAAACCGGTCAAAAAGACTGCAAATTAAATAGTCAGAAAAAGGGGTGGGGGGTGGGGGGTGGTACAGAGCCCATTGGTCGACAAAAGCCGTCATGTTGGCAGCGGACTCTCGTGGGCATGCTCCAAATTAACCCGGGACCAGACCAGGGCCCTGAACATGGCTCCGCAGTCAAAGAGACCCTCCCCAGTGATCTTACGCTTCCTGGTCTTGTAGATGCCAGTCTAGCAAGATCCAGGAGTAGATTCATCAGGTGGTCTCTCGCCTTGATGGAGCCACGAACAGGGTGCCCAGAAATGAGAAGGGTGGGGGAGAAATGCAGCCAGAACTGCAGCAAAAGGTTATTCAACAGAAGGAAGAACGGCTGCAGCCTGGTGCACAAATAATAAATATGAACAACCGACTCGGACTGACCGCAGAAAGGGCATGCGGCGTCCGAGTCGGTAAAGTGACTCAGGATCTCTCCTGACGCGAGCGCTCTGTGCAGCACCCTCCATCTCACGTCCCCAGCTACCCCTAGGGACCAGCGGGGAGTGCAGGACCTCCTCCCACTGGGGACCGACGCCTTCCAGTGGTCGGAGGGGCTCCTGCCAAGCGATGTCTCGACGGGAGAGGAGGGCGAGGAAGTGGAGGGTGTGGAGCAGCATCACGTACAGGGTTGTCCTTGACGAGGAGGGGAAGGGGGTTGAGGAGAACTGCGAGTAGTAGTCATCGTCGTAGTAGTATTGATGCTAGCATTGCAGTATTTGTTTTGGTTCAATAAAATAAAATTGTTAGAATAGTTGCCTTTACATTGTAATATCTCCATTACCAACAATTATCAATCAAGTATAATAATATACACACCTGAATACAAGGGCGTTAACGTATTAATGACAATATTACATGTATAATCATTACAATAAACGTACCTTCATGGTTTTAATTTCTTTTTGGTGCCTTATCAGTTTCCTCACAAGTAAGCAGTAAGCTGCCAAGATTGAAGATGGACGGTTGTTGATCAATGTGTTAATGATGTCTGAAAGGCTGAAGTCCAGATTTTCTGTCATGTGGTTTAAAACTGCAGAATTGAGCTCATCTGGACGGAGCCTAGAACAGAACGTATAAGTAAGTGGTTCGTTAAGGCAGTTGATTAGTTTTTCCTGATTAATAATCTGGTACAAGCATGGCACCAATATTAACAACTTGTAATCATAGGTCACTGTGTATTTGTCACACTGTGTATTTCATTACTAGCAGCTCTGCAGGCATCCACTTAAGTGGACCAGGTTACATGCTGTTGATCAGTAAAAGCTTTTAAAGTGTTAATAAGAAGATGAGGAAAACACTATAGACGTGCATGCACTGTTACATATTTGACTTTCATAACTTTGCTACACAAAACAATGTTATGATGAAGCTTTATTCTCAACATTAGAGTAAAACCTAATTATCCAACAGCCCCCGTTTTCTTCTTTCTGAAATATGTAAAGCACTCCCCAAATTGATTTTCTGAACACCCCCTCATTTCTGAGAAACAAGTCTTAAAAATAAAGATTTCATGGTAGTAGTAATAATAATAATAAAACAACCTACATAACTAAATTATTTTCCCATAATGACAGCCAATCATTTGCCCGACTTCACTCACTAGCCACAACTTTCCGGACAGTGTGGTATACACACCATTGTGAAACAGTGAGTGAGTCAAGGATAGAGATATAAAGATACACAAGCTGATCGTTGAAAAGAAGTGGACCACAGCCAACAAATCAGAGCTCCACCCTGAGCTCACTTGCAGCACTACTGATAATCTGGAAAAAAAAATATTAAAATACTAAAATAGTATTCCAGAAAGCATTCCTTTTTCTCCGAACATTATTTCTCTGAAATATTAATACATTGTACCTGTTTTTATAAGATACTGAATGAAGGGGTCTCTTGATATAGCCATTGTTTAACCATTTCTCTTCCATAGCGTCTTTAATGTGCGGTCGTTTGGCAGGGTCGGGCTCAAGGAAAGACAGCATAAATTGCACAGCCCCTGTAAAGAACACAACCCGGGATTACTGACACATACTTGGAGCCAAGTTACCTGCTTCATAGCCTGCCATTCTCAATACAAACGGTTTGTAGATAAAATACTTGTGACATACAGACAAATAGATGGACAGACTGACAGGGTGGCTTTTTTTTCTAATACCCTCTACTATCTTAAATGTCATCACAAGTGTATAAGTGGTTTCTTAAAGTGTGACATGTATGTAAGATATGCATCTCCAGTAATTAAATGTCAAAAATTCACATTTCCAATTTATAGGAATATACAGTAGATTTGCAGCTGCAATTTCCTATTAAATTATTGGTAACACTTTTAACATAACACAGTATATGTTTTTTTTTTTTTAAATCTTTTTTAAAAGTTTATTATTACGACAGGACTTCAGTCAGATGACGCGAGTATTGAATGAAAATGTAATTTGCTTGCATCCCTGTTTAGGAATGGCCATTACAGCATCGCCCAGTGAGCTTGCCTGGGAAAAGGCTTTGTTGAAGCAACTGAGGCACAGTATAAAGAAATCAATCAGGTAAACCCAGGTCACCTGATAAGCAAGGTGGTGCTGTACCAGCTCAGATATCGAGTTATAATTATCTGGCTGTCTCAAGTCTCCCTGGTCAAGTTCTCTCTTGGTCTTGATGTACAACATGACGTAACCCATGTGACAGCCGTGAGAGACTGAACTCAGGAACCCTGACATCACCACCCAGGTGTTGATCAGGGTTTAAAACCTGTGAAATTAATCCAGAGAGATTGCACTGTTCTTCTTGCTTTACACACACACACACACACACACACACACACACACACACACACACACACACACACACATATATATATATATATATATATATATATATATAGATATATATATATATAATATATATATATATAAAATTATATATATATATATATCTCCACTGATATTCTGGTTAGATTATATTTTAATGTTACCTGAATAAAAATAACTCGAAATTGAGATTTGAGTGTGTGCTTATGTGTTGTGATGATCAGGGCTAACACAGCAAACAATAGTATAGAAATCACTCTATAGCAGTATGTTTGTGTGCCTTCAAGAATCCTGGCACCAGCACTACTGCAGATTAGGAGAACTGTATTATTTATCAGGAGAAAGAAAATGGCTTATTAACACATGACTTACTCCAACCCTCCCTCCATAAGTATTTGACTTCCGTAACAATGAAACAATGCAATCGCTGACGTAAGATTATTAATAACATCACTTTTAGAACGTACACGTTACCTTTGCTGATGTCAGGCGGGATAGGACTGATTTCACCATTGACCATCTTCTGATGCAGTTGTTTAATGTTAAATGGCTCCACAGTAAAAGGCAAGGTGCCGGTCAGCATAGCGAACATGCTTACGCCACTGTCAACACCAACGGCAACAGGATTAAAATGTATTACAAATCTAACAATAAACAGTTTGCCAAATCCTAAATGGTAAACATATGTAATCTCATTGAAAGTCAACTGAGTATCTGAAACATCAGGCTGGCAGCAATCCCAAGATACAGTATCGCCTTCAACAATTCAGCCAGTCAGGTTTGGTATAATTATAGTAAACTCCAATTGCCGAACTGATCTCCATAAATGCTTAATAGCCACTGGGATCTAATATTTTATGGGTGTCAGATTGCAAACTCGTCTTTATGAAATAATCATGGCACAAGGGCGAATTGACCTGGCCTACTGAAATACGGATTGTATTTTATTTTACCCCTTGCACAGTGTGCTATGGTTTCAGGGTTAATGACACTAAAATTATAATGCTTTGCATATGGAGACTTAATGTTGTGTGGATATCATTTTTTTTTTTCTCTTACTGTTTACAATCACCGAGCAACATTAATGATTTACTCCAGTAATTTTTTTTTCAAGCCAGTCTGCAGTGGTCTGAAGCAAACTGGCGACCAGAAACCTCTGCATTAATTAGAGTGTAAACCTAAAAAAACATCTAATGGAAATCCAATCCACTTTTTATTAAAGGAACTGCTGAACTTTCCATAACCAATATACCTCTCTAATAAACTTATGAAAGTGAAATAAAGGGGATAAAAAGTGAGGTGACGGCCACAGATTCCACATGGCTGCAAGTATTTGCCACAAACATTTGTTATTGACTAAGCACTATTTTCAGGACTCCTTAAGACCGTAAACTAGCTCTCTGTCCTGTTAGCTACTTACATTGACCACACGTCTACCTTTCGACCATATTTCTTATGAGCCAGGAGCTCTGGAGCAGCATAAGCAGGACTCCCACACTGTGTATTTAGCAGCTCCAGGGATAGAGACTCTGGTTTCAAAGTGTTGCTCAACCCAAAATCTGTGTACATAGAAGGAGAACATGTAGGTACATTTTCAAATCCATTCAGCTACAGCACACGTACACAAGCTTGACCTCTGATACAATTTTACACTTTTTGACTAGACTGGGCACACTTTATAGTAAAGGTAATTTATGCCATTGTAGTTATGAGTGGACAAAAAAATTCAAATAAATACATAGAAATCTAACTGTTCCTTTCTGAAACTAGATTTACACTGTTACAGGGTCATTTTCTCAGAAAATGTCCTTTTGCCTTTGAACATGCTTCAAACGTTTAACGATATATATATATATATATATATATATATATATATATATATATATATATATATATATATATATATATATATAGCATTCACACATTTCACACTGTAATTGCAGGCTTCAAACTGGGTCATGTTGTTTTGTTTTTTTGTTTTTTTGTATCAAAATGATACCCAAGTACTGCTTTGCTTTTTATGATAACGCTTTCCGTTAACAATGACTCAGTATGATAATTACTAAGTTGTATTTTATTTGCTCTGTAATTGAAAGTATTATTATACAGTATAGTGTTATTATACAGTATATATTTTAAATGTATATTACATTTTGATACTGGTAAAAAAAAAATGTAAATTAAAAATGTAATTAAATACAGTAGAAATAAACATGATTTGAGTAAGATTTGTAAGATTTTTTAAACCCCTAATTTCTTTCAGTGAATTACATCGATTATTTCAGCAACTCCTAATCTAACATTTACAAGCGTTACATAATATTTACAAATGTTATATTTTTTCATCTGTTTATCCCTTCCCCACCACAAATTTTTTAACCTAATTTCTCAAACGCTTTTGTATGCTTTATGGGTTATCGCTATGGTCGATATTGTAAATGAAACCTCATTCACTGTTGAAGGCACACACAGAAAAACTCTATTGAAACAATTAAAATACATGTAAACCTGTGATGCTTCTGTACCACAATGCACCATGGGGAAACCCTAGAGAGGTTTAATTTGTACATAACAAATTTAAAACACTTTCTAAAACATGTATTAAATAATTATGTTGTTAAAGGAGTGAGATGAGATGAGATGAGTTTGGATAATTGAGACAGCAAAGAATGGAATAGTACGGAATGGGCGATAAGTTAGGAGCTTAAGTTTTTGATGATGTGATTGTATGTGCTAGCATGATATAAGGATTGAAAATAAATTATAATATGAAGTATTCTGAAAGTTGTGTATCCAAGGAAACACAGTTAAAAGTCCTACCTTGTTGTCTCTTGAGCCTAGTCCATTGACTTTGCTTCATGTTTTTAATTACCTACTTCCTACTTCTGTTGTGTCGAATAACATCATGTTTTTCACATTAATTAGTTTCCTTGAAAATACTTTCCTTAAAAACACAAAACTTTGCAGGGTACCCCCGGATGCAGGTTTCTGAATCACTGGTACACATTAAACAGTACAATAAAATAAATCATCTTCCATTTCATTTAAGTCCAGAATCTTGTTCAAGTCAACCAGCTTTAGGGAGCTGGTAGTAAAAAGGTTTCAGATTTGAGAGGCCTCATAGTCATAAATGGGTTTAATTGCCAAGTTTTTAGATTATGAGGCAATTTTTAAAATTTTCAATATCTATACATACCGACAATTTTTATGTTGTTGTATTCATCCAAAAGAAAGTTTTCAATTTTTAGATCCCTACGAACATAAACGAGAGAACAATAAATAATGCAAAGAATAAGAGCATAAAACAACTAAAAAGTAAACTCAATTGAAACAGACTTAAAACTTAACAAGATACTCTAAATTTAATACATTTAACACAGGCTTTTACTTTAAAATGTTAAAATATATGAATAAATTGAAACTATGTTTAACACATCAAACTGATAAAATGTGGGTACAACTATAGTTTATTGGTTACAAATCCAGAATTAGTTTAAATAAATATAAACTATTATTGAATTGTACTTAAATAATATTTCTGTGTACCGGTAATGCATATCAATTACACTACTGTAAAGCACAATAGTTTTACCATGTGTTTATGTTTTTTAATCAATAACACAAAATCAATTCACACTAAGTAAGCATTAGTTAAATTCAATTACATTTTACATACAGGGGGCTGTTGGGAAATCTGGATCAGGTCGTATGAGAAATGGATACCATTGGACATGAGTTCAATTCAAAGTTTGCACGGTTGTCAGTCTATACTTGAGGGGGACCCAGGACTGAATGACTGGACCCTGCAGCTCCGAAACTAAAGTGTGACCAAAGAGTATTCCGTCTCTAACAATAGCGTTTCTACCTGTGTACAATGCCATGGCGGTGCATGTGCTCCACTGCTGACATGATCTGCCTGGTGTACTTTCTGACCTCCCTCTCTTCCAGCTTCTTCCTGTCACAGATCTTGTCCATGAGGTCCCCTCCCAGGCACAGCTCCATCACCATGTAGTAGGAGTTTTCCGTCTCCAGCGTCTCGTACAGCTGCACGATGTTCGGGTGCTTAATCATCTGGTGAATCCGGGGCTCCCTTTTCATGTTCTTTAGAACATAAGAGTCCTGTTTTGCTTTCTTCTTGTCAATCACTTTTATTGCCACCTGGGGATACATTTTTAATTCTGTACTGTTACACTTAAGTAGTCTTACACAGTTGGAAATGTATTCTTTAGGTAAGCCATTGATGGTGGTGACATTATTGTGGGTGAGATTCATTACCTAGGGAACAAGCTGTTTTTTGTTATTGTATTTTGTTTTTTTTAATGTCACAAACCAGCACCCTGGCAACCCTTCTGCTTACACATGAATAATGTCTTCATGCTAAATGTGATCATTCAATTTACTCCAAGTTATTTTAATGGCACTTTTTGGGGACAATTAGCCCCTGTGTTTCTATCATTTTGCTCATTCCCTGTTTATTCTCCCATGCTTTACAGGACAGTGCCTGAATGCTGATCTGTCCCCTATAACATCATTATCTGCTGTGCTGTGGTCTGTAGCCTGGTGACACATTCATTAGATTTGTAGGGGAGTAAAATGTAAGGCAGTAGTTCTGAGCAACTGTTCCTGGTAACTATAAACAGTCCTCATTTATTATTCTTTTAATCAGGACCTACATATTAATTGTAATACTCAATCCTTTGCCTGTAGAAGATAATGCTTCCAGCATGTGAAACATTAACTCTGGTAGCTGTTATTCAAGGTTAAAATATTACTAAAGGGCATATTTCACTTATTTATTCTTCACTTGTAATTGTTTTCTTAAACCTTGATGAAAGCATTAGTAACTAAGATACATTGATTCCTAAAATAAGAATCTTAATCTTACACATTCTTATCTTTTATTGTATTAAATCATGTGTTCCTAAAAATAAAGCATTGTAGGTAAAAATTCTTGCTAGTTTACCTCACTTTTTTTTTTATCTGTGTCTGTTGGTTTCTGGGCATTTTGTATTTTATTTTTTTTTACGTTTTACAAAGATAACTTGATATGCTGCATATTGTTTTCAGGATAACCCCTATGACAGGCATTGCTAGGCAACAGGCATTTAAAATGATATGTACAGGCATTCCTGTACTGTACGCATTAGGACACTGTATTGTAAAACATAGTATCCATAATATTCAGTGTACTCTATACAAATGGTACCATAATATATATTTTTTGTAAGGGTTAATTAAATATTATTTTACTGTATATGTCCACTTTGGGACAGTGAGGATTTAATTAAAGTTACAATCTGGTAATGAATTCCATTAAGAAAATCAACTCTTCTCTGATTAAAACATTATCCTAAGCATTTGTTTACTTAACGCAGTTTAATTAATTTATCTCTGTGAAGTTATGGATTTATTACCATACCTACGGTATCACATTATCCCGTCGTCAAGAGTAGGCTATCAAAGTATTTCAGACACCGGTACCTGGTAAGTGCACATCTAATACAAATTTAATATAAATAACATAAAATAAATATTTGAAGTATATTGATGTAGTGATGCCTGTGTTTTGATATGTAACAGTCCAGTACTGATTTGGGCGTGCATTAGACAGTTCACATGATTTGAATATAGGTGTTTGCATTCTACACACTTTAGCATGATGAAAAAACAAGAAAATTATGTAGCGAATAAGATTAACTAACAATGCGCGAAGAAAAAAATCCATTATTTTATCAAGTTAATAGATAATTAGTTCATAAGGAAAACAAACCAGTTATGAAAAAGGAAATGAAAAATAGTCAAAGGAAAAAAGAAGCAGCAGCTTTATGTGTCAATAAAGTAATACACACTCCTTGCTATTATATACTTTTAAAACAAGCTCTTGTGTATATTGGATGGAAGTTTAGGACAATTATTTCCAGTTGTAATGTAAGCAGTATCATTTATAAAGTTATTGCTCTTGAAAACTACCAGCAACCTAAGCAATTTATTGCAAGTATCTACCTTGGTAAGCATCTCAAAATCAGTTTTAGTTTTGGTTTATTTGCCATTAACTCAGAAATGTTTAAAAATAAATTTATACATTGCTCCTTCTTTATTTCTCTGTGTCACTTAGACAAACTTTGAAATATTGAAAACACTGAATTAGTGACAGAACCTTATCAAGGGAAATATAGGACTTTCTGTTTACTGGTAACATGGCATAACAGTGAATCAACCCAATTAATGAATTATCGAATGGTGAATTCTCGAGGGAGTACAGTATTCACTTTTTATACAGTGATATGTATGCTAAAACACTTCAACAGTTCCACTAGAAGAATTCTAAAGTTTAAATCCATCTGCTCAAGGAAGGAAGTCTCCAGTGTGACGGTATGCAGCTAAAACACCACATTCCTAATAATCAACCCAGTTGAAATTACCTTCTCCCCTGTGCTGATATGAAGGCCCTCCATCACTTTGGCGAACGACCCTTTGTTGATCATCTTGCCCACCAGGTAGTTCCCAACACGCTTGGTGTGTGGGAAGTTCTTCACCACATCCTGAGGTATGTTACTGAGGCAGGCTGTCACCTGATTGTCCCTGCCCCAGCCTGGAATGATTCTCTCCAAGTCCCCAGTGTCTGCTATGATAGCCTCCACTGTCTTAATTGCTACAGGCATTGTTACTGCTTATCTAACTCCGTGGAGGCAGACAAGGTAGCAGCTCCTGCAGATGTGAATGACAAACTGTTTACTCTGTTACTTCCACTGGAAACAATCACTCATAGCACTCATCAAAGGCAGATCCTCCCTCAGACGACTGCCTCTCAGTCAACAATCTCTGTCTGCAGGCAAACTGGTTTGCTCAAGCAGAACCAAGCAGTAGATAATTAACCAAACCTGATACACTATGTATGAATGTCCTGGAGCTAACAGCAAGGATAATGTATACTATTAGTGTCCCTGAGTACAGCACATCACATTGTTTAACAAAAGGCAGCTTGGGTACGAACTGAAGGATAGTTCTCCAAAGCTAATTATCAACTAACATTACAATAGCTTTCAGGGGTACAATTTAAGAACTACAACACAAATACATTTTGGGTACGAACTGAAGGATAGTTCTCCAAAGCTAATTATCAACTAACATTACAATAGCTTTCAGGGGTACAATTTAAGAACTACAACACAAATACATTTTAACATGGATTTTAAATTCTTAACATTTTCTTATCATTAATCTTGAATAGTGAAAATAATCTAAATTATACTAACCAGCATTAGTGTAATATCATCTTCTAAAAGTTTATACATACAGTATCTGTAAGAGCTATTACATATCTGGAAGATATTATGAGGGACACTATTTTTTTTCTTCTAAAATTCTCAAAATGATATGACATGGCATTGTTTATATTAATGGAGTTGAAATGGAAAAGGATAAAAGTCAGCACTTGATGTACAGTGTTCTTTTAAAATTAAATTAATTGAATAGAAGACAAATAAAAATGACAACAGTTAAATGAATCACAAAATAATGGGCGTGTCGTACATTGTGGATAGCTTACAGTGTGATGGGAAGTAGTCAGTAGTTATGATTGATCACAGATGTGTTAAACAACATTTCAAAGTTTTAAAGCCTAAAGCTTTTGCACATTCCCCCACAACCCCCCCGGAATGATCTTGAACCATGCCTATAAGAGAGTGGACCTGTGGACAGTTTAAAAAACCTGAAATACACAAATCATTTTGGAACCACTAAACTTTATTTATGGATTTCCTATCCACACTAACTAAATATTGCCCAGTCAACACACATTGAAACCATGTGACTGCCAGTCACATCATTTAAAATCACGTTTTCATTCTATACATGTAAATAGGTTGTCAGATGTATTACATCTCAAATCACTTATGATTAGTTTCATAGGTAAACAATTCAGGAAATCATGTAAGAGCCGTGTTCCCTTAAAACATAGAAACTGTCTATTTAAACAGTCCATGGCTTGAAGCAGTACTCCACAATGTGCAAACAAATGCAAACAAAGATTTCTAAATAAATGTGTTTTTTTTTTATTTGCACCATGGCATATCATCTCTTTTTTTAAACAAAATAGAGACAATACTTTTATGTTGTGGGCATACCAAAAACTGACATAACATTTTCAAATAACAGACCAAACCTTCTCCACCATTCATAACCTAATTGGGCTCTCCTCCAGTTTGGTTCTTTCATGACCACTGTGATTTTCATTGAAATGAGGTAAAAGGTTGCAGTTGAAGGAAATTCTGAGAAGTGCCACTGATATGTTTTAATTTAAAGGTGGTGACATCAACCATAACAATACTGAGAATAAAGCACGGTAGAAAAACTCAATATGGTTAAGCGCATGTCAGGATTTTTTTGTTTTGTTGGTGTGTCATTGCGTACATTCTTCTCTGTATACAAAATACATTATAATAAACAGCACAACACCATTGCATACTGTTGTTGTTTCCCAAAATCCCTGAACAGAGCAGAGATTTCAAAGACAGTCTGTCTTGACTGCATGAGCTCTTATAATATCTAAGGGGCATGTCAACACCCACTGCTCTGTGTTTGATTCAGTATTATTCAATGATGACCCACACATGTAACAAATCCCCGTTATACACACAAACACGTGTTTTAGACATTTTAAGCCCGTGCAAAGGCCCAGAATTTTTTGTTGCCAGGCTAAATGCTATCTATATCAACATTTATGCAAATATTTTTACAACTTGTTTTAAAGATACAGAATATTTTCTTCAGTACATTCTCATGCATCTCTTAGACTACCTGTCAATTCTTCTGCCAAGCCAAACACAAGTGGTTTGGTTTAATAGATTACAAAAAAGGTTTATGCTTCTGACTCCATTCAGAATTTTTTTAAATGTTTTCTGGATACTCAGGCTGATTTTTGGATTATATCCGTCCCCCAGGTCGATTTCTGTAGGTTACATGTTGAGCGGTGGTGTATAATCTTAAAACCTAAAACAAGGTATTGATATATTGTGATTTCTTACTGATATGTTGGCAAAACAGTGACTAAACACATTCTTCAAAGCTTTTTCCACACAGCTGTCAGATTATAGATGGTTTATGTAATACATATATATTTTACTTTAAGCTTTCTATGCAGATTACAATCACTAGTCCACACATATTGCATTGTAATGATATGTGTACCATTTAAGTATCCTACCACTGAGTTCTGTTGATCAAAGCAACACTTCAGTTTGGAATTGCTCTGCCCATAATATCTTTGATTGTTTATAATACACTGGACAAGAGTTAGGACACAAAAACAAAGGCTGGCAAACTCTATAAGGAAAAAATACCTCTGTGATTAAATTCCATACAAAAACTTGGAACTCCAAACACATTTTTTTTTAATCATTATTATAAATCCTGCAAATTGACCAAACTAAATGACTTTGCTGTTTCTCATATACTTGAAGTTACTTCACTATTGTGGTTTATTTCAATCTGTTTAATGGCATATGTAGCAAGTTAATTTCTCCACATTTCATGTGCAGACACAATTAACTATCTTCTTTCAGTCAGCAGGAATTCAGACACAAACCTTATCATGGATTCTGTTCCATTAGGACATCTAGTGAGAGGTGCTGAAACTGTGCAAGTAGCGCTTCTCCACGACTGCTTTCCATGGTGCTGAACCAGCCAAGTGACACATATAGAATTTCGTCTCAATCGGCTGGGACGTGAGGTAAAAGAAACAATCTGCACCATCTTCATTTTAATTTCTATATAAATCCCTAGTACAAGACTTTAGAATTTGTTTGGCAGTTGGTGCTAGGTGTGGCTGCTTTCTGAAATAATCCCACGAGGGCTTTTGCTGATCTTTCTTTCTTTCTTTCCTTACATGCACACGCCTCTACTATACATACACATTGCCACTTAAACACTTACATTTCCACTTCTTTTTCTATCCCTGTATGGAAGAATAAAGTGCTGTCGGAATTCTACACACGTTAACCACAAAAAAAAGAAAGGGTTAAGAGTAAGATCATTGCGCAAATAAACCCCTCTTTCCTCACAGAGGGATATCTTTCTGTTTCTTATTTGCTCTGCAATGGCAGAAGATCACAGCAAATTCCTGAGCTCCTGCTCAAACAGTGGTATTAAAGGCTTGGATCTTCTGAAGACCAACATAACCCTCAAATGGAATGCCTTCTTCAACAGTCCACCCTGTTCTCTAACAAATCCAGTGTGGTTCAGAAACATCAAACAACACAGAGTTGCCAGGATCAAAGAAACGTTTCAGTCCTTGTGATTAGTTTAACAATCTGGCCGTATAGGAGTGGCATAGTGGTTGAATGTGTGTATTTATGTACTTTATATATACACAGTACATATATTTTTAGAACCCATGACCTAGTCTTAAATCCAGAGTGATGTAAAATCACTGCAGTTGGAGTGCAGTAATTCTCAGTTAAGGTTGACTTCGGAAAGTGTTAACATGCTGCCTGAATCCCCTGGTCTTGAATGAATCTTTTGCTCAAAAAGAGGAATGTTCATAGGTTGAAACTGGCAAGAGTTGAATTGCCAATGCACAGTAGTACATAATTGTGAAGATGCAGCACAAGAAATCAGTAGAAATACCTTGGGTCTAACAAGATTTCCAGTGACAGATTACACCGTGTAACATTTTTTATTTATTTTTTGTTCCTGGGTAGTAAGTGTTATTTCCTAATTGCTTATGCCTCAAAAGTATAGAAAATGGCTATTATTCCCCACAAACTTTGCTTTTGTGACCAGGACAGGTAAATTTCAAAATATCACTATTTTCAATGAGAAAACTGGCGAATTTGTGTCTTTTCGTTCACATAAAGTCAGAAAAAAACAACATATGAATCCAAATTAACATGTATTTATACGAAAGTAATACAAAAATAACTACAAAAGATTTAGAAGTGAGTAGTTTTTCGAGATTTATGATTACACTGTAAATTTACAGTGACCCAAGCAGTACGTGTCAGCAATGTTGTTCGGTTTGCTGTATCTTAAAACATTAAAATTTCCTTCACACTTTTTATGTTTTTAAATATTATGCCATTGGCAAATTTGGTGGAGCAAGCAAAGCAATTCTATCTCACCTGTAACAAACAAACAAACAAACAAAAAAACAACAATTATAGCTTAGAGCATTATACCAGCTGCCACAGCTATATATAAATTAAAAACAACTTTTTAAAATAGTGTTTGCAATAAAAGCATTTCCAAACAACAATAAGAAAACAGTACGGGGTAGGTTATAATGAAATTGAAATCTGCTACTTTTGACTTGAGTAAAATGGTTGCAGGATTCCTTCAAGGTCTCTGATTTACAGCTTTGATTATATACTAGTTGACAGGTTTATATAATATACGCCAATAAAAAGCTCCCCCACATAGATGTAGCTTCAGTGGAGATAATTTTATGTAGACCATACAGTATCTTCTTTTCTGATTAGTTTACTACAAAATTAAAGCAGAGACCTTGACTACTTATGTATAGTCATTAACATTTTGGTTGGATTTCCTAAATTACTTCAGTGATGGATTAACTAGACTGGAGGCTTGATTACTTAAACCAGAAGTAAATAAACAAGTGGCTAGTTGTTTTTATTTAACTGCAGTCCTAGCTTTCCAATGAACTTAAAAGCTGGGGTAGTGTGTAATAATAATTCAAAACTTTCTCATGACAATTTGAGAAGCGATTATCCACATATAGGCAAACTATAAGTGTGACCTACAGACAGATTGATGAAAGGATAGACAAACACTCTGATATTCTCAATACCTTAGGCAAAAATGTAAGTGAGTCATAGAGATACACGGATGTGCAGACAGTCTATACCCACCCTATATCAAAGACAAAGTTAACCAACACATGACTATATTATTATATATTGTGAGAAGATGTGGAGAAGATGTCAGTCTTTTGGAGAAGATGTCAATCTCTGTCCTAGAGGTAATTATTGAGAGATTGAATCTGGGCAACCAGGCTCTATATTTCCGTCGTCCTCTCAACTACAGTGCTAGAAGCAGAGACATAAACATCCAGCCAAGTAATGTCTTGGCTTTGCTAGACTAGAGCCTGGCTTCAGAGCAGCATTCTGTCAGGCTTGGAACAGAGGAGCTATCATCTTTCAGAACAATTGTATGATTTATACACATCACCTTCCCTCAAATGAAGTGAAGCAGAACTTTGGGAAATTACAGCTTATTTGGTTATAATCACTAATTCATTGGCCAAAAATTGGGAACAAAATAATAACCACAACTCTGAAAATAAAAATATTCCTTGATAAAACCATATGGGGTGTTTTAGTTACCAGTGCATTTGGTAATTTATTGATTAATTATTATATGTTTGTTTACAAACATTTAGCTTTTACTGGTCAGCCATGCTTTAAAAACACAAGACAAGAACAAACTATATTTAGAAATGGCAAATCTGAGTTTTTGGAGATAAAGCTGCCATGTAATTATCATTAAAAATAACAATTTAAAATCCTAGATATCAGTTTCCTGAAACAAAATGCCTAGGACCAGAGCAGTTTGCTATATTAGGTACAGACACATTATACAATTAGTGCCAAACAGCACACTCAAGTGAGCATTTAAAAAAAAATCTGTTATCACCCTCTTTATCTAGGTAAAAACTGAACCTTTCATGCATATCGCTTTAATTGTTACTCCCAAACAAATACAATCGCCTTTGTGCTCATTTTAAAATACATTAAAATGACAAGATGCTTTCTGTTTGTTTGTGGTACATTTTATTTTTGAATGTGTATCTTCTGTACTGAAAAGTAAATATACTTACTAACTGCAAAGAAAGTAAAATCAGCGAAGTTGGATATAAAGATAAAGAACTGTTATTAAAAACTTTGAGGAAATAAAAAGCTAAGTAAGCTGCTGAGGTGACAAAAATGGGTTACAATCAGCATGAAAACAAATATTCATAATTTATTCAACGGTTTACAAACAACATAACAAGACCAATACTCATTTTAGAAACATAATTTGTGGCTTTCTTGAAAACAGAGACTTTTCTTTCTTCACAGTTGCCAAAGGTTTATCCTTGCTGATATAGACATTGTAGGAGAAGATTTAAGCAACAATGGTAGGGTTCAGAAACAACAGAACAGGAGTCATTTTGTAGTGGCACCAGATAAGCATTATTAACATACTTAATTTAGGCAGGGAATTACAACATGTTTAGAAACCCAATTTGAAGGCAAGCTTCCATTTACAAGAAGGTTCTGAAAAAAAAAAGTTCCAAGGGGAAAAACAACAGGGTATATAAAATGACCAAATGTACCCTCGGACAGAGAGAGAGAGTGAAAGAGAGACCATCCCATTCCAGGAGACGTTGTTATATTTTCATTAAATCGCTACCCATTTTTTCCTCTGAACAAAAAAAAAAAAAATTGTTTCACCAAAACATTTCTTAAAGAAGTTGTTTTTCCTGCTTGATGTGTGATTTCATGCTTACATTTTCCCCTCTAATGACACATTTTACTATGCATTTTTATTGCCTCCACCGCAGGAATTCAGAAAGGCTATATTCATGTGAAACAGTGCCTCCATGTGGCAACAATTATGACTTCTTTAAAAAAAGGTCAGCCACATTCTGTAAATGTTGGACTCCCTTTCCCCTGCAATTTTTACAACAATAAAAACTATTTACACACATCAGTAACAACAACAACTAACAAGCTCTATTCATGGTGTGATGTGACAGGTGTGACTAGGTGGTTGGACAGCTGTTAATTTCCCACTGACCACATGCTGACAGCCTTAGGCAACACTTAGAGGTTCTTGTCCTCCCAGTTCAAAATAACACAGATAATTACAAAAGCTGACATTTGAGGGAAAAGCATGTACTGGGTTGAACTCTGTGATTATGTGAATGTTCATCAGTAATTCCCCCCAAAACAAATTCACTGTTTTGGGGTTGAAGAAGTTACTGGTGAACATCCCTAGTAGTAATAATTAAACTGGACACGTTAAACAAATTTTACCTTGCGCTGGCTTACTCGAAGACAGCCACATAAGGTGACTTTACTAAAAATATCTTTGAGTGCAAATTTGTCAAATATTCTGTAAAAACATAAATTAACCCATTCGAAGGCATTAAAGATCTGCAGCTGCTTAAAGTACATGATAATTCACCACGGACCAAACGATCCAGGAACATCCACTTATGTTATGTAAATCTCAGACAATAAACTGAATGCCCTTGAACTAAAACGTCTAATCAAATGTTGTTATATTTAACAAACAACAAACTCAACAAACAACATACGTTTTTCTGAACAAAAGCATTTGGTTGATATAGTGAGTAAATGTACAGTCACCAAGTAAATCAGATCCTTGTTGAATTACCGGTATACAATGAAAAGTCCCACTAGTACTGCAGCAATGTGGTTGATAAGTACTTTTTTTTTTAAAACACAAGCATGTAATGCTTATATTCAAGGAAAGATCAAGATTTTTTTTTAAGTTCTGTTGTAGAGCAATACAATTGGTTGGTTTTGTGTTTAAAATAAATGTACAATAACGTGTAGTTCAGCGGGGCAGCAACAGTAGGTAGTGAAAATGTTACAAAAGTCAGACTGTATATGCTAACACTCTAAAGCAGACGGCTGCTTATTGAAGATGCTTCTGTCTTTAAACTGTATTAGAAAACAAACCTTATGATTTGTAAGAGCAGGTGACTGTTAATATAGCTTTTTTACTTCTGTTTTAGTAACAAGGTGTTGTGACATAGTTGCTAAATGCTCAACCTTAAGCCATGCATTAGAAACAAAAAGACGTGGGTATAAAAAAATATCCATTGTCAGTCCAAGTTTAATTCAGAACCACTCTGTGCCGTCATAGGCTTGATGCATGATATTATTGCTGATGGCCTGTCTCACATTCTTATTCCATGATTCAAGCCATGAATGTGGTCATTATTTATGGCGTGTGTACAAAACTTTGTGCATGGCATACAGGATTCAGGAAGAAAGTGAGTACACGATAGTGCTCATTATTAGTATTGCACTTCATCAAAATATTCATAGGCCAACATAGGAAACTTAAATGGTTTAGCAGAAGAGGTTGAGACAGGTCATTAAACTATACAGAGATTATCTGAAAAGCATATTCTGCAATAAGTAATGCTTGAAACATACATTATATTTACATAACTGCAATAAATGCACAGGAAATCATTTTGCTTAATTCCTGCATAGACTAATTCCTAGCATAAACAATCATAACAGAGATGGCCTTCTTTGGGCTCATTAATCAATTCAGTAACAATCCCTGCTGTATTAATATCTAAACATGCAATCTGTTGCAAAGACTAAAGCCTGTTTTCTTTTGTCACTCTTCATTTGTGGCACTCTAAATGAATTCATTGTTTTGTGGGTGTGTGGCCGGTTCTCACATTGTAACTCATGTCACTGCTGTAATTATGCTTAGAGACAGCGGTCGAGCTGCAAAGCTGCAGATATGTACTATGACATTAAAGCTTGTCAATGGATGGAACTGTACTTCAAGTACTGGTACTTTCAGTCTTGTTGTTCAAAGCCTTTGCTTAATAAAAAAAAAAACATCTGCTTTTAGTTTTAGGTACTTTCTACATTTACCTAGTCTAGTTTTGATTTTTGTTTGTTTTTTTAGGGAAATAGCTGTTGTTAAATGACAATTGGAAAGATGTACTTTGTTGTTTCTACCTGTTTTTTTTTCACCTCTGAATCAAGCACTGTACATAAAGCAACCTACTCCCACACGAAACAATTATTTAACATACAACATGGTGTGGGTCTATACCTTTTAAAAGCTTCATTTTTTTTCAGTCAGTGATAATTAAGGTTGTTTCATAATATATTACAATAATCTTCAACACATTGTAAATGGAAGTACCGTAATTGTCATGGTGGTTATCTTGGCTGAAGGCCAGTAGGGAGCGTGCCCTTCCACTGATGGGATAGGATGTTGTCTGCGAATGGGCCATCTCATTATGCCACAGCGCCCCCTACTAGCTGTTCACCTCACTGGGTTGCAGCCACACCTACTTGCCTCCAGATGAAACCAAGAGACATGCTGAGGTAAACTCCATGGTTGTAAATAACAAAAAAATAAAATAAATAAATTCCTGTACCGTATGGTCTGAATAGGTCTGGAGGCTAAATACACCAAGACAGGGTTAGGTTGGTGCCAGTGATAAACACAGAAAACATATGTTATTTAGTTAGCGTAATGACACAAGCCAACCCATGATTAAATGAATGATACTCAGAAAGTATTTCTGCTCTTAAAATAATCTATTGGAGTTTTTTTTTTTTATGCTTTCCATTGTGCTGTCCAGTTGTTTCCTCTTTGTGTCAGAGAGCTGTTCCACTCAGCTTATTATGGTTAAGGCTTGATGGCACTGCCAATGTGTCTGACTTTTTCTGCCTGTCGGGGAGAGATTTACAAAGACACTGAGCAGGGAAAAGGTTTAACTACCCTCAGACTGACAGCATGTAATAGACAATTTAAAAGGAATAAAACATTGCATAAGAGTCATCATGTTGAGTTACAATAAACCTTTAATTACTTTGTATGTAGTTGAGATTTTCTTCAATCAGTTTGCCAGATCAGATATAAAACCAAATTCAATGGCCGTTTTCTTGAGGCCTTATAAAGGAAGTGGGTGTGGAGAGTATGCAGGTTTTATGAGGTTACAAGGTGCTTAATGTTTTGCAGACATCTTGCATCCGGCATTGATTTAGAAAACCCTGGCCATTATAAACATTATAAATATGCAATATGTTTTGAAGATTGATTGTTTTACTTTCTTTTTCCTTTTCCTGCATGCACCCCACTGATAAAGGCAAAACAGCTGTACAGAATGTGGTCCCTTTTTTCAGTCCAGTCCAGGAAATGTAGGGATTAAATCTGGATACAGAACATTTTCCAAAACATTATTGTAAAAAAAAACCCCAAAAAACAAAAAAACCCAAACAGCTTACAAGATCAGTTAGCATTAAAGAATCGGCCTTGGTTAAAACATATACATGTTCTCAAACGTTTAATATTGCACACAAGTTCAAAACACTAAATGGATCTAGTGAATGAAATTTAGTTTTCCCTCCAAAACGCCTTTTATAAAATTATTTAAACTCACTGAAGCATGCATGTTTTTTTAGCTAATTTAAATTGACAACCTTTATAAGAATCTAAAATAAAGAGTATAGTTCAATATCTCCACTTGATCGACAGTTATGAAACACAAAATATTAATCAATTTACAGATTTTCATCAAAATGTAAATCCAGCCCTGCAAAAATCAGTCAATAATAACAAAGTTTTATAATTAAACACTTCACACAGATGGAAGATAACCTAATCTTCCCACAGGATGTAATACATATTCAAATACATTTCAGGAATACAGGATTTTATCTTTCTAAAACTATAGTAAATAACACCCAGATTAAGAAGATATTTGATGGAACTCGAGTGAGGTAGACAAATATTTCAGCTATTGCCTTCAGTGTACATTTTGAAGGTACTTCCTGAAATGTTTGTATGCTTCTGTGGCAGGCTGGCGAGTGGATAGAGGCCCAGAGACAGACTGCAGTTCAAAAAAATATACTTTTATTATAAATAGATACAAAAATAAAAAGGCACAAGGGCCAAAACAAAGGGATTGAAACACAAAAACAAAGACAAAAAGCAAAATGTACAAAATAAAGGTTTCCAGGCTGGGCAATGTCTTCACTGGATTTAGAAAATTGAAAAATCACTACCAACAAAACACCAACCTACTTCCTCAGCTCCCTCCTCCCAAATGAGAAGCAGAGGCCTCCTTTTATGTCAGGTGGCTGGGCGCTGATTGATCGTTAATTAACCTAATCAACTAATCAACCCCAGCCACCTGAACATAATAAACCCAGGCAGGTAGGGGAAATTAACCCCATCCCTGCCAATTTAAAAAGGGCAGAGCTGTGCTCTGCCACAGCTTCAATTAGATTTCACCTCATAGTTTTGTGAAGTTATGGGTGAAGGAATATATTTGAACCAGATAAGACAAAAATACTGAAAATGTACATGTCTGCTTGTGTGTTATAAAGTAAAATAGGTTTATAATGGAGAAATCTTTGTATAACGTTCATAAATCTACAAGACCGTGTTAATTATCTAAATGTTTTTCTGTCAGACTGAGTTTTAATTATATAAGACTAAGTATAGACCTTCCACACAAAGAAAAGCAAACAAACAAATGTGTGGACATAGACCTCTATAAAATCAAACACCAGCCTCTTAATTGTAGTGTAGGGCTTCAGGCTGTCATTTTATTGTGGGATCATCCCAGTGCAAAAGCAACAACACAGCAATAGCTTGTTTGTGCCACAAATTGATTTAGAATTTTTCCACTGACAGCAGGATACACCGTGAAAAATAAATCAAACAAACTTAGGACCTAATGCTAAAGATTGAAATTCAAGAAGTCTAATTGCAATAACCAAGAAGGAACTGTTGGGTTCCCACTTCCAAAAACCTAATGCAGAACTTATGTAGAAAAACGGTTCTGTTTTCCAAATTGAAATGTGAAAGAAATGTGTTGGAAGGTGATGACAGGAATGAAGTGAACCAGTTGTTTCCTGATCCTGATGCCAGATGTGTCACATACTGAGCTAAATAAATCTGCTAGAAATTTATATTTAATAACCTAACAATTTAGAGGTATTATAAGGGCTCATTAATGCTGTGTTTTTCCTTGTGCCAGAGAAAAAAAAAAAAAAAAACCTAATTAAACCAGGATGCAAACATTATGTTATTATAGGAACTAGCGTTTTGCTTCAAAAAGAATAGAATTAAGACTCTGGATGTCTGCAAGGTGTAAGTGACAAGTTTTGGGCCAATCCTCACAATACCAACTCATTAATAATGAACATTTACACTCCCCTAAGAGAATGTAGTTGTTGTGTTGTGCTAAAATTGTCTAATGTATTCAGTCCATCTACTGTATCTATACTTGCTGAAGTTCAGACTTTTTTAGAAGTTTCAATGTGCTCTAATAACACTAACTTCCTCATTTTTTATTGACAAAATCTGTTTATTAACAGAATGACGATCTATAAGATAAAGTGCAGAGGGCTCAGCGCAAGACAAACAGTGCAGATGTTTCAGTCAGGTATGTGACCGTCCTCAAAGCTAAAAAAATCATGTTAATTTAAGGACTGCTTACAATTTGGTTTTCGTATCATAACAATAAATGTCCAAAGAAAATAAAAACAAAAAATCGGATTTGAATGTTCTGCTTATCATCATATTGCAATACAGTACAGAACTGTATTTGTTAAAAGTCAACCCAATGTTCCTTTGAGAAAAAGGGAAGGGGATAAATGAAATCAACCATATCAAATGAGTTTTACCAGGGTCATGTGCTTGAACACATCAGAGGTTTCAATTTTTTTTTTCTTCTATGTTTTATTTATTTATTTATTTATTTATTTAAAATCAACTCATAAAAATCACAAGAATATGATTGCAATGCAATGTGTAAAAGTGATTACACTGCTCCCTGCATCCTCTTTTTTAAAAAATAAATAAATAAAAGCAGCGGAGGTCTCAGTATCCCATGTAGCACTGCACACGTCCCTGGTATTAGAGTGACTTAGCTAATCTGTAGCAAAGTATCTTAGCTGTTGACTCTCAGCCAAGAACTTGGACAAGTAGAACACATGCTCAAAAATCATGGTTTTAAGGCCATGGATGAGGCCTGCAGGGTTTTTATTGAGAACTATTCTGACATCTTTCCCACTTTCGCAAAACTTGCAGCATTTGCAATTCCGATACCTGTATCCAGTGTACCAGCAGAACGAGGTTTTAGGTGAGTGTCAGAATAGAGTGCAGACCAGCAAACTCTCTCATTGACATGAGGATAATCTAAAACATGACAATTTCAATGGAAGCTTATGAGAATTATTAAGACTTTGATTTGGAAAGAGCATGACTCATTTTTTGATTTTGCTGCTAAAAGGAAAATATAACGAACTTTTAAACAGCAAAACTGTAAATAGTTATGATGTTGAGAGCTACCCGCAGAGACATTGGTACATGATCTACAACACTGATTTTTATGTTGTGAATGGGAAGTTTGCAAAGAAAATGTTTCATGGTAAGCTTGTTTTTACAGTGGTTTGCAGAAGTATTCACCCAATAATGTCACATTTTGTTGATTTACAAATAATGTAGGCACAGTTTTTCAAACAAACTTTTTTTATTCAAAGCTGTAGTGGTTAAAATGAACACTGTTATATGAGGAGGAGGTTAAATGTCAGCAAAACTTGCAAAGAAAATGTACAAAATTAAAGTTACTGGCTGCTTAAGTCAGTACTTGGTGGAAGCAGCTTTTGCAGCAATTACAGCTATGAATCTTTTTGGATAGGTCTCTACTAGCTTTTCACAGCAGGATGGTTATATTTTTGCCCATTCTTCACGGGAAAATTGCTCCAGTTCTGATAAGTTTTTTGGGGATCGTCGATGGACTGCAATCTTCAAGTCTCACCATAAATTTTCGATTGGATTCAAGTCAGGACTTTGATTGCGCCACTCAAGAACATTAATTCTCTTCTTATTCAACCACTCCAGTGTGTCTTTTGCTTTGTGCTTCTGGTTATTGTCCTGCTGAAATATGAATTTCCGCCCCAGTTTTAGAGTCTTGGCTGACTCAAACAGGTTTTCCTCAAAAATTTGCCTGTACTTTGCACCATCCATTCTCCCCTCTATCCTGACAAGCTTCCCAGTCCCTGCTGAAGAGAAGCATCCCCATAACATGATGCTGCCACCACCATGCTTGACAGCTGGGATGGTGTTGCCTGGGTGATGTGCAGTGTTGGGCTTGCGCCAGACGTAACTCTTGGAATTTAGACCAAAAAGTAACATTTTTATCTCGTTTGACCACAAAACCTTTTTCCACATGTCTGCAGTATCATCTACATGCTTTTTCACAAACTCCATACATGCTTTAAGATGAAGCTTTTTGAGTAATGGCTCCTTTCTTGCCACCTGTCCATACAGACCAGCTTTGGTAGGGACTGGCTTATTGTTGATGTGTGAACACTGACTCCCATCTCAGACACAGAACTTTGCAATCTCTTGGTCATTGTTGGCTTCAGAGTGACATCCCAAACCAGTTTCCTGCTTGCCGCGGCTGCTCCGTTAGGGAGGGCGACCTGATCTGGATAGTGTCTGGGTGGTACGATGCATCTTCCACTTCTTAACGATGGACTTCACTGTGCTGAGGGATAATCAGCGCCTTTGAAATTTTATTGTACCCTTCTCCTGCTCTGTGCCTCTCTACCACTTTATCCCTGACTTGTTTCAAAAGCTCCTTTGTTTTCATGGTTGCTTTGTTGGATCACTATGTGAGTTGCAGCTTAAAAGTCTTTACATACCTGAGAGAAATTATCTACAAGTTAAACCACTTTGAGTACACACAGGCTGAAACCATATCACTAATTTTGTGACCTTTCAAAAAATCATTTGCACCTGAGCTGATTTAAGACTGCAATAGCAAAGGGGCTGAATACTTATGCAACTGAGATTAATCAGTTTTTCTCACTAAATCTTACTTATTTCTATTCTATATGCATTTTTTTTTACTTTATTAATGTGGTGTAGTTTGTGTAGATTTTATATGTAAAGTCTGATTTGGAGTACACTCAGGTGCCAACAAAATGTGAAAACTTTGCAGGGCGGTTAATACTTTTATTAGTATTTCTATTTCTACTACCATTATTTATAATGTGTACTGTTTTGCATATTAACTTTGTTAACTGAAGTAGTTACATTGGAAAATAATACTGTAATAAATGTAGTTGTTGTTTTGTTCTGTAATAGCGTGCACACGTTCATTGTTAATTGATACCAGTCCACACAAAAAGGAAAAGGAAAATACAAGTTTTATTTTCATACACGATGGTTTCCACAACACAATTTGTAATCCAAACTTAGGAATCAGAACTGTACACTTTCAGTTAAGTTATGCGAATATCTTCAATTTACAGACTAACAGTTCTCCTTAGCCAGGGCATCGATAGCGAGAGTAACCCCAATCCCAGTAACCCCAGTCTGAGTTACTAATATAAAGCTTTGATTGGATTTCTGAAGCCAATTATGAACACAGCAGGCCACCGTGTTGTAAGATCCAACTTCCCAAGCAAACTTTTTTTCACAAAGTTTAGCTCTACTAGACGTTACCTGGTTGTCTTTAGTCCTCCTTAAGATCTGCCTCCCTTGCACATTACCCGGGCTTATGGTTGGTTTATACTTCTCTCGCAGACAAAAAACGTATGTCAGCTGCAGACAAGCACCCCTGAGTTCGCAGACTTTTCGATGCAGCAACGTGGTCGTAGCTGTTGGCCATACTTTCAGCCAGTCTGCGTTACTGCCGGTGTCGACTTGTGACCAAGGTTGTCAACAGGCTCCACCATCCCGCGGCACTTTGAGACAGGATGAGCAGCAAACAAGTAAAACTGATCAGCTGTTCACCATACTGCCTCCGATCAGACATATTAAACATCTGAGGAACGTTACTGATTTGACGGGGAAAGTAATTGCATACAGAAAATAAATAGTGATGTTAACTTATTAGTGACTCAAATATATAAAAAGAATAACAATAATACAAATAAAAATACATTGTATTCATTATTATTATTATTATAGAAGTGGTTGCTGCACATGGTAGTCTACGTAAGCGCCAATATTAATTTTAGCATATTTTAGCATATGAATTTTAGGTTCATTTACACTTTAGTTTCATTCAGTTTAGAGGCAAGTTTAAAATCCTGTTCTATTGTTCATGTTTATTAGGTTCCTCAAAAACTTGCTCTATCACACTTCACTGGCTTGTGACCATCCAAAAAATGTTGGATTTTTTCAACATCATCCGACCCTGTGTATTTTGCGATAGCAAACACACAAGAAAAGGCCGTATGACTTTTCAAAAAAAGATGCAGCTCGCGGCAGTGCAGATGATATAATTCCGACTGTCGGACACCAAACATTGGGTCACAGTCAGAAGTATAAACCAGCCTTTATCAATTTTTATGCAAAACATCTCTCCATGAAGTCTTCCTTCAGGTCTGTGCTTTCTAGTGTTAAAGCCTGTGTTTCTTGGCTTAAATATTGTAGCAATCCTGGTTCCCATAGGTGGGCGCATCACACAGGGCAAGACAAGCCACATACAGGCAGAAGGCAGGCGTGAACCTGGGACCTCTTTCACTGAAGCATAGCAACAGTACCGCTGTACAAAAGAGCCGGCTCCTTTGCAAGAAGTGTATATCAGGCTTATGTCTTCGTATGTGATTACGTCACCTACCAGCCCTGCTGCTGTCTTTCCCCGTGCACGCTACAATATAACACACAAAATATCTAATATCTCTAGAATGAAAGCATTTTACAGTATAAAACCAAGTCTACTTCAATGTAAATGAAAACCCTCAATTTTCTATAGTGAAAGGAAAACAGATATATAAAACAATATAAGCAGTTTTATGCAACAATCGTTAATGTTTCCAAACAGAACAACACACTTTGTGAATTTTGTGTTACTTGCGCCCCCTGGGGTAATTTTCTAAATACAGCATTATATGTATTTCGCTCACCTTAATTCTAGCTAAGGTCCTATTCCCTTCTAAATAACTCTGTACGATGAATGTTGAAAATGATAAAAAAAATTGAGGATTTTGTTTCTCTATTAATTACAAGAGCTTTTATGATCGACGCTATGAAGAGTTGTAAAATATTTCTGAAGGATGTGCCAAACTTACCCAGTTTAACAACTTTCCTCTTGGTTTTCCCATTCAATGTGTGTGTGTGGGGAGGGTTCACTTATTAAAAAGTCCCTGAAATTCTCAGCTTAATAAGGGCTGGCTTCTGTTTTATCCTCTTAAACTAACCTGCATGATTTGTCAGAACAGCTCGAAAATGAAGTGCTAACTGTTAGGTTTTATTGAAAGGAAACAGAGTGGAACAACATATGCATTTTCTAAGGCAAGTTAAAGGCCCACAGTTATGTGCTGTTCCTTAGGGTAAATTTTTTTGTTATGAATTACAACCTGCTTACTGATGAGTTGTTAATAAAAAGTGTACCTGCTGAGCCATTAGGTTTTTTTTTTTTCCACTCAGTGTACGCAGTCAGCTTTATTAAAATATTTTTTTTGCAGGTTTGTCATTAATGCATTTTTAGTGTGAAGAAATCTGTTCTCAATTTCATTATTTTTTTTCAGTTTCATTTGAATATTAAAGTAGTTGCCAAAGTTAACAGTCTATGAGCAATATTACTGATTTGGGGTAATGTAGCCTAAGATTTTGGAACTGACATTTAAGCAACAATAGTATTAAGAATTAAGATGCGAGGCTGTGACACTGAAAGAGACATTTGAATAACTTGCTGAGTACAGCAATCATTAAGAGACTATTTTGCAGTTATAACCCCATGTAGACGTCCACACCGTGAAAAAAAAGAAAAAAAGTGTTGTGGCCTTGGATTTAAAGTGGTCTAAATACAATGCAGTGTGTCATGGCTAAGATCTATTGTTGCAGTAGTGATGTCTCCCACAGTATATGTAGTATGTGTTGGGTCACACCTCAGGTAGCTAGAGGTCTTGAACCCTGTGTCTTCACATTTTACTACTAATGCAGTTATTGACAAAACTGCACACCGAAAAAGACAAAGGAGGGAATGGAAGATAAACAGGCATATATTGAATGGTTTCCCAACTGCTACAGGCTTGCTTAATAAAGTCGTGAAGCATGGGTTAGATAAAACGTGTATGCATAAGATCATGGGAAAGGGTAATGAATCTCTCTGGGCCCCAACACTTTTTGGCTACAGCAGCTGCCAGCTGGAGTTAAATGTGTTTGACAATATGGGGTTAGGAGAACTGTTGGATAAAACTGAAACCAGATGGGACCTAAGGTGGCACTTTGGCTTTATTTCTTTATTTTTTTTCTTATTTATTTTTTATTATTTATTTATTTATTTATTTATTTATTTATTTTTTACAAACCGGCATCTGGTCTCACAGGGGAGCCTCCACGTTTTCTCATTATTATAATCCTGTTAATGGCACACCTCATTTGCCAAAGAAAATTAGCCAATTAAACTGGATCTATATTTAACAAGATACATATTACATGGTGTGTTTTCAGGTACTGCAGAGACGATTCTAAGGAAAAAGAGAAAAAAAAAATCCCATACGATTGTTGTTCCAGGTAATCATTTGTGGAGCCTTGAGAAAATCTCAATGTATGTTAAATTCTGTAAGCATGCCATTCCACACCTGAATACATGATGTAATGCTGCTCAATTCTATTACTGGAAATATTGTCAATCTTATCAGACAGCAATGCATTTCACTTAGTGTCAGTGCAGGAGGCGGTAGGTTCAACATTGACTCATATACTCTGTTGATCCAGGTCAACCAAATTGTGAGGTATTTTCAATAAAATCAAAAGAATAATCTGGTGGTTGGGAATGCGTTTGATCTATTAACAAGCACACATAACCATGTTAACACAGAATATATTTAAATGGGGGAGGGCAGGTGATTTAGACTTATACTTCCTGACTGAATAGTGAATGGAATCATGGTTCAAGATGGTAGATTATGCGTCATCACTACAATTTCTCAGTCTGTCATGTGAGGCACAACACCAGCAAAATCTTATCTCATATTAAAACTCATTTATTTTGATAGGGGTGTGTTCTCAGGCACATAACTTTGTTTTCCATACCAACTTGAACCACATAACTAAACCAAATAAGAAGCAGATAATTTAGGCCAAGTGCTATATAACATGAACAAGAAGAAAGAATTATAGTAAGTTCATATATATATATATATATATATATATATATATATATATATATATATATATATATATCATTTAATTACTGACAGGTACAAACATCAAGTAAATCAGAAGGGCCCACTAAGTTTTTGCCACTACAGCTACAAAATACTTTATACATCTACATTTAAGCTGATTTAGTATTTAACGACTTAGATGTGGCCATTTTAATGGGATATAATTCAGTCCAGATGCAACAGCAGTGGAATTTAATGTTGCAGTGTTAATATAATTGGGTAACTCACAGAAAGTAGCTTGTATGCCCAGTCCTTTGTAGTTTGTCACTGTTACATCCTAAAGGGTCATTAAGGGTATCTGTTAATTCCTCAGTTCCATGCATACACTGAAATGATTGTGGCCACTTGGTTAAAAAACTTATGCTCAATATCTCTTTGTTTTCTATCCAATAATATGTGGGCATGAGCGCCAATTTGGAAATCAGAAGGCATGACTGTGAAGACCACATTTGGAGAAGATTGCATCCACATTTTTGAGTGCTAATGTGCTAATCTGCTGCTTACTTGATCCAGATGTATTACGCTGGGCATAAATGCCTTGCTACTAACAGTTTCTCATTGGAGATTTTTTTTTTTTATTTTTAATTATAAGCGTATTACAAACCATTTCATAAATCATTTAATTTTATAATGCATGATTTTAAGAACCATTATTTAATACCTGACACCTCAGGTATAAATCTAACCCGGTGCAAACCTTAAATCTGGTATCTGTTCAGTGGAATCGCAAGACTATATCTGAAAATGGATTCCCAAAGTTTCAAACCTGTAACAAACACAGCTCTACATCATAATACACTTTACATCTAGAAACCTAATTAATCAATTTCATATAAGCTTGCAAATAGCTGGTCCTGCCTGTGTAAGAATTCATTATTTTTGTTTAAAGTAGGATAAGCCTTGCTGTTTTGCTTTATATTTGTCTTGCAAGTTTATAGAGTGATAATTGTGCATTTTCAGATATCAGAACTACATAATTTGATGTCCATTAACTCTGCAGAAGGTCAGTTTAGAATTATTATTTCACAGCAATGGTTGACTAGCTCAAATAGCAAAGCCTGAAAAGTCACCATAAAATGTTGCTACTTACTAACACTGTTTTAATGTTTGTTAATCCATATTGATACATACTTGGAAAAAAGCCTCCAGTCCAAGACTGATTCATAACAGGCAAAATAAAGTACCTTGCTGTTCTTAGTTCTTTTTTCTGCCTTCCATTAATTATACTATAATACAGTGTTGTGCATGTGTCTGTCTAGAATTATAATTAGGGGATAACTTTGGGGCTGGTTAAGTGCAGAGGGAAATAAACCAACTACAGAGTGAACCTTGTTGAGGGTTGTTTGTACTAACAGTGAGACATATTTTCCAAACAAGTTATAGTAATTATGCAACAAGTGTTTTTAATACACTGTAGCGTACCAGTAGAAGTTGAAGAGGCGAGAGTGGACACTAACGCTTTGGTCAGGAACAGCAATTCTTTATTTCATCAGAGCTACACACAACACTCATGGCAAGCTTCCCACTCAGTTTGGTCGCTCCCCTTAAATAGCCCAAAGCCTGCCAACAAAAATACAACAATGTAATACAATTTCCTGCCCGGGCCACCCGTTACTTCTTTTAGTCCAGGTGTGTTTCTTGAATCCCCTGAATCCCTTGACAAGGGGTCACCGCTAGTGTAGAGATGCATCGATGTTCGTCTATGGAGGCCCATCTGCAGCAGACCCTGCAGGCTCTAGCTCCTGTGTGCACCACCCAGGAGCCCCTGCAAGCAGCTTCTCTGCACCAGCTCCCTGCTCCGTGCACACAGCAGCTCAATGCCCTGCAGGGCTGGTGTTGCTGCTAGTGAGACCGAACTACAATGGCGCAGCCCCAATATTCCGGACTGTACGCTACAGTTACAATACCTTTGATGTGACGTGATTCCCTTCTGCACCTTTGAATAATCGAACCTCTGATTGAGCTGGAAGTAAAGGTAGAGTTTTAAAGACTGAAATACAAATGAAAAAACATATATATATATATATATATATATATATATATATATATATATATATATATATATATATATATATATATATATATATATATATATATATTATCTCTATTAATATATAGCCAATATTATATAGCAATATAATAATGTATAGCCATTTGTAAAAGTTTTGCATATTTTAAAGAAACACAAAGTTATTATTTTCAACAACCGTTAGTGAATATCAGATAGACCTCTCAAATAGCAAAGCCTGAAAAGTCACTGTAAAATGTTTACTTATGGGGCAGTTTCTAGATATGTCTGTATGCACGTATTTGTATTATTATTTATCAAATTATATTGACAGCTATTTTGAGTCAGTATATTGTAGGATACACTGACTTGGAATCCCAATAGAAGACAGTGGAGCAGTCAATTCCACTGATGTATAATATATGTATTTATAAAGGGATTAACAATAAAAACTACAAAAATGTGTAAATTACATGATAGATTTTTTTTTTTTTAAATGAACCTCAAAATCAATTGACTTATATCCTTGTGCTTTGCCATCAGAGCAACCAGTATATAGTCAAAATAACAATCTCAGCATTCAGGATAATATGTCAACCTTTTGATGTTGAACTTTTCCTCTTCAATTCTCTTCGAATTAAATGGAATCATCTCAGTTTTATGCCTGAACCCTTGGGGTAACATCTGTCCAAATGTAATAATTTCAAAGCACTGTGTTAATGATTTAACTAAATAAACATGTCCGTATTTCAGGTGCATGGACCACACACATACAGATAAAGAAAAAAATGTATTCTTTCATGGAAGTCTGACTTGCTTCAGGCAGTGCAATAAAGACAATGATGTTAGAAGATGGTTTTGCATTTCTGTTTAATAGAATATTAACATATGTTTTCTGAACGATTTGTCATTGCCCTCTAGATTCTAGAAATGCAGTAAAAAATGGCAATGTAAATTATATTAGAATTATAAAAAGACAAAAGCTAGCAGAAAGAAACCAGAGCAGACATTTCTGATGCAAATTTCACAAAATTCACCAAAAGTTTCAGATGATGTGATTACAGTTCTGGAACTAGTCTCAGTGAACTTCGCGAAGGACATGGTTGTAGGTATGTATGAGCATACACATGACATACTTCACATTTTTCTTGAGAACCGCTTATCAAACTGTCATGAAACTTGCTGGTAATATTATGCAGCATAAATTATTGAGAATATCAGATTATTTGGATATAGGGGGTGCCTGTCTGTTTGTACACCTATCCTTCTGTGTCAGACTGTTCTGTACATACTGTTAATATATGTCACGTCATTAACTTTTTCATCATACTGACAGAATTTAGAAATATATTTACGCCTTGTGCCTGAGACAACAGTTTAGTTTTTTTAAAGGTATTTTTTCCACTGTGCGCATGTTTCTGCCCCCCCCCCCCCCCGCCCCTGATCTTAATAAACAACTATTAGTTTAATTTACAAACTTTATAGAAGCAAAGGCGTACATTAGTTCTATATTAAATTCATAAACCTTTAAATGCCTTTTGTTCAACTGTTTGTTGACATTTTGTCTTACAATGGCGCCATGCAATCAGCATGAGGTGTTCTGGCATTACTATACCACTCCACTTGCCAAATCTATAATTATAAAAAAAAAAATTAAAGAAGCTGCCTTGGTTTATTTGTTTCAGATGTTTAGTTGTAGCACTTTTACATCTCATAAACTGCTGAGGATATGTTTATAATTTGAATTGTCACAGGCTATTAACTACACATCTTCTGTATCCATGTAGATACATTTTTCTGAAAATTAACTCAGTACACTGCTGGCCAGAAGCCATTTTCATTTCCAGTGCCAGCTGTGCTGGAAGCCTGAGCCCAGGTTTTGACAAAGCAGGTGATAAATGGTCCTTTATGATTTATAAAAGTTCTGGTTGCATGTGGGCGCTAGTTTTAATACACAGACTGGCAGAAATGTCTTCACTGACCTCAGTGTTCATCATTTTCAGCAGACTCTTAATGAAATGTATGGTATTTGCTCCATTTGCACATTTCAATTTCTTAAGCCGTAATGTATTTGTGAACATTGTGAAGGCGAGGCTCCTATGACTTACTTTATCTACAACTGAGATAAGCAAAGCTGTTGTAAAGCTTTGAGTGTAATATACATAATCGCACAAAAAACACTTAGGGGTAGATGCACTAAAGTGTTGCACCTGTCTCAATAGTCGCAAACAAATTGCAAACGAGTCGGAAATCTAGGGTGAAATGTGCTGAACAAGCGCAATGCTATTAGCAACTTTTTAGGGAATGCTTCGCTCCAGCAGTTGTTCTAGCAGGCAGAGAGTTCAGGGTTCTCAACTATTTTAATGAGACGTACTAAAGCTACCATCAATTGCAACACTTACAATTGCATCAATTTGTTAAGAACTTTTGAAAGCGTGTTTAAAACATTCGCAATTAGCAAACCTTTTAAAGGCAGTATGAAAAACGCCATCCCCTAACCATGGCCGCTGTGATTGCAAGAACGAGTGATTTGTAAGATGAGAAGAGAAAGGGTATTTCGTACCTGCATTACCCTCTTTGATTTAAATGAAGACCAAATTCTGCACAAGTACAGACTCGGCAGCCACATAATTCTTGAGCTCCTATCTGATTTAAAAGATGACTTGGAGCCTGTCACCCACAGAAGTCGTGCTATTGTGCTCCTTAAATCCTTGAGAGAAAGTGGTGTTGGTGTCCGTACTGTGTTGTGCTGTGGGAAACGGATCAGGGTTAAGTGTTGGCTCGGTGGCTGCAGCTCCCGATCTCCTCAGTACTCCTCTGCAACAAAAAACCCAAACAATCACAAATAAAACACATATAGACTCCGGCTGGGAGTTACGTCTCAGCATAAGGGGACATACTCACGTAACTGCGACCAAACTCCACCCTGCAATCAGCCCAGAGCCAGGGTTTATCCAATCACTGCCTGACCCGTACCTGATTGCAATGGAGTTGTTTAGGGCACTTGCAGTTACGTGCTTCCTCCAAGATGGCAGACTTCCAATTTCCAGCTATCGGTAAGTCTGCCCGTTGAGGTAGAACCATACCACCAACCTTACCCAGCGTCTTCTCTGGGAGGGAGGGAGTTTTACAGCTCGAATACATTCGATCTCTGTCACAATGACATTTCTTTTTCCCCCAATGTGTTGGCAGCAACAGACTGCACACATGTGCCGCTAACCCCTCCAGCTCATATAAGAATAGGAAGCACACCTATTCTATTAATGTGCAGGTGGTTTGTAATTGTGCACAATTTAGCACTGCACCCTGACTAACTTAAATAAAAACTGACAGTATGCATCTGGCTTACAGGCTACTCATGATAAAACAAGTTAGTGATATAATGCAAAATTTGTTGCTTGTTCCATGAAATTCGCATTAACGAGAATTGACTCTCCTCCTTTAAGTATCATAACTTGTGAATGTGACACCATGAACTATTTTGTGTTAATTGTCTAGGCTTAATAATAATAATAATAATAATAATAATAATAATAATAATAATAATAATAATAATAATAATAATAATAATAAAAACAAAATGCAACAATAATTATTTTCAAGATAAGCACCAACTAAGACATAGCTTTGCAGAAAACTAATCTGATCCATCTGCATCTCCATCTATTTGCGTTGTTTTCCATCTGATGATGCACATATCCTTCTGTCTGGTGTTGATTGCTGAAGTGTAATGCTGGCTCCAGGGATCAGCTCATTTTGCCTCCCCAGCGCATCAGCACACACAAAGGCTGCGATGCTGGCACCGGGGATCAACCCAATGCAGTCTTCCCAGCGCATCAGCTTGACAACCGTCTGGATTGAGCTAAGGAGGGTACATCTCTGGGGTCTTCAAGTGGGCACCTTCTGTATTTAGTTGACTAGCCCCCAACACCTCAAGAGGGCTCAACAGTGATTCTGGCGTCCCAGCATCACCCCCCTCCACCCCCCACTCAGCTCAGCCTAGCTTACTTACCTGTACATCAGCGTTGCTTTCTTTCTATTGTGCTTGAGATCCCCATCCAGAATCTTTCCGTCTCAACCACAGCCAGTTGCTGCTCCTTTCTGCTGCTTCAGAAAAGTTCTTCACTGTGCGACACCTGCGACGTCTCTGAGAAACCGGGTTGTAGAGTGTGCCACAAATCCTCGACAACCCACCTCCAATGGGTAAACTCGGACTCTCCATCCTCGCTGTTCTGCTTCAGCAGCTAGTTGAGCATACAGAAGTTTCTTCCTCTCATATGCCACATCCACAGCATCTTCCCATGACACTGTTAACTCTACCAGATGAACAAGGCATGCTGATCATGACCACAAGACAATGTCTGGGCAAATGTTAGTGGTGGCAATCTCAGGTGGAAAAATAAGCCTTTGACCAACATCTGCCAGCATCTTCCAGTCTCTAGCAGCTTCCAGTTGTCCTGGGCGAGGCTTGGTTTTAACACCTTTTCTTGGTGGTTCCTCTCCTGGATGGAGGAATATTGTCTTTTGTGTGTAATGCTTTGATGGAACTGGTGGCAACTTACTGGTGAGGTTACGATTGTTTTCCAATGCTAAGGCCAAACATCGCAGCACCTGGTAATGGCTCCAAGTAAACCGTCCTTGGCTAAGACTCACCTTACATCCTATCAAAATGTGCCTTAATGTTGCAGGTGATGAACACAAAGGACATGAGGGATCCTCACCCAGCCAGAGGTTTAGGTTCTGAGAACATCATATGCCGATCTGATGAGGAAACTGATCCTGCTCTGTTCCATTGTCCACAGGTCTTGCCAGCCTATCATATGTTGTTCCACATTTAGTGTTACTTCACTTAGTGTTATTTCAGCGCAATGATTTATACATTTAAAATACATCGAACACTATAGATGTATGTGTGCGATTTTATTGTATTTTTTTAAACCCGATAAACTACTGTGTGATTATGAAAAATGTTTTGATAGGAACACTTTTTGCATTTGGGGGTGAAGGTGGGGGCCCCACTATAGAATCTGCTGGGAATAAACGTAATTTTAATATTTATTTGAAAAAAATGTTGCACGACCCTTGCAATGCTAAAGATCTCGCTAAGATGACGCAACAAATATTTTAATTAGTATATTGAGGCTCTCTTCATTAACATATTTTCTCTTAGTACATACGACAACATGTATACTTTGTGAACTGTTTCAATGAAAATGCAAATTGTGGTATGTTTGCACTGCCCATCTTACTATATCTACCCTGTAGATGTTTTTTAAATGGGTTTACACACTTCAGATATTTGAAGATCTGTGTGGTACTTTGAATCCTTGGTTCCTGGAGCACTTTGCTTACTGTGCTTTGACCTGGTTTCACTGCTAGCTTTGGTGAGAAGGGGGGAAGAAAGATGTTTCTGGGGTAGCTTAGGTATGTTTTCAATCTCATTAAAATGTTACTTGTAGGAATAGCCAGACTATTTAATAGTAGGATTTTAATGCCTTTACTTTGAAACTATATGACCATTGTACTGTAGGTTGTAAGTTTTATTTTTTTTATTTAGTGTGCCAAACTATTTTACCCCTGATTTTATCCCTAATTTGGAATGACCAATTATGTAGCAGCATATCCCCACACAGCTCAGGAGATCCGAAGGTTCAGTGAGCATCGTATGATTCCACAATTGGAGGACAAAGGCCAGCCCTGCAGGTGTGCAGCTCACTGGCACCTGGCCAGCAGGTTTCACTGTTGGTTTTGTCTCCTTAAACAACGGGAGCACCAGAACCAATGCGACACTCTGTTTGAAATCACCAACAAAGACCGGCTGCTCTGCAAAGCCAGGACGCCAACCTGCACTGTATGATTCGCCCAGCACACCCAGCACACCACGCAGCTGTGTTTTTACCAGGTGAGCCACTCGGGAACACCCCAGTTTTTATGTTTTTTAATGTGTAAACCAGAAAATATTTTATTGTAAACAATATGACTGAAGCACACTATATAAAACTATTAAAGTGAAATACAAAAAATACATTTTTGATTTAACTCAACAGAACAATATTTAAGATTTTTGTCATGGTGTTTTTCCAATGTAGTTTTATGCATAAAGAATAGTTTTATTTACATATTATAAGTTAGTGTCTGATGTTATGGATTAATGAGGGGCATCATCAAAGTTCCTATATCAAAATCTTCATCCTGGAGAAACCCTATAGCCTGGAGGTCGCCAGTTCAAGTCCAGGCTGTTCTATTGCCGACCGTAGATGGGAGCTCCCAGGGGGTGGCGCACAATTGGCTGAACGACGCTCCGGGGGAGGGGGCCTAGGTAGCAACCCCTGTAGTCTGGCCAGGCCTTGCCTTTAAGCTGCCCAGAGCTGTATTGTCCTCCGACGCTGTAGCTCTGAGGTGGCTGCATGGTTAGTCTGCAGTGTGAAAAAAAGTGGTCGGCTGACGGCACACGCTTCGGAGGACAGCGTGTGCTCGTCTTCGCCACTCTTGAGTCAGCACGGGGGTGGTAGCAGTGAGCTGAGCCTAAAAAATAATTGGATATGCCAAATTGGGAGAAGATAAAATAATTGACGATTACTAAGTTTAAAAAAAAAAAGAAGTTTTTCTGCTGGTGCACTTAAAGTTTTTGACGCTTTATGACTGAGGATGCAATTAATTTTAAAAGTTTTAAAAGAAGAAGCAAATACAAAAAACATAACAGAAATGATCACAGATAAATAATCTTTCTCATTAGGGGTGGGCATACTCATATCTTCCAAGTAATTGTCTTTAAGAAGTTTGAAGTTGTTAGCTATTACATAAGTTAAATAAAATGTGTTAATTACGCCACACAAAACAATGCAGTCCCTCTGATTCCCTTGTTTACATAATTATTGTCTCAATCAATAACATTTTGACAGTGTTATTTAAGAAATAACCTGTTGTAATTAAACTCACTAAAACTTTTTAAAAAAAATTTACAAGCAATTATTTAGCTTACTTTTCTTTTATCCTTTAAATATTAAATCTTTTTTTCACTTTCTTTAGTTTTCGGAGACATGCATCATCTCTACAACATGCCACTATTTATCAGAGTTTATTTTTTTTTACTTTAAAACAACTATAAGGGTATCACCAACATAATTAAAATGTCATCCCTGGCCAGAGTTTTAAAATTTGTGGACACGGGTATTTATTGTATATGCTATGGAGAGTTCCCAAAGTAGGCCAGCTTACAAAGATAATAAATCAGTTACATAGGTCCCAAGCTTCATTAACTGGAATGCTGGTCCAGACTGTTTGCTGGGGATGAGGTTAGGGTATCCCCCTTCCTTGAAAAAAATTGGGATTATTCTCATTGAAATTATTCGAATTAGATTTCGAATCAATAGAAGAAAAAGAAAGCAATGCAGTGTACAGCTGTGGTCACATGTTTTGCATCACTTACAGTTTTAGGCTTGAGACATCATTAAAAAAAAAAAAACTATATGAACATATTTTAGATCTTTAACATCATGTAATCAAATAAGCTGGAAAATGATATCGCAAAAGTCTGCCGGAAACCGTAACTGTTTACTGTACAGTATTTCACGTTAGATTTTGAAATGTAACATTTTTTATTTTTTGACAGTTTTTGCTGAGTACATGTAAAACTACAAAGCGGTATGTAATTCAATATGTTAACGTAACATTATTCAGCAGGTTTCTTTCGACTTTATGAAGCAAAATTAGTTAATTCTATAGGGTGATGCAAAACCTTTGGCCATAGATGTACATACAATCTCATCTCTGCAAACAAGACTTTGTTATGGTTGATAACTGCGCAGATGCAGAGGACTCTAGTCTTGTGCTGATAACTGCGCAGACGCAGTGGACTCTAGTATAGTGCTAATAACCGTGCAGTCGTGGGTCTGCAGGTTTTAATGTCAATTTGTGGGTCACCCATGAAATGCGTGGTCTGAATTATCAATGATTAAAATTGGATTTCACACAAGATTTCACATAGTCATGTCATTTTGAATACATCACAATCTATCCAAGATGCAATGGCCTAAAGATAAATCAAATACAATGCCTACTGTAATTGAACATTTCACAAAGTGGCTGGATCCTTTGTAACTGACCGAACTTCAGAAACCGTCCATAACATATACGGCAGTCATTTTTCAAAATGTGACAACTTGATGTTAAAAATATTCAATTAACAATAGATTTGTGAATTTTTTTTTTCTACAATTACATTTAAATCCTAAGTAATGACTGAATTAATTTTTTCATAACTGCCACCATATGTTTCTTTGAAGATTAAAACCACTTAATTTATTTTAAAGTCATTACAACTAAAGGTTTATAATAAACAATGTGCATAGTTTTAAATTCAATACAAAACCATGTTTAAGTATCATTCTGTACCTCTTGTCTCAGTGTTCTTGGTCATGTGCTTTATTTCATTTGTCATGTGCTTATTTCAATATATATATAGCTATATATATATCTATATATATATTAGATATATATATACTATATATAGTAATTGACAACTGTTGAAGGTTGTTCATACATTAAACTTTATATAATACAATAATGGTTTGTAAATAAGACAGCAAAAAATGTCAAATATTAAGAATTTTTGTGAATTAAAAAAACAATACAAAAAAATTTAAGTGGACAACAAAAGACAAATAACACTTTTTCCCTTAACAATGTGTTTATTTTCTAATCAAGACATAGCTTTCACTGCCAAATCATTATGTTCGTTTGACTACACTTTAAGTGTATATTTATTATATTTAGACAGTTGTGTTGTGTTCACTTAATGAATGTAAAACATATTTATGTACAATAGTCTTCTGCTAGGCAAGCAAGTAGTAATGTAAAGTAATAATGGAAAGGTTTTGGTTAAAGTTTTATTTCATATAAAAAATTGGTTTTGACAAGAAACATGCAAACAATTTAACATGTAAATATAGTGGTTTTACTTGCAAAGCCCTTGTGATCAATTTGTTGACAGGATCACTCAGGTGCTTTGTTGCAAACTCCATGCGGGCTTTGAGATGGCTTATTTTTAGTAATGGCTTCCTTCTTGCCATCCTGCCATACAGGCTACTTTTGTGAAGTGTTCTGGATATTGTTGACTAATGCACATTTTTTCCCATCTCAGCCATTGAATTCTGTAGCTCTTTCAAAGTTGTCGTTGGCCTCACAGTGGAATCCCTTACCAGTTTCCTCCTTGCCCGGCTGCTCAGTTTGGAGGGATGGCCTGATCAAGGCAGTGTCTGGGTGGTACAATGCACTTTCCATTTCTTGATGATTGAGTAGACTGTGCTCACAGGAATATTCAGAGACTTCAATATTGTTTGTACCCTTCTCCTGTTCTGTGCTTTTTATTGACTTTATCCCTGACTTGCTTTGAAAGCTCCTTAGTCTTCATGGGTCTTTGCTTGAAATTCACTACCTGACCAAGGAACCGCACAGAGGCAGGTGTTTTTATTCTGAAATCATGAGAACCACTAATATTGCACACAGACAGAGGCCATTCAACTAATTATGTGGCTTGTTAAGGTCATTTTGTGCACCTGAATTAATTTAGGTTTTCCACAGCAAAGGGTTTGAATACTTATGCATGACTTTTCCATTTTTATTTCATATGAATTATCTATTTACTTTTTTTTTTTTTGTTTTTGCTTTGAATGTGTGGAGTAGGTTGTGTATATAACACATATTAATTCCTACTTCAAAGTGTCGTGCTGCAAGCTTTAAAACAACAAAAAACTGAGAGAGGGTCTGAATACTTTACAAGGCACTGTATACATATTTAGCATGTACTAAACCTCCTCAAGAAGTTGATTCATTGATTTTTGAAAAGTTGTGTTGGCTCAAGCTTATAACATTGTTAATGAGTGTTCTCACTCAGAGGCACAAGCAGGATCATCAATCATAACACCTTCTACCTACATCAGCCACAGCTGTAAGTGAACACACTGACTGTTTACTTGTGACTTCACAGTTTATGTGCTAAACAATTGAGGGGCCATAACAAGAACATATGGTTACCACAACCACTCAAATGGATTATTGTCAGTGCTCAGGAATTTTGATATATATATCAAAGCTGGCTGCAGTACAACATAGGGTCTGGTTTACAACGTACTGTATCTTAGTTCCAGTTATACAAAAAAGAAAATGGGAAATGATTACATCATTGGGCCTGATTTAAAGAATGATCACAGAAGTGCCATGCAAAACATCCACATTGAATACCTTGATGCAGCCAGAATTAAATTACATTTTTTTCATGACTTTTTACACATAATGATACAGGCAGAATCATCAGGGAGTTACTGCATTAATACAGCAACTGGTGCTCAGCCATAGATTTGAGATCTTGTGAGTTGCCTGAAACAATTTTTCGCCTGGTCAGTACGGGGATGGCGGACCTCTTACGGAACTTGTCCAGAGCTGAGGAATTGGTGTGGTAAGCTTTGCACTATTTTGGGTTACAGCACAGGTTTTACTTGTGAAATGTTGCAGCATACTTTTTAATAAAATACATAATGGAAGTAAATGCATTCAAACCTATTAAACACAATATGCTCCAGCTCTGGTGTTAGCAGGTGTTCTGTGCCTCTGAGGGGGCCTGTCTTCAGGTGCGTCATTGTAATGAGCCACATAGCGGTTAAAATAACCCGCGGGGTGGTCTCACTTCTGGTAATATGTACGCTTGCTGGTTAAATCCACCCAGTTTTCCAGTGAAGCAGACTCTTTAACCCTACAATTAACCAAAATATTTTCAACAGAATAAAAGAGGGCAGTGATTATATTGCTAGTGCTAATGGGATATAAGACAATTAAGTTTAAATCCTAGAACTCACTTGGAAGCCATTGCAACTTCTCCATGCTTTGATTTTCCTTTTAAATAACCAATTGGTGCTTTTCCCATCTCTTCATGCCTTCAAGGCCGGGGCCCAGTCACTTTTTCTTCTGTGATAGCTATAAAATCAAATAAAAATACCAATAAAAAACAAATACACTTTTACCATAATAGTACGACTCTCATATCGAATGAAAGTGAGACCTGCAAAGTGAAAGAAATGTATAATGTATCAGATGATATTTACTGGTATTATTTTGTTAGTTCAATGTCCTTCAAGCGCAGTGCACTCTGAAGCCATTTTTCTTGTTTTTAAATGGGATGCCAGCTATACAGCTAAACTGCAAAAATATGGCACTCGTTTTGATAGCGGTTAATTCTGATCAGCAGGAAAGGAAAGACTAAAGGATCAAGGAGACAAATGAAAAACAAACAGGGAGAGCTGTTAAGTTAAAAACTTTGATGGCAGGAAACCACTGGGGGACTCTGGTGAGGCAGATTCAGTTTCCGACTTTCAAAAAGAAGTCTAGAATCTTTCTTGTAAATTAATTCCACACTTAATTTTTGGAATTCTTTCTTATTTTTCCAGGGCCGGACCAAAAGTGAGTCAGAAAAATGCAGCAGAAAAGTAGCAGCCAAGTGTACAGCACTAAGGCACTTCGCTCTTGTGCTTTCCTTTCATATGCAGATGGAGAGTGTTATTTTCTTTTTGTCATTCTGTGAAAAAACCTCGAATTTCCTTCCTTAACCTTCATCTTTTATTAATCAGACTGTCCACAACAGAGTCCCAGAGAGCCTGACAGATGTATAAAGGTGTCTAGAGTTTCATGTAATTCAAATACTAATAACTAACAATTCCTTTGGTTTAAACCATGTAATGGTACTAACTTTACTGTCACGTGATTCATTTTGCATTGCAATGTTTTATGTTCCACAGATAACCTGGTTAAAATGACAGCAAAAAATCACATTGGTACTGTTCCAGTTTTACAGTGATGGTTGAATTCTCCCAATGCTGTTCAGGAACAATGGTTAAATTAAATCGGCTACCATATTTATTTCAGAGGCAGTTTTACATATTTGTCTTCATGAATTGTCAAATATATAACAGTGGTAGCTCTGAACCTAAACACAGAACTAAATCGGGTACTAAGTTATAACACACTCTCTCTCTCTCTCTCTCTCTCTCTCTCTGTATTTGATTGTTAAAGTATTGTATATTGTAACAGTATGGCTTAGTTTACATGCAAAAATAAAAATAAGTCTCAAATTTTTGTCACCCTATTTCGGTAGTACCTTTCGGGCTAATTGGTTTTACATGTAGTTTTCTTTTAGACAGAGAAATTCTCCTTGATATTAAAATATGGGAGGGAATATTTAGATATTTCTGTCAGAGTTCCAATTTAGCCAGCCTCATTCTGCCACCAAAAAATGTAATATAAAAGCGAGGGAAACAAAACAAAAACCCAGACATATTTTTACACACAGAAAAAACCTCCCATTATATGTATTATTTGTGAAACATTTTTTCACTGCTTATATGTTCAAATATGTATTATACACATACATATATAATATATACAATGTTTCATACAGAAGGGTAGCTTCAGCAATTTAGATTCTATGAACAGAGCTAAAATCTAGTCAAAATGTTCAGTAGATTACATTTTCAAACATTGGTAGTACATTTACCACTACATAATGTTCTTACAATAATAATAATAATAATAATATAATAAATAATAATAATAATAATCCGAATTCCTGAATCCGAATTCCACAGAGACAGTGCAAGGCTCGCGTCAGTAAAATGTTGTTATATTTTTTGTTATTAGGGATCCAGTTCAACAAACTCTGCAGTATGATAATTCTCCAGGGAATTTTTGTAACTTTCTGGAACTTCGTTCTGTAAGTCTTACTGAAAGAGAGCTCTTGCATGAATTCCCAGCTATGCTAATTTAATACATTTTTGTTCTTGGTAAGTACCCATGAAAGATGCAACATAAGGCTGGTGTAACATAAATTGCATCTTACTTTACTGATAAGGGACAGAAAAGTCTAATCTTAAAGCAATCAACTATCGATCACCAAACATGAAAATAACAAAAGTGTAAAGAAAAATCTTTCTGAGCTTTGCAAAGGGCTTTTTTTTTTGCCTTGCTTATAAAACAATTAAACTATAAAGCACTATCATTTTAGGAGTCAGTTGCAAATAGTAATAATTTGAAACATGGAATACATGCTGTCTCATATAAAATAAAAAATAAATACTGAATGAACTAAATTTTCTATTTATTCAAAAAAACTTGCCAGTGCTACTTTATTCAGATATTAACTGTTTAGAATTGCTTGCTATAGCCACTTTCTATAGCGTGAGGAATGTGCATGATATGTGCGCTACCTCACATTCTCACTACAATCTAGAGAGAATTTGGAGATTCTAAACTGCATGGAAACCACACGTATGATACATGTATCTGTAAATGTGTTTCTGTGTTTGAGTTTGCAATGCGTGATTCCACAGGGGGGGTAGACTCTCACATGTGTTTGTCAGAAGTGGGATTCAGTAGCCCTTCCAACCCACTGCACCACTTATCCAGAAGGAGCAGATAGATGAGCAGTTTGCCGAAATGATGGACCTCCTTTTATATGCCATAACCAAGGACCGAATGGTGGAGGTCGTTCCTAGAATGGTGGAGCGGTTCCTAGAATGCCTGGCTCTGGGACCTCGCCTCTGGGTCGGCGCCAGGAACCTGAATCTCTAGACCAAGAGGTCCAGTTGGCGGAACAATACCGAACCGCTGAACCAGCCTCAACCAGGCTACTTGGAAAATCTGATACTGCAGCATCACCCCCGCAAGTTACCCAAGGGAGGTTGAAGGGACTGGGAGGGAGGGGATACCAGGCATTTGCATGGAGCATGGCGGCGGGAGTCAATTGGCTGGCTGCTGTGACTGCCCCGCACCCTCCATTGACTAAGAAGGAGGGAATAATCTGAGACAATTTTTCCGTAGATTCAAGCCCCAAAAAACAAAATGGCAGCGCCGGCTGCAAAGAATGAGGGCCGGCAATGGAGGGAATCGGATCAGTTTCAGGTGGGGGCGGTTGGTGGAGGTTCTGGGTGGTTTTAATGACTTATGTGACTGCAGTATTTAGATTTTCCTCTGCTTAGATCAATTAAGTAGAACTCAATGTATTTACAAACACATTTTAAGCAGATGTTCACTTCTCATTTTAATGTGGGGTCTTCAAGAATTGCCTTTGGCAGGCTTGGGGGAAGGAATGTGGCTTAAACATCAGGAAGGTAATATAGAGGTACCTGTATTTTCTTAAAGAGGTTAAAGCAAGCATTTGTGATCTGAACTGTGGCAGAACGTAATACTGCTGCTCTTTAATAAAAATGCTGATGATGGTATAAAGGGAATCCACTAATGGGTGACCCTTAAAAACATTACTATATATATATATATATATAGATATATATATATATATATATATATATATATATATAGTAATGTTATATCTTCTTTTACCATTATCCTAAGAATTTTATTAATACCTGATGGTGCATATTAGTCATAGAGATATTATCAATTTATTCTAAACTATGTGGTCACTGTACAAATTATATAAAAAATGCTATATTTAAATTTTATAAAAATGTTTGTCACAAATGCATACATGCATGCATACATACATACATATTGAACATTTGTAAAACTAAGTGAAACAAAAAGTTTCTGCAATCTGCCATACATACATGCATGCTTTCAAAATATTTTAAATTAAAGACTGCTTCTATTCATCAAAAATGCATTATTTTATCATTAAATGATATTGTCCTGTTTTTAAAGCAGCTGAATATGTTTGTGCCACTGACCATCTGATGACAGCCTTGTGTTTTATTTAATGTCAGGCATGTCCCATGAGACTGGAGCAATGCCAAAAATGTATCTTGGATAATATCCAGTGTCTACAGACCAAGTTTTCATTATGCCATCCACATTCAGGAGCGGAAAGGCTGTTGAGAAACCTGCTTGGCTTTGAGATAATTTCTTACTTTCACAAAGAAGAAAATAAAAGCCTTTTTTTTTATAGAACAGCTCTAGTATTGTGGGTGTACATTGATATTTTGGTACAGCAATATGTTATTGCAGGTGGTGCTGCTTCAAGCACTGCCATATTTTGAGAACAGATCAGACAAACTGTAATGTAATTATTCAAGAGCTGAAATATGTGTACCGGTATATATTTGAAACATATTTAAACATGCCATGTGTCAGGTCATCTTAAATTACAGTTAATTGAAGATGAATCATGAACAGTGAAGTTCATTTCTTAAATGCCTTAAGGTTAATGTGATTTGGGTTTTAATTCAAAGTTGTTGTCTGTTTTGAAAAATCAAACAATTCATTCAAAAAAGTAAATAACATTAACTATTTATGTGGTCCAAGACAAAACCTAGATTGATATTGCTACAAAAACTGATAAAAAGTAGCCAGGTTTGAATCTTAATCCATGGGGCATTCAACATTAGGTTGATTCAAATAAATAATTAATATTTGTTTATTCAGCAGACACCTTTATCCAAGGCAACTTACAGAGACTAGGGTGTGTGAACCATGCATCAGCTGCAGAGTCACTTACAACAACATCTCACCCGAAAGACGGAGCACAAGGAGGTTAAGTGAGTTGTCCAGGGTCACACAGTGAGTCAGTGGCTGAGCCGGGATTTGAACCGGGACCTCCTAGTTACCAGCTTGTTTCTTTAACCAACAGACCACACAATAATGAATGCGTTATTGTTCTTTACTTTATTTAATAATTAGACATTATGACATCCCTGATGGACAACCTCAAAATTACTATATGTCAATCCAAATAAACCCACTTTTGCTCGTAAAAATGGCACTTGAAAAGATGTACATTTGCAATCTTCCCCCTCTGCACTTCATTAAATTTGAGACTCAAGTCTTACTTTATAGTCTAGTTATGCAACAATTGCAAAATAGTGGAGGTTCATGTTTACTGCATACACTTTTACCCAGTCTTTGGTTAAGAGCCTTGGAGTGAATTGGCTGAAATGGCACATCATCCATTAAAGAGTTAACACTCATGGAAAAAGTGCACCATTATTGTTTTCATTCAAACATTTAGCGAACCATTTATCAAGTGTTGATAATATAAAGACATTTGTTTGTGCAAATGTCCAATCTGATTATTTTTATTACATTTTTTATTTAGTGTGTCCAATAAAAATGTAATGTGTCCCCCAATTTTTTACCAATTTGGAATACCCAATCGCTTTTCTCCTCACCACAGGAATTTCCCACATGGTTCAGGTGACCCGAAGATTCAATGAGTGTCCTCCAATCCCACAACCAAGCCAGCTTCCTTTTTCACCCAGGAACTCGAGAGCGGATGTCAGCAAGCAACTGACCTCCAGAGGACAAAGGCCAGCCCTGCAGATGTCCTCTCTGAGCTCACTGTATGCCTGGCCTCACCTCCCTAACCCACAGGAGTGCCAGAGCCAATGTGACGCTCCCTTTGGATGAGCAGCTCATAGTTAAAGAAAGTAACTTCAGACACTTTTAGGTTGCAAAGTTAACATTCTGAATTGCCAAAACCCATTGCCTTTCATCTTACTCTAAGAACAAGGCCTTCTCAATATACACTTACACTAGCTGCTCTTTTTCACAAAGAAAGAAGATGTTATGCAACTGCAGTTCATTTTGACATGCCTTTCTTTAACATGGTAAGCACTGCAGTTTGTTTTGTTTTGTGGAAGGGGGTGGGGGGGTTACCTAAAGACACACCTGGATCCACAAAGTCTGCTGATGTTCACTACAACCTCCTCTCTTAATATTTTTAAATCCACAGCAAATGGCAAATATTTTTTTGACTGACAAAAACTTGCTAAACCATTTCTAAATCATCATGTTAAAAATGACACATTGCTGAAAGACAGCAAAAAAAGGTGGATCAGGCTTTCAGAGTGTCATCCATACAATACATCATTTTGTTTTGAAACTGCTGTCCTTTTAACAATTTGCTTAGCAAGCTGTTCGCTCAAAACATCACACAATGATAAGAAGACTACCTGTATGCATGTGCTCTTTTCTTTCTTTTTTTATTTTAGCAAATGTACTGTACTTTGTATTGTATCTCTTATATAAGTTCTTAATACAGTTTTTGTTAAGGTGCACATTTAGTATATAAACTTTTAGACTCTGAATAATTTGACTTTTTGACATACTGTATTGCAGAGATCAAACATGTTCCCATAGCCCCTGATGTGTTCTGTCTCCAGAAGTCTGCCCTGCATATCCCAGTGTGGGAAGGGTTATTGTATTGTCAGCTTCAATCTCCATTTCCTTTTTTGGGAGTTTATAGAAAGCAGAAACGCGATAGTTATGTTGGGAACTATAATTAGGTGCTACTGTAAAGGCTGGTGATCAGTTGGTGATCATCTTAGGTTGCCCTCAGGAGGTGCTCCGGAAATCTCAGAATTATTCATTTCAGCTTTCATTTTGGTTTTATTTAAATGTTTTATCAAAACTATCTACATTTTTTTTTTTGTGTAAATGTTGTTTCTTTTTTAGGTGGTCCTAGATTTTGGTCCCTAAAAAAGTTCTGCTGTGGAAAATATCCTCTGCTGGTGATAAGAATCCAGTAAACTGAAGAACCATAAGTATATAGTAATGAGCAGTACACCAATGCATGTTTAAATACCAGTGACAGACCAATGAAAATTTAAATGCACAACTTAGTTCCCCAAGGCAAGTCAAAGACTATAGTAACTACAATTTTGTAAACTGAGATTATTTTCAGTATATTTTGAGATATTTTAAGGCTACATTCTGGCATATTTCCATTACATTTCAGGGTATATTCATTCTGTAGAAAATCAATTTAGTCAAAGGGTATAATGTTTTTACTGTAAAACCAAGGATTTTACGTCAAGTATATCCATGCACTATTCTTTAATATTATGAGCTTTACTTCACTGATACTCAGACATAAGGATGTGTGAACATAGAATCTGAGGTCTGCAATGCCCTGCAGGCTAAAACCCACAAAAGCTTTATAGTTCTGGGTTTTAATAAGAACAGTCAGTCCCTCTGAGGTCTGTGGTGTATTATTATAGCCAATTATATGCTTTAAAATGTTTAAAATAGGTAATAAAACACACATTCTTTAAATAAAATCTAAATAGTAGTTTACAATCAACATGCTGTGCATCAGTCATGGTAAGAAATAAAGGGTTACGCTATTATTTTTCACAAACACCTTGTTTACACCAGGCATTCAAATCAAGTTTATCCTGGGCCGAACTTGAGTGTTTCCATCTGCCAAAATGTTTGAAAGCCATAGCAGGCAGCACCAGCAAATTATGGCTGCGACAGAAATTACAGAAGTTAATCTTCTGAGCACAACTAAAGAGGTAACATGTCTTATATTCAACACAGAGACATGGCAAACTTTAAAGTTGAAGTGCCTTATAAATGATTTCCTCTCATATAAAACTACTTACCTTTTTATTCTTGTTGACATTTTTTGTTTTAATGAGTTATAAGCACACATAAAAAAGCAGAAAAAAAACAAACAAAAAAAAACCCTGTTATCGGATTTGCCACTTTTTACCTTTCCACTGATGTTGTGCAACTTTTCTTCTGTGAATTAATTTTGCATTTGGTGCAAAACAAATCTTTTTCACTGAGCCACTCAATGTTTTTTTTCACATTGTATGAATTTTAGAAAGGTCTAGTAAACAGGCAAAACAAGTTTTTAATAAAAGTGCACTGTATGCAGGAATGTGATTTAGGAGAACACTTCCTTCTTTGATATTATGTGCTGTTGTGATTGTAAACCCAATTTCCTTTTTTATTTATAGTACTGTGTTTCAATTATGTCTGTATGAACGTAGTCTTTTTTTTTCATTTGCATAGTTATGACCATTTTTTTTCCTGTTTGCACAGTAAGCTTTTGCTTGCTTTTTATGTCTATAGGCTACATAAACACATTTATTTTCAACTTATTTTGTTTGTACAGTTTTATTTAATCATAATATATCTGTATATAGATGCTTTTTTGTTCAAAAGTTGTTTTTCTTTATTTATTTTACACAGTAGGCTGGTATATTTGCGATTAGTATATAAACACATTGATTTTAAAATGAGTATTACTTATTTACAGAGTATAGGATGTGTAGTATTGTACATACATATGCCTTACCTTGTGCTGACAGACAGCTTTAAGACAGATCTCGGCTTGTATTGCTCTCCATCGTGCTATATAGCACGCGAATTAAAGTGCACTTCATGGTTAGCACAGTTTAGTCAATATCGTTTGAATATCATTAGCCTCATTAGTGCTCTCATGCCACTTGATTTGAATATATCACCATGCATTGTGCATATTCAGCAGATGCTAATGTACCCATCGTGTTATTTTTAAGGTGTGCGTGCTAACTCCTGTCTTATGCTTAAAGTCACGCTTTATGGTGGTTGATACAGTAAATACGGGATTATCCTTGGATAACACATGTGTTATCACATAAGAACCTTTAGTAAATGAGGCTCTTTATTGCTTCATGCATTTGGAGATCTAGGCACCTGGTTTTGTTGATTTGTTTGGAATTCGTTTTTACGGCACAGTAAGGACTTCATTTAAAGCTAATTTTACCAAAAATATATTTACCACATTTTTGAGTGGTCATTAGTTTTATACTGCTTATAAAAAATCCCCTAGGTAAAACATGTATGGTACTATTGAAGTTTTAACACTTGCTCTCATATAATGGAAATCATGAAGATCTGGATACGTCCAGTGACTGCTGTGAATAGTGCAGTTGGCGACGATGGAAAAACCTTGAGACAGCTGACAGGAGGAAATAGACCCCATTGGGGCTGGCAGGGGTTAGCCACCCCAGCAGGCAGTATCCAGCTCTGTGTTTTCAAATGGAACAGGATGCTGGAGACACCCGCTCAAGGCTTCTAAGAAATGAAAGAAAAGAATACCCAGAGTCTGCGAGAGCGGGGGAGGAAAATGAGTCAAGGTTTAACAACACAGTTAATGACTTAATAAAGGAAACGGATATGAGAATGCAGAGTACTTTGCAAAGGACTAGCTCAAGATCTGCAGTTAGCAAAGACATGGAGCACCAGGTTTGTGTCTCTGGCTGGAGCAAAGTGACAACAGTTAGGAGTTTGAAGATTCATTAAGGGAGAATGAAATGCTTGATGGAGAAGGACAAGGACCTGCATTGATCAGTAATTTTTATGAAGTCAGTCAAGTCAGTCAAATGAAATGAGGATCACTCATTTCTGGAGGAAATGCACACAGATTAAAAAAGTCAGGAACCTATGTCAATTCCTTCAGCCATCCCACCTATCAATCAACCTGAATACCAAATGGAGGACTGCACACCTATATGGAAAGAAGTAGAGGAAGCTGTGAAAAAGGCAAGGGTGCCATAATCTCCTGGGCCTAATGGAGTTCTGTACAAGAGTGCCCCAGGTGTTCTATGAATCCTGTGGAAATTGATGAAAATAGCATGGAAAAAATAAGTTGTACCAAGAGCTTGGCACCGAGCAGGTGGGGTTTTTATACTCAAAGATAAAGACTTTACGAATGTCGATCAGTTTTGCCCTATTTCTCTGTTAAACCTGGAAGGCAAGATTTTCTTCAGCACTGTTGCTCAGAGATTGTCAGGTTACGTATTGAAGAACTGCTTCATTGACACTTCAGTACAGAAAGCCGGTATTCCAGGTTTCCCAGGATGCTTACAGCACATCAGTGTGTCAAGAGTTGCGATGCATAGAGAAGAACTTATCTGAAGCAGCAGAGAAGAGCAGCAACTGGCTCTGGTTGAGGTGAAAAGATTCTGGTTGAGGACCTCAAGCACAGTAAAAAAAAAAAAAAAAAAAAAAAAAAAAAAAAAAAAAAAAAAAAATGTTGATGTAAAGGAATGTAAGTAGGTTGGGCTTAGCTGAATGGGGGATGGAGGAGGTGATGCTGGGACGCCAGAATCACTGTTGAGCCCTCCTAAGGAGTCGTGGGCTAGTCGACAAAACACCACGGATGGAAGCTGCCCACTTGAAAACCCCAGAGAAATACCCTACTCATCTCAGTCCAGAGAGTTGTCTTGTTGATGCGCTAGGGAAGCTGCACTTTGGTTGATCCGTGGAGCCAGCATTGCAGCTGTTGTGTGTGCTGATGCGCCAGGGAGACAAAATTACACTTCAGCCATCAACACCAAGTACAAGAATACTGTATCTACATCATCAGATGGAAGGAAGGGCAGATTGATCACATTAGTTTACAATAAAATAAGCTATGTCTTAGTTGGTGCTTATCCTGGTGAAGGTTGAATCCAATATCACATTAAGTTTTAACACCTACTTTCATGCAATGGAAATCATGCTATTTGAAACAGTTGAAGATGACATTGCAAACATGTTAAATACATTATTCATACATTATGTCACCAACATAGTAGTGGTTTCAAACTGAAAATATTTGTTGTAAATTCTCCAATGCCAGTGTTTAACTACCAACCATTGATGACTATTGTTTTATGGCAAGCATGTTGCGGTGAACTCTCTGTTGTCTAGAATTAGCTTGCTAACTATGAAGGAAAAAATGTAATAACATATTAGATTTCTTGTGACAGGCTACTGGTAACTGGTTTAAAAAAATAACACCACAATTCCTTTAGACAAATCTAATCTAAAATCACTTTTCCATCACAGATTACACCCTGAGGGATTATAATAATGTACATGTATATTTTTAAAAAATTGAGTGTAGATTTATTAAGCACAATATAGCCACTTTGATATTAAGCACTGTATGCTGTGATGAGATCTCAGATGAAACTGATTATGAGTAATGTTGGGTGCTAAGACAGAAGTACTGTTAACTTGCCCTTTCACAATGAGATAAAATGATAACCAATAAAGACATTACTAACATATTAACAGGAAAGGACAGGAACAGAAGTAACCCTGAAGTTATTATTTTTAAAATTAAATACCAATGCCACAAACACTGATCTGGTTTGAAATAGGCAACTGTATCTAAGCCTATTTTCACCACATAAAAAATATGCATGCTAGTTACAGATACACTGAAGCAAAAGATGCACAGAACTTCAGACCAACATAGTGGAACTCCACTAGTAAACTAATGTTAGCCTTTGGACATAGTTCGGGGGCACTGGAGTGGGCTCCCTATCTCTCTCTCTTTCTCTCTCTCTCCTTCTCTCTTTCTGTTTACTTCCAGCTCTAGCTGCATGCCACCGTGGAAACCAGCCAAAAAATAATTCCGGGTCGATGTGGCTCTGCCCATTCTGCCTTGAAGCTCGCTCTCTCCCCTCTCCTTGCATCCTTTGTTTAAATCTTTCATTTCAAAATGCTTTATTAAAAATCATTTGTTTAAAGAAAACAAAAATCTTTTGTCTGAACTTTTTGTTTTGGAAATCTTTTGTTTAACCCTTTAAAAAATCCTTTTGTTTGAACCTTTCATTTTTGAATTCCTTTGTTTAAACCTTTAAAAAAAAAAGAGTAGGCATGAATCTGCTTCAGCCTCTTTCTTTGGATGAGTTCAAGGATCTGCAACACGGGCAGTCCTTTCCACTGGCCCCTCGGACCACCATGACCTCCCTCCAGGCCACCCTAGCGCCTCCTTGCCAGCAGAACCCCATGGCCCGGCGCTCAAAAGGTCAGCGCTTGAAGCCGCCACCATTGCGCCTGTTCAATAAGGATTGGTCTCCAGCTGCTCAAAGCCCTCTTCGACTCAGGCATTCAAATTCCACCATCTTCCGACCGCAAAGCTCTCTTCCTGCTCTACTGTAGCTCAACTGCGGCAGAGCCCATTTTCCTGCCACTGAAACACTGACGCGCTGCGACTGCAGGTCGCCAATCCAGCTTTGCTCCAGCTTCTGTACCTCACAGCTCCCTTGAGTTGCTTCCAGCCCGGCCTTCCACTTCCATTGGTGTTTGTTCTTTATCTCTAGTGCAGCGCATCTCCCCCCACTAGCAGGAGCGCGGCCAGCGGCTCCTCAGCCTCCAGCCGCTGCCAGCGATACAAGCTTCCAGTTGCCAGACTATCTTTCAAGAGATCAAGGAGTTCATGCAGCCTGTTGCCGATTCTATATCAGCCATCAACTCCCGCCTCAACTTCATCGAAGCCCGCACTTCCACTCTTCTTCCATCCACCAGTGCCACCACTACCACTGCCACCAATCCCGACCCGTTTTCAGTCTGGCTTCAGCATCGGTCTCAGGTCCTCACCCAGTTCATCTGCTCTGTGCCGGCAAATCATTGAGGGTAAGGATATCAATCTTATCTCTATTCTTATTGCCACGTCGGTGTTAATAGACCATGCAGTAGTTCATTGCAGAGATGTGTCTGTCACACTGAAGTCCAGTGAACCCCACTTGCTCAAGAACCTCACCCTGGGAGAGTTCGTCCTGGCCTTCTCCATCTTCCACGATGTCCTTTGCACCGCTTACCATCATCGACGCGAGGAGCTGGATCTCTACCTAGCATACGTTGTCGAGTTGTCTGTGCGATATGGCGGTACGATGTTCTTCAAGTACCACAAGTGCTTCTCTGCTAAGGCTGCAGCAGTCCTCGCAACTGACAACGTCATAGTCAAATGGGCTACCACCGACAACAACCTTTTCAGCTGGATCTTCGATGGTCTCCGGGCTAACGCTTGTGGGGTCTACAGCAACACTGGGCACTCAACCCACCTCTGCCCCAAAACCACCTCTGCCAGCAGCTCCCACACCGCGCAGCCTCCTAGAACCCCTCCTCACATCAGCAGTAGGCTTTCAATGCAAACAACCCCAATACATTCATCAGCGCCTCCATCTTCCTCCTTCTCCAAAGACAGATACAGCCATCAAGTTAATCGGATCTATGCAAATCTGCAATAACTGCAACCTGGCCACCTGCTCTTCCACCCCTTGCTGCTACCTCCACATCTGCTCTTTCTGCAGCTATGCTTACTCCCAGCTCATCTGCCCTGTCCAATGGAAGAAGTAACATTTAACAGCCCTTTCAGTCCTCACGCTAGTGAAGATCCCAGCTCACCGTCTCCACCCCGATTGGCAGTTCGTCGACTACCTAATAAACAGCCTTTAATGCGGCTTCTACATCGGCTTAACCAGCCTTCCATTCTCGTCCCTCATCTGCGAAAACCTTCGCACCGCCGTCTCAGACCCTCAAGCTGTCTCTTCTCTCATCCAGGCCAAGATCAACAAGGGTTTCATCGCTGGCCTTTTCTCTTGATTTTGTTAGGCCCATTCTGATCATGCAGCCAGGTGGGCAGGTATATAAGCAGGCTGTGTTTACTGCACAAAGTGAAGGAATGATTTGCCACCAGGGTAAATTGCAGGTAAACCAAGTCACTATAAACCCCTTAGTGATTAATGATAAAGTAGCCTATTTCAACACATAATCCATTCGGCTTCTTAAACAATAGATGTCAAACCTAGGGTCATTACATAACACATATTACCATTGGTCTTTATACTTTAATTTGACTTCATGCATTTAATATATAGTGATAAAGAAAAAAAAAAAAAACTTTTGAGCGAACCCATATAAAACCCTACAGCGGAAATGTACTACTATCATCCTTAGGTTAAGCAGTGACTCGAAAACTAATAAACCAATAAACCCTCTTTAAAATTGCTTCCTGCACTGAAAACTAGATTTAATAATTGAAATTGGCCCTTGAAACAGTCTTTAAAGAATCATTCTATAATTCAGGAACAGAACCCAGTTGTTTGTATGTTTCTTTAAAGTTATTACTGATTTTGAATGAAACATTTTCTTGGATGTGTTATGCATGAATACATGAGGGTGTCGCCTTTGTGTGTGACTTTCAAGCTGCCACAGAATTTTATAGTATACAGTATATTTATTTATCAGTCAAATGCAGAAAGACAGTAGGACCTATACAAAATTAAATAATGTTTTTTTAAAAAAAATTTAATGCAACATTTTACAGTAAACTTTTTCAGAAATAAAAAATGCAGAGATGTTTAAAATATTTAAAATGTGCAATAAGTTTAAATTAGAAACTTTGAGGTATGTGTTTTGTGATCTTATTAAAGTGAAGAGATAGTATTTTAATTCACATTAACTGGGACGCATGCGTGTGTTTTATGATGGGATACATTTCTCATCATCAGACATGTTTTGTAAGACTGTTGACACACTCAAGTTTGGAAGGTGATTTTTTTTTTTTTCAAGTTCCACATGTTGATAAATATATAAATATCACATAGGGTTTGAGCTCCACGCTGGGTGGTAGCATCCAGTGGTACCAAAAGGTCAATTCAGGAAGTGAAACATAATGGTGTACAATGTCAGGGAAATAAATACTTAAAAAAAAAAAAAAAAACCTAATGGGTATTTTTCCCAAAATACTGAAATTGTGTAATTCCATTTCACTTTGTAATAAGCTGCTATTCACAATACCCTATCACAATGTGTAACCCCTTCCCACAGTAGCATATAAGACATCTAAGCACTAAGGAGTCTATTCTGACTTGGTTTACGCGCTGTTTACGCGCTGGAAGAAAGACTTACATGCCCTTGAAAGGTAAATACAACACCATATATGGGCAAGTCCTTTTTCCAGCCGTAAATTGGGGTAAACCAAATCAGAACAAACCCTTAGTGATTAATTATAAAGTAGCCTATTTCAACACATAATCCATTCGGCTTCTTAAACAATGAACGTCAGACCTATGGTCATTACATAACATATATTACCATAGGTATTTATGTTTTAATTTGACTTCATGCATTTAATATATAGTGATTAAAAAAAAAAAAAAAAAAAAAAAAAAAAACTTTTGAGCGAACCCATATAAAACCCTACAGCGGAAATGTGCTACTATCATCCTTAAATAAACCTAACAAATATGAATACATTAATAGAGGTAGTTTTAAACTTTTAAATTATATTTGAGATTTTACAAAACCGTGACGGTAATCTTAATGATAAAGCACAAAGCAGCGCTTATGTTATTGTTATTTATATTGTAAATAGCATAGGAATGAATAACACAAAAAATCGTAGTGCCATATTTATCGATCTTTCTAATTTAAAGAAAAATGTTTGAACATTTTTAAATGGCCCTCTGTAACCTTTTTTCACCTGTAACCTATTTGCGTTTGTTGAACCCGGCTGTAGCATTTTGGGAACACAAATGAACACATAAACAAACAAACAAACAAACAAACAAATAAATAAATAAATAGGCTGGAGACTTCATGTCTGAAAGGAATATAGTAATGCTGTAAATTATGGTAAAAAAAATTGCTATTATTTATCACGCCAATAAAAATACCTTTTAAATGATTGAGTGGAGGTTTTGGCAATGTATGGGTCTATATCAAAGAAAGAGTAACTCATATGTTCGGTGTGTATCCTGCTTAATAATTTATCAAGTTGCTTGACAAACATTCACATAAACTATTATTATTATCTGGGACATAAACATAGGTACACATTAGCCTAGTGTGCACTTCAAATTCATTTCTAAAAAGTTCTGTTGTGTGCTGCAGCATTTCTCAAATAGCAGTGTGCAGTGTTGAAAGAGTGACGATTGTTGGCAGAGCCGAGTAACCATGGCTACTTAGTGAGCCTTTTAGAAATTCAGACCGCTGCAGAGGACACAACAAATATGTAGTCTGTATAATATTGAAAACATGAGAACTGCGGCAGCAATGTGATTACAGACCTGAACCATATTTAAACTACATAAAAGCGTATCTGTATTTTCAAAGTGAATTGTTTTCAGAACCTTTTACTTACTCCAATCTGCCACAGTCCATTGTGTTGCCACTATCAGTACAATTGTGTAGGCCTTCTGTCTTGCTACTAACAGCACTGACAAACTAATTGTTAACAGTAGATTACCATCAGAAAACAGAAACGTTATAATCCACATTTGAATGGATCTTCAATGTCCAGACAGAAGAAAAATAAAATAAATAAATAAAAAAAACTAAGATAATTTCTGTTTTGGTTATTGAGCTTTGAAATGAATGTTGTTTGTTTCAATCAAATGTTTAACGGTTCAGTTTGTATGTATATGACGCAAGGCTGCACTCACAGATCGAACACGAGACGATTTTGAAAGATGGAAGCGGTATTTTTTCCTCTCAAAGCTTGTGTCCAATCTAATGTGTTGTGCGACCCATGTCGAATTGGTTTCTTTGTTAATAACTGTAACTATAACTGTATTCTTATAGGCCTAAATAGCGTCTCTGTAATATTTATAGACCTATACACAATACCATTTCAAATTTAAAAGAACACTCTGCTTGACTTTGGAACTGCTTTGAAGCCTAATTGTGAGCAGTTATTGAAAAAAAAGATCGATAAATAAATTAATTAATTGTACAATTAAATGAAACACAGCCATATCTACTTAAATGTACAACCAGGTATTATAATCACGTATTTGGGCATAGGTGGAGAATAGGGGGCTAGCAATTAAACTAGAGGGACAGCATCGGCAGCAAAACAATCAATCAGCAAAGTTTCTTTTTTTAAGAGCCACTCTTAAAAAAAGCATTTTCAGTATCAATAGAGAAACGCTGTCATTTGTGCAATGTTTCATTCTTTTTACAACCCCCTCACACACACTCACACACACTTTTTAAAGCCAACTTTGATTAATTTAAATAAAATAAAATGCGTTTGGTTTCTTTAACATTAGTAAACGTTTCGCCAATACCAAATTGTATTTAAAGGAAAAAAAAAGACTTAAAATAAATAGTCTTGAAATTTGTGAAGTCCCCTTGGAAAAAAAAAAATATATATTGAAAACATAAAATTCTTAATATTAAATAAATAGTTTGTTTTTAAACTAGTATTTAATCAATGGTCCGTGAACACACGCTATATATATATATATATATATATATATATATATATATATATATATATATATATATATATATATATATATATATATATAATTTTACATCGGAATAGTCTAAACCAAAAAAAAAAAAAAAAAGTCGCTTGCCAATTGCTAAATAAATATCACTTTTCATAGAAGTCGCAAATGTACCCACATTAGACCCAGTTCTGCTGTGAAGGATAATATTAAGACACTGCACCATTCTTGTGAACACTAAGTTGCCAGCAGTAGATGGCATAGTATCTCTTCCAAGTGCTTTTACCGAGCTGGGTCTGTAAAGGTGTAGGTTCACAATCTCTATCAATCACAATCCTGGCTAACACCAACAAAGCGAGGTACAGTTTTATGGTTTGAAATTATACTTTCCAAATAATGGGATAGATTGGGATGGAATGGGACTCCATGGATAAGTGTGACACGTTTACTGTAATTAATACATTCACATTGGGTACTTTAAATAACACGTTTTATGAGGTTCACATGAATACTGTACCATATGTTTCCTGTTTAATAAATGTGAGGCCAGCCATCAGTTCATATTGCAGCTAAGCAGTCAGGCTAGAAAACGTGACCAAAAAAATGCAGGATACAGGGAAGCTGCATTACTCGATCTGTATGAACATAGTAAGGGTATGTATATATATATATATATATATATATATATATATATATATATATATATATATATATATATATAATATATATATATATATATAATATCGAATAGAAAGACAATAGTTTCTAAAATACAATCTTGCAAAACAGTGATTTAACAATCTAACGAGGTGTCACTAAATTGTTTAGAAAAAAAAAAAATAAATAAATAAATAAATCTGTACATAGAGTATGTTAAGATGGATGTATTATGGTTCCTCTTAGATTTATGATTTAGTCAACAACGCGGCTTCAATATACTAAATACGAATTAATGGATAATCTAATTTGAGTCTTTATTGATAAGATGAAAAACAACTCCGTTTAGAACTAATGAGATTTAGGTATGTCATTATGATTGCGCTATTGCTTCACAGTATGTCTACTTGTGGCTGATTTTGACTGATGCTATAAGTATGTTAATTATTTTAAATGTAAGATAAATACAGTAGTATTAATAATAATATATTGAGAACATGTACAGGCTCTTCTTAATTAAAAAACATATTTAGGAAAGAGTATGCCTGTAGACTTTCAAGACAAATATTTATTTTGCAACAGGCTCTACTGACTGACTTGCCTAGAAAAGCGTTTTTTATTTTTTGTTTGCCAAAATAGAATATCAATACAATAAAACAATATTATTTTCAATTTAAACGTTAAATGAGCCACGCTCCTTTAATTTGGGCTTGACATATTTGGTTTTAATATCGTAAAAACAGTTTTGAAAATTAAACGGAAATATTTGCAAAATCCACTTTAAAATGTCCCAATTAAACGACCAACCTCCATGCAAAAACAAAACAAAAAAGTGTTGAACTGTATTCAATCTTAACGCTTAAAAAACCCCATACAACATTATCAGATATGTATTTAAACATAAAAAATAAACAAGTAGTGTATTTTCATTTTCGGAAAAAAAAATTAACTTGAAAAAGGAGTCAAAAAAAGAAATAATCATTTTTACAGTAATTTATATTTTATTTTAGATCAAATTTGATACAATAATATAGTTTACATGCAGGTAAACGGAAATACAAATCCGAAATTATATAATAACATTTTAAAAGGATAAACTTACATGGATACAAATCACATCAGAGATGTTTTGATATTGGCAATTAATGAAAGATCAGTGATAAATAAGAAAAATCATTTCTGTGGAAAATTACTCTATATTATAATTGGTTGGAGATGCATTTTATTCAAACTTTTTCAAAAAAATATGACTGCTCTGCAATATTTAAAAACATGCTTTGCACACTTTAGAAAACAACAGTTAAGAGAGAGATAAATACATCTAAATATATCGCATAACTTGCATTCAGTTGATATCACCTGTAGTTATTATTATTATTATTATTATTATTATTATTATTATTATTATTATTATTATTATTATTATTATTATTTATTTCTTAGCAGATGTCCTAACCCAGTTGTCAGATAAGACTATATGGTACCGTCCTATAGGCCCTAATTGAATACCACGAGGTCATTCAGGTATTTTCTATGTTTTACAGTAACCTTAACCACCATCAAATATCTGTGTTTATTTTCTTAGCAAATATGCATTCACACGTGTCTGTGCTGTTTTTACACGCGTGGCGCAGATTATTTAAGAAATGTAACTTTCAATTCTGATCGAACAGCATAATGCAATTAAACAGTAATACAGTAATACAATTCTATTTATAAGACACGTTTCAAAGTGAAATACGTTTTAGTTTAATCTTTTTATTAGTTGTTCAAAATATTTACGACTTATTTAGCCTATATCGAATAACCTTCCCTATACACACACATCGTAGGCCTATAACAATCTAATACCACTAAATACATTTATTAACCGTTAGCTGCAAGGCATGTATATATTCCACTTAAAATAGGTGACAATTAAACCGTGCAAAATCTGTTTTCAAGAGGCGGTTATGAACTATCGCTGCGTTATAATTTCAAAATTGGTCATAAACCATGTATTTACATTTGTATATGCTATTCCCAGATAATCAAATAAGAGCCTGCGATCTATAACAATTTTCTAGTTAGGTACAATCAAGGAATTCGTAAGGTATATGCCTATGAGTTAACAGAGGGAATTGAACAAATTAACGATGCAATACAGGATGTGTAAATCATATAAAATATATAGAAATTGTTCAAAACAGAAATAAAACCTGGGCGTGTTATTATATGATTTAATTACATTACAAAATCAATCCCCAGAGAATTTATTCAATGTTTTATTTGAATTATTTAATTTTATTTATTTATTTATTGGCATATAGTATAACCCGAAGGCCATTAATTAAGTTCACTATACAATATAGTATACAATCTCTGAAGATACTTCGCTTTAACTTAAATAAAAAGCCCACGCAAACTGGCTTTGGATGTAACTGAGGAAATAAGTAAATATTCAAAACATTTTAAACCTCTGCGTGAAAATGATCGCAGTGCATAATAAGAATGGCTGGAGATCAGCCCTCGCGAGCTGATTCATTCAACGTCACTTCCATATATGGCAAGATGGTCACAGCACATGACCGAGCCCTGGCTTTAACCATTGGCTAGCGCTAGCGTGATTGGCATGTCAGATCCAACCTCCTTGATTATTGACACTTGATCAAATCCCATCCACTGTTCTGCCGTCTACAGTGCTGACAGATCAAGACAACACATTTCAATCGCTGGTCCCAACATTTTCTTGCCCGTAGAGTGCCTGCAACTTCCCTGCTCAGTAAAAGTTAGATCTCTCTTTCACATCAGAACAAGACGAGTGAAGTAAACGCAGTGTTGGTGGATGCACGTTGAAACGTACTGGGTAATTATTTGTTTCTTGACAGTTCTTACTCTTTCTGGATTGTGGGATGGCAGAGAAGAGGAGATCTCCGTGTACAATGAGTTTAAAGGCTCATGCTTTTTCGGTGGAATCCCTCATTGGGGCGGAGAAGAAAAGAAAGTTGGATGAGGATAGCGATAATTGTTTTGAGGTGAATGAAGTTTCGAATCATGATGAGATGCAGACCGACAAGAGGAATTCCTCCAGCCAAAGAGGGTGTGAAATTGAGTGTTCAAGTGACGGATCCCGTAAGTGTTACTCTCGATCAATAAAACAAATACTGTGCTACACAGGAATGAAGCTGGTCCCGTCCTCATGTTGCTGTAACACAGAATCTAACTTCCTCCTGCAGACTCCTTCTGCTTAGCGTTTCATGTTGTACCCATTTTATTTTGTAGTGCAAATGTATTGTCTCTATTTATTATTATTATTATTATTATTATTATTATTATTATTATTATTATTATTATTTATTTATTTATTTATTTATTTATTCATATTTTTTGTACTGGCAAGTATCACTTAATTTTCTCCTAATTTAATGTGCTGTTCATTATTCACGCGTATCACTGCATCAACCAAACAATCCTTTGTCATTTGTACGTAATTGTTGTTATGTACTTTTTTTTTTTTTAATAGAAAGTATTACACTAACTGTTTCACATAATTAGTAGTTAGGACTCAATGGTTTATTTTTACAAGTTTCATATTGACTTGTTCATGAATAACCGATTGTCCTGAGATTTGCCTGATGTTAGTTAATTTGATTGTATTGCAGTATATTTGTATATAAGTTGAACTTTAGAAAAAACATAGAGTTTCCAAAAATCGTTTTCTAAATTACTTTCAATGAGTCACAAATTAACAAAAAAAGTAACTCTTGTTTCAATCTATTGATGTCCCAAAAGTAGTACCTGACAAATTGGCCGATTAAAAATGTTTATCGTTTTCAGAACTACATATTCTTTTCTTTATTTCTGTATTACGCAGCTGAGTGCGACGATGTTTTGTTGGAAAGCCCTTCTCCCCCAAAGGCAGCTCCTCCGCTGATACCTCCTCAAAGTGGCCCGGGTGCTGCAGAGATCCAAGCGGACCTTCAAGGAGCCGATCTCTGGAAACGGTTTCACGAGATTGGAACGGAAATGATCATCACGAAAGCTGGGAACTTTACGAAGCTGGAGTCAATTTCGAATATAAATATATATATAATATATATATATATATATATATATATATATATATATATATATATATATATATATATATATATATATATATATAGAGAGAGATAGAGAGAGAGAGAGAGAGAGAGAGAGAGAGAGAGAGAGAGAGAGAGAGAGAGAGAGAGAGAGAGAGAGAGCCTGTTGCATTTCCATACATTCATATTAAGCTGCTTACCAACTTCTGCATTACGTATCAAGTAATAATTGAACATAGTTTATAAATCCTTCCACATTATAAAAGACAGACGGAAATATATTTCAGACAGAAAATGATATTACTGCTTCTTGTTCGACATCTCATGTTAGAGTATATGTAGGGTTCCGAATGGAAGTTTGCTCTCCATGACGCCGGCTTGTTATACAGCTGTGGTTTCTAACCTGTGGTACGCGCCAGTACTGGTGCGTGACAGGCTTGCAACAGGTACTCACTAGCAGTTGTTCTTTGTGACGGTATGATTCCTCAACCACAACACTTGTTCCATCGTAATATATCAATCTGTTAACTGAATCAACAAGCGAGTTTTGCTAACTGTTTTTTCGGGGTTAGGCACAAAAAATGCTGCCTCTCCCTTTAAAAGCAGGTGTCAATATTTATGAATGCGACATGACGTTACTCTGTGTGTATGTGTGTATATATATATATATATATATATATATATATATATATATATATATATATATATATATATATATATATATATATATATATATACACATGTTTTAACAAACTGAGGGAGGTACAAATGCCTATGTGTAGAGAGGTGCTGTATTAACACCAGGATAATACGGCAACAATCGCAACAATTAAACAAAAACGAAAGTGAAAAGGTTACCATACCAAGCTGAGAAAAGTTATCTTTGTGAACTCCAATACATCAAATGGCCTATGTAAAGTTTTGAGTCAACACAAACTGATTTTTTTTTTTTGTCTGTTGCATCTTGCATCCCAGATACAATAGATTTAGTTACATTGCTTACCGTCAGGAGTTTAAGGATGATTTAATTTCGCCGCAGACTCCCTAGTCAGATGATGAACTGATAATATCTCTTCAGCCAAAGAAGAAGGCGCGGTAATTTAAGAGTTACCATAATGAAAAACAGCAATGTAGCGGGAGTGTTGTACAAAAGCAAGGTCAGCTGTTGCAGGGAAAACAAAGTTTATTCCTCAATCTGACCATTTTAAGAAATGTGACAGCAGAACGCATATAAATATTTGGGACTGCATTTAAGAGTAGCCACTGCTAAGAAAAAATAAATAAATAAAATAAAATCAACAAAAAAGGCAATTAAAAAACCGCATTTAAAAAAACAAAAACGCCATTCACTAAATTTTGCACAAATTGTGCTGATGAAAATATCTAAAATATATGAAAATGTTCTTTCTGTGGTGTATTTAATATCGCAAATATAGCAGAATGAACTCACTATAATTTAAAGTTGTTTTTACTAAAAAATAAACGGTTACATGTAATCATAACAGCTGTCTGTGTTACCTGCTGCCAGATCAAGACTTGACTAACACCGAGCAGGGGAGCTGCAGCATGCTATTTCCATATTACAACTGGAGACAATTAAAGGTGCGGTCAGCAATTCCACACTTGCAAAATACAAAAAAATATAAACATGCTGAGTTCATTGCAGTCTTCGGCTGCATAGATCAACCATTCAGCAGAATACGACAAAAAAGTGAATACAGACTCAACAAACCTGGTTGTAACGGGGTAGGTTTTAAAAAAGCAGTTTAAGATTGCACAGACTGCTACACCTGGTGGTCCCTGTTGGAAACAAAGGTTGAAATCTGTTCTGTAGGATATATTTTATGAAACTCATTTTCCACTTGATACACACGATCAAATCGTGGAAAGGGTAAGACGTTAGGAACAGGGCCAATTCATTAGAATTTACAAAACACTTTGATCAAATCCACATGTTCATTTTCTACTAGTTGAAATAGAACAGGTTTTGTTAAATATTTTTGTACATTTATTGAAATCTACTAAACGTCTTTATTGAAAAACACGATACTACTCCTAACCACCCCCCCACGCCCCCCCTTCACACACAAAATGGAAAGCAAATATTTGTAACTATTGAGATGCTTGGTACGACTTAAGGGTAAGTTACTTTTCACCATTAAATGTCACCATTTTTTGACAATTGACTTATATAAATGGTTAAAAGACGTTTTTCTATGCCAATACATTGTTTGCAATATATATGACACAATTTTGGATTAATATAAACTAATATTACGATTAGGCGGATGTTCCCAGCAATGAGAGCGAAAATCTCTGGTTTGGATCCTCATCAGCAGTATTACGTAGCGATGGATATCGTTCCCGTGGACAACAAGCGATACAGGTAATCATTTTAACAAATTAGATTTTTGCAAAAGAGAAGCACGCCTGATGATAATGATAATGATGGTGATGGTGATGGTGATGATGATGATGATCATATTATTATTATTATTATTATTATTATTATATTATTATTATTATTATTATTATTATTATTATTTTAAGAATCTGTGTATATTTATGGATTATATAAAAACCATTAATTAACACATGCAGATATTCAGCTTGAACAAAACAAACAATGAAAAAAATATTAAACAGGCTTTATTAAATATGGTAGTTTAATAAAGAAAATATCTATGTAAATGTGTATTATAGAAGCATCGCCTATTGAGTTATGTAAGCACAACATGCAAAAGGTCAGTGTAGAATTTAAAATAATAATGTGCATTATACTTTATAATATAGCGACATATACTAAAATCAACAAAGAATTATAATATAATATAATTATTATAATTATAATATTATAATAATTAATATAATAATACATAGTAATGGTTATTATTATTATTATTATTATTATTATTATTATTATTATTATTATTATCCCTAAAAATGTTGCATAGCTGACCAGTGCACACCAATAAATGTTGTCTACTTTTGAACAATGATTTAAATGTGGTTAACATGATTTTTGTACGCATTCAACGTTTTTAAATACGAGCCAAAGTAAGCTTCTGTAAACGCATATTTATGGAATTTGCAAGGGGTATTGTGCGATGTTGTCGTTTTGCTTGCCTATTATTTAATTTTAATGATTGATTATATTGTATTTGTTCAGGTATGTGTATCACAGTTCCAAGTGGATGGTTGCTGGCAATGCTGACTCCCCGGTCCCACCTCGAGTTTACATCCACCCTGATTCCCCAGCTTCTGGAGAGACATGGATGCGACAAGTCATCAGCTTCGACAAACTCAAGCTTACTAACAACGAACTCGATGACCAGGGACATGTGAGTACAAATACAAATAACTGATTAGAATTATTCCTTTTTTAATTACAAGGTATTGCGCTTATAAGCGCGCACGAGAGAGAGAGAGAGAGAGAGAGAGAGAGAGAGAGAGAGAGAGAGAGAGAGAGAGAGGCTGCATCGATATCATTCATATGTTTTGCTGTTGTACTTTTTAAAGTTTAAATAAATAGCATTTTTCAATTATATCATACCTCCAATAACAAAAGAACGAATGGATTGGATAACACCATTTAAATGTTACATTATCGTTAAGTTTGTTCTTAAAGAAAATGCAAACCATACATTAAAGCTAAGTGCATAGATTAAATGGACATCCTTAGGCATATACTTGGACACAAAATGACAAATACTATATAAGCAGTTTGACACACACGAGTTATATTCCTAGTGGGCATTTAACAGGATCAGACTAATCTGGTTAGTTTTATGCTACTATTGAAAGTTATTCATTATTGACACAGCGAAATAGGCAGAAATGTGCCGATTATAGGCCCTTACGATATTGCGGGACATGGAGCAGTGCATTGCCTTTTATAAACGTAATGGTTTTATCAATGTTTTGGTACAAGGTTAATGAACTGATATTGGAAACCTGACACGCATATATATATATATATATATATATATATATATATATATATAATATATATATATATGGATTTTAATGATATATTATATAATTTTTTAATGATCTGTTAATTTTTGTTAACAGATGTGGGCTAGGAGTGCACAATTGCTCTAACGTTCAATTCTTCATTCGATGCACAAGTACCAACCCAGGGTCCATGTTATCCGCAAGGAATGTGGAGAGGACCTCTCTCCGGTAAGAGCGGTTCCTGTTGGGGAAGGGGTTAAATCAGTCTCCTTCCCTGAAACAGCTTTTACCACCGTCACAGCATACCAAAATCAACAGGTAACTTTCCAATAACCTCAAGCGCTGGTAATTCTGTTATAAATACACCACAGTAATGTTTTGATCCTATAAAACTAGATTGCAGCTGTTGCATTTTTACCAACATATCCTCATAATAAAAATGTTTCGCTCAAACCACAGTTAAGGTTTACTATTTCTATGTAGACCAACATTATTTTGTTGCTTTGGTTGGTGAATACGAGTGCATTAAACAATTAAAAGAAAAAAAAAAAAAAGTATACCTTCTGAAATGCAACAAAAACAATCTTTATTTGCAGATCACCAGACTAAAAATTGACAGAAACCCGTTTGCAAAAGGATTTCGCGATTCAGGTCGTAATAGGTGAGTTAAACAGTATATTTCAAATGCCTCAGGTTTTGTAGTCTTAATTATATACAGCACAGTCATTTAATAATATTTACAGTTCATATGTTTTAAAAAAACTAAAACATCTGTATTTGGAAATAAGTCATTTGTGTGAATCTAAATTATTATTTGACTCCACACGGTCATTATGGAATATGAAAAAAAAAAACATTAAATAAAGAACTAGAGGCCAATAAACAGCGTAACAAAAATATTAAATAACAGCTTTCAAGGTTGTTGGCTGAACATGGAATAGAGTCAGGGTCCTATTTAAGTGAAAACCTAACATGGCGTGAGACTTCCCCCTCAATAAAGAGACATACTGTCCAAACACTTTACTTCCCACCAGGCTGTTTTATAGAAATCATTAGGTTTGTCCTTTGCAGAGGAAAGGAGAATTTATGTGCTGCACAATAAGGCTTAATTCCTCAGTAAGGCCCTTATGCTTGACCCTATAAAAGTTTAACTCAGGAAGGTACCAAAAATTCCCCTTTTAAATATTACAGGAAAGTTTAACCGGTTTGCTAAATAAACTACACCATTTGATAGCACAAGCAGGGTTGGTGATAAAATAGAAAGAAACATTCAAGGCATCTTGTATAAATTATCGCCTTAGCAACACCCCTCCAGGAGGCGACTTTTATCTCTAGGCTAACTCGAAGCCAGAAGTTCCCATTACTGGAGAAAATGAGCTGTTTTTTTTTTTTTGTTGTTGCTCAAGTCCACCTAATAAATTTTTTATTATGGCTTCCTGCAAAATGGCTATGATCCCTTTATAAAAGCAGTGTGAAAGCAATTATAACAGAACAGAATGTTGGCAGTCACAAATCGGGCACAATTTTCTGTTTTTCCTTAAATGATCTTTTTTTGTATTTTATTTCTGTGCAGCTTTTATGGAGACTTTGTTTTGTTGATTAGGGGTTTAGTCCGGTGATAATAAAAAGCTTGCAACTGTAAAAACGCAAAAAACAAATACAAAAGTCTAAAGTAATGATGCATGTCCTATTGGTCTTAAACCTGAATTAATGGCACTTCATAATTGGATATGTATATGTTTTACTTGCAAATATGTGGCTGATTCATTTTAAAAGTACACCGCATTGCAGCATGTCCCTCATGATAAAGATTGTAATCATATGTACTTTATCTTTATTTAGAATGGGCTTAGAGGCTTTAGTGGAATCCTATGCATTCTGGAGACCCTCACTGAGGACTTTGACATTTGAGGACATACCTGGAATCGCTAAGCAAGGTATTTAGAACACGATAAAATATATTGGAAAACAAATTATTTGAAATACTGAACAGGAATAGTATATGCATTTTATTATGCCTATTGTATTTTCATTCTAAGACAAACATTCTAAAAAACAAACAAAATGAATTAATATAAAAATACTGTATTCTTTAAACCAAAATGTTCTTCTAAAAAATAGTCTGCGTTTTAAATTCAAATATAGTGATGTTTGTGTGTGTGTTAAAAACAAAATATGTGAATACCCAAGTACAGAAACAGTAATATGACTGGCTACTGAGAAAAGACGAACAAAGACAACACTGCCCAATCTCGAATCATTTCATTTTTAAAGAAGCGTCATTAGTTTCCTGAGGAATTCAAAGAGAAGCTTTTACAATTTCAGCATTTTTTTTTTTTTTTTTTTTTTTTTTTTTTTTATTATTCATTCTAACAAACAGTACCAGCTTGGACAGATCAGAAATTCTGATCAGACTCCCATATTTTTCGACATGCCAAGTAATACCACAGTACATAAATTGGGAGAAAAACAGGTGTGAGTAATCACAACTGGAAATGAGAAGCATCGTATAACTGCAATCCTCTGTGTGACAGCAGACAGCCGCAAACTGTCTCCATATGTTGTTTTCTTATATGCATAATTGAGGCTGTATCTTTGTAAATACAGCTTTATTTGACGTTTTATTTTTTCCTCAAATTGAGGGTGGGAAATTTGAGCTGCGTCTTAA